>NW_022681471.1:129947634-130305473 GCF_009764315.1 Trachypithecus francoisi | reverse complement strand
TTTTCTGTGAACATAATTCTATCCACTAATATTTAGTATACACCTCCCCTGTTATTTAGCTTGCAAGTGGCACTGGTGGCAAACATGAAAATATAATTTCTGTTTTTGAGGAATTCACAGACAAGGGAAGCATAAAGCCAAACTATCTAAAATAAACACAGTTCTAAGTGAAAAAGTTAAAGGGTACTTCTGTTTATAACAAAACTTGGAAGTAGCATGAAATGCTTATGAACCTTTTTCAGAGTGTTAGAATTTATTTCCTTCCCTCTCCTTTCCAAAAGCAAATTCACGAAGTTCATTTTTAAGCCTTATATACCCTAAATTATGTCGCTCATTTCAGAAACCTCAATCTATCTTGTACCCTCAGTCTTGTCTCATAAGCCTCCTTTTGAAATACATTATGTGGACCTCTTATACATTTCTCTGAGCAGGCATTTTTGGATTTTGAAACTATTACTAAAAACTTCTCCTCCTCCTCCTTTCTTCTTCTTCTCTCTTATATTACTTTCCTGCCAGCTCCCCGAGAGTTTGTTCCTCTCCTTTGGTCATCACATCCCAGAGTTTTATCTTGATTACATTCCTTGGGCACCCTGCAAACTTCTCTGGGGGAAATTCCAGCCCTTAGAGCACTGGCTGCTCCTCCTAGCAGTGTGCAGGAGGTAGTGCTAATACCTGGTGTGTTAAACAGACACTGCTATGGCTCAGAGCCAGTCTCAGGTGGAGATTCTTGTTCAAATTCCAAAATCGGCACTGAAAGGAAAACATAAAGTAGAAATAGGAATCTTGCCTCTGAAAAACACTGACTCTCCAGGTTAACCCAGGGATCAAGGACTCTCTCTGGTGCTCCCTGTAGCATGGAAGATATATATTATAAAGATAACTTTAAAATATTCTTTTGAACCAAAAATGTAAACTATTTCTCCCGTTACATGAATATTTAGACAATTTCAGAATTAGCAAATGTATTTTCAATTACTGGGCTGTTTTGCATTATTTCAAATGGAGTCTTTTTGAAAATGCTCTTTGATTCTCTCCGGGATATAGAAATACAATTTTATTCATAATCTTGGAGAATCACTTAATAATTCCAATACTTTGGCTGGGTGTGGTGTCTCACGCCTGTAATCCCAGCACTTTGGGAGGCTGAGGCAGGTGGAGCACGAGACCATCCTGGCTAACACGGTGAAACCCCGTCTCTACTAAAAACACAAAAAATTAGCAGGGCGTGGTGGCGGGTGCCTGTAGTCCCAGCTACTGGGGAGGCTGAGACAGGAGAATGGTGTGAACCTGGGAGGCGGAGCTTGCAGTGAGCAGATTGCACCACTGCACTCCAGCCTGGGCGACAGAGTGAGACACCGTCTCCAAATAATAATAATAATAATTATTATTATTATTATTATTCCAATAGTTTGTCCATAGATTCTTGTAGATTTTTCTATTGGCTGGGTTGTGTCACTTATGAATAATGACCCATTTCTATCTTCCTTTCCAATACATATAGATCTGTTTGTTTTTCCTTGAATTACTTCATTAAAGACATCTAGAACCATGATAAAGTGGCTTATTACATTTTTCATTATTTAAAAAATGTATTTCATATTATTATAATATCTAAATGAGGTATTTTACAGATATATTTGATCTGATTTAGCAATTTCTCTTCCATCTCTATTTTGTTAAATATTATTTTTAAACACATCAATGACTTTTGAATTTTATAATTATTCTCACAATGTATAGAAATGAAATTATGTTTTTTCTACTTTTAAGTTGAGTTAGATTGATTGTATTTTAAATGAGTATCAGTTCAACAGATAGCAATTGCAAACAAAAAACAAGTAACTTTTGTTTTTCTTTTCTTTTTCTTTTTTCTCTTTCCTTTCTCTCTCTCTCTCTTTCTTTCTTTTTCTTTCTCCTTCCTTCCTTCCTTCTTTCCTTCCTTCCTCCCTCCCTCCTTCTCTCTCTCTCTCTTTCTTTCTTTCTTTTTCTTTCTCCTTCCTTCCTTCCTTCCTTCCCTACTCCCTCCCTCTCTCTCTTTCTTTCTTTCTTTTTCTTTCTCCTTCCTTCCTTCCTTCCTTCCTTCCTTCCTTCCTTCCTTCCTTCCTTCCTTCCTTCCTTCCTCCCTCCCTCCCTCCCTCTCTCTCTCTCTCTTTCTTTCTTTTTTTGAGGTGGGGTCTTGTACTGTTACCCAGGCTGGAGTGTAGTGGCGTGGTCTCAGCTCCCTGCAGCCTCTACCTCCTGGGCTCAGTGATTCTCCCACCTCAGCCTCCTGAGTAGCTGGGACCACAGGTTTGCACCATCATGCCTGGCTAACTTCTGTATTTATTGTAGAGTTGGGGTTTTGTGATGTTGCCCAGGCTGGTCTTGAACTCCTGGGCTCAAGATATCCTCCCACCTCAGCCTCACAATGTGCTGGGAATACAGGCATGAGCCACCACACCTGACCACAGGTAACTCTTTGAGGAGATTGAGAAGTGATGAAAAGTAGATCAAAACTAGGTAGATGTTGACTCCTGAAAGGAGACACACTCGGTGGTTTACACATTTATATATCATCATTTAGCTTAAGTGCAAGCATCAGCTGGTGTGAGATAGACAATTAGAATTCAAAATCATTCAGTGTCATTTTTTTCTAGAGGTGTCTCAAGATGGAGTGTCTGAAGATTAACAAGAGAGTCTTAGGATTAACAACCATACTCAAATTCTGGAGTGGGGTCTGAACTGCCAGTTCCTGGGGGGAAATTGTGGGTGATCCCACAAAAACCAGCACCAGAAGGCTGAAACACTAAAGCAACAATTTCATTTTGCTGTCATCCACAGGAAAGGAATTTTAGAGTTTGAGTCCTGCTTAGTGAGAAGGTGCAATGCTCTGTTTCTCAAGAAAAAATTTAAAATCACATTTAGCAGTGAATGCCATGTACTGGAGCTTATAGACTTGACCTAAGGCTAACTAGAAAACCAAAACACATACACCCTAACAAACACATACACCCTAACAAACACATACACCCTAACAAACACACACACCCTAACAAACACATACACCCTAACAAACACATACACCCTAACAAACACATATACCCTAACAAACACATACACCCTAACAAAAAATAAATCCAGTCCTCCACAAAACCAAGACTATCAGCCAGTCATATAATGAGAAAAAAAAAAATGCTCAAAAGAAGTCAAAAGGGCTGGGTGTGGTGGCTCACTTTGGGAGGCTGGGGCAGGTGGATCACCTGAGGTCAGAGCTCAAGACCAGCCTGACCAACATGGTGAAACCCCATCTCTAATAAAATACAAAAATTAGCCGGTCTTGGTGGTGCATGCCTGTAATCCCAGCTACTCAGGAGGCTGAGGCAGGAGAATTGCCTAAACCTGGAAGCTGGAGGTTGCAGTGAGCCGAGATCATACCATTGCACTCCAGCCTGGACAACAAGAGTGAAACTATGTCTTGGGAAAAAAAAAGAAGAAGAAGAAGAAGTCAAAAGAATCATAATTCTTTACAATATATGATCCACCATGAAAATGTAGTAAATATATACTGCAATCACACAGAGAAGTAGGGCTCATATTCAAGAGAAAAAGCAGTGAATAAAAACTGAATGCAAAATAGTGCAGACATTGAACTTAGCCATCAACTCCTTCAAAGCCACAACTCCACATATCTTTAAAGATTTAAAGGAAAAGATGATCATAAGGAATGAGTAATTGGGGAATTCATCAGGGTAAAAGAAAATAATTTTTTCCTTTCTCGTAATATATTCAAAGGCACCTTATGATATAAAGTGTAATATGTGTCATTTTCTTGTGGAGTCATTAACATGTATAGATATTAAGTTTCTGACAACCAAAGTACAATGGAGTTAATATGAATTATACTGTGATAAGGTTTCTTACTTTCTAGTGACAAGGAATAATAATAATGATATTATCATCATAGGCTATATTAAATAGGCCAGACACCTGGCTCATGACTGCAATCCCAGCACTTAGGGAGGCCAAAGTGGGCAGATCATTTTAGGTCAGGAGTTCAAGATCAGTTTGGCCAACATGGTGAAACCCCATCGCTACTGAAAATACAAAAATTAGGCAGGGGTGGTGGTGCATGCCTGTAATCCCAGCTATTCAGGAGGCTGAGGCAAGAGAATTGCTGGAACACAGGAGGTGGAGGTTGTAGCGAGCTGAGATCACACTACTGCACTCCAGCCTGGGTGACAGAGTGAGACTCCATCTCAATATAAATAAATAAACAAACAAAAATACATAGACTATATTAAATAAAAGATGTATTTACTTTCCTACAACAACTAGAAAAGCAATAAGAAAGAGCTATAGATAAATAATCATTAGACAAATCAAAATATTATACCTTCCAAAATACTATATGGTTTGTGCTATTTAAAGACGCTATGTGACCATCACAGATATTTTATTCTGCTGGACAAATTTGAAAGAATTTAAATGGAAAAGAAAATTTAAACTATTTGAGCTCCTTGGGAGAAGTTGGAAAGCTGTCTACTGAGAAATGGAATTAATGGGGCAGAAAAATAGAATCAATGGGCAAATACAAAACAAACAGAAAAATGCTAGACCTAAATCCACCCATATAATTAACTACATTATATATAAATGGATGAAATACTCCAATTAAAAGAAGAAATTGCCATTTTAGAGTTTTTTTTTTTAAGGCTCAAGTTAAAGTTTTCTAAAATAAATGTATAGTTTATTTTGTTCCCAGCTTCTCATTTAATCCATGTTGTTGTCTGTCTCGGTAAGTTCCTCTATTTTATTGTTTACTAGAACTCCATTATGCAAATACCATCATCCGTTGGTCCATTCTCTCGTTGATGGACACCTGAGCTATTGTCAACGTGTGGTTATAATGAATGACACTGCAATGAACGTGAATAAACAAGTGTCTTTGTGGACATATTATTTGAATTATCTCGGATAAATAACAAGTGAAATTTCTTGATTATAAGATGGGCATATAAATTTAACTTTGACAGAGGTGGTAAAGCATTGGTCAAAGTGGCTGAATCCATTTCTAACACCACCTTCCAAGGCATGGGAGTTGAAGATGCTTCATTGTAAGAGTTGTGTAGGCTCTATGATTTAAAAAAAAAGACTGAGGAAGAGAAATATTTGCTTTATTTCCACATGCCTACATTGGTAAACCTTTTCCAAAAGCCAATCTCAGATAAATTTCTCCAGCAAAATAAATATCTGTGATGGTTACATAGCATCTTAAATAGCACAAAACATGTAGTATTTACTACAAAACATGTAGTATTTTGGAATACTTAATATTTCCTGAAAAGGGTTTTTTAAATTTATGTTTTTAGTATTAGGTTGGTGCAAATGTAATTGTGCTTTGGAAATTACTTTTAATGGTAGAAACTGCAATTACTTTTACACCTAAGCTAATAGCATCCTTGGCCTAGATATTAGGTTTTAAATCCATATTAAAATTAAGAGTCTTGTCTAAGTTATAATATGACTAGCACTCAGAAATAAAACCTTCTCTAAGCATTTAATTTTCAACACTTTGAAGTGTACAATCAGTGGCCATTAGTGCATTTACAAGGTTGTACAACCACTGAAACTGTCCCTATCAACGTTATGAAATTATTCAGGAAAGAAGGGAGAGGAAGAAACGAAAATAAAGCAGTCTTGCAGTACTCGTTATGAGGTCAGCTTCCTCTCTGACCCAATTCCTCATAGAGGTTTGGTGCCTGTGCTCCTAGAATCACACAGACCCTGTTACAAGATGATAGTTCCCCTTAACTGCTCTTTAGATAACAGCTGGAACATTGTAAAACATTAGCTTTTCCCTTTAAAGTGTTCCTGCAGATCCTGCACACTGATGAAACCACTATTATGTCAGCTGGCCTGAAGGACACCACTGATAGCAATCTGAGGAACTCTATGAGAAGCTGATTCACCAAAGTGTGCAGTTTCCACATCCTCGTTTCATCCCCCTTGCCCTGACCAATCAACAACTCCAATTCTCCAGTCCCCCATTTTCCATGATTCCCTTGAAGACACCAGCCAAGAAATCCTCAGGAAGATGGATGTGATGATCTCCTTCCATCTCCTTGCTCGATGCTATGTGATCATTAAACACTTTGCTGCAAATCCTAGTGTCTCCATGTAATTGGTCTCTTACTGCACAGTGGCCGTATTAACCTGATAGTCCTATAACACCGTCACCAGTATTTAGTTCCAAAGCAGTTCATTACTCCCAAAGGAAACTAATTAAGTGCTTCCTCCTCATTTCCCCTTCCACCATCTCCTGAAAAATAATTCCACTCCTAGATACATATCCAACATAATTGAAAACAGGTATTCAAATAAACACTTGCACATGAATGCTTATATTATCCATTTTCCTCCTAGTCAAGGATGAGCAAATAAACAAAATATAGTGTGTCCATACAGTAGAACTATGAAACATGGGCTTTTTTTTTTTTTTTTTGAGATGTGGTCTCACTCTGTCACCCAGGCTGGAGTGGAGTGTCATGATCATGTCTCACGGCAACCTCTGCCTCCCATGCTAGATCAATCCTCCCACCTCAGCCTCCCATGTAGCTGGGACCACAAGGCGTATACCACTATGCTTGGTTAATTTTTTATTTTGAGAAACAGGATTTCCCCATATGCCCAGTCTGGTCTTGAACTCCTGAGCTCAACGAATCCATCCACCTCGGCCTCCCAGAATGCTGGGATTACAGGTGTGAGCCACCGTGCCTGGCCTATTTTTATTCATTCTTGATTATTTTGTCCTTTTGCCTCTAACTATCCTGTTTCAGAGGATACGCCAATGAGGGAGATTTAGAAAATGTGAAAATGTAAGGAGAAAGATGAAGTAAACTTGCAAGAACATGACAATAGATGAAGGGGTTGGCATGGCAAGGGAACAAGGAAAGAAGAGTGAAACAAATTAAGAATTGGAGATACAATCTGCAAACGTGGGCATCGAAGGCAGATTCAACCTGACATGTAGTCACCGTATCACTGTCACAGCTCTTTCAAGTAGGTCCATTTATTTATTGAGTTGTAGACGTTATTATATCAGGCAAGAATGAGAATTGCATGCAAATGATTGTGTTCATCTCGTGCAAAAGACAATCCCTAGGAATAGAAGGCAGCAGATGTGTTGCATAAAGTTTGAAATCATTTAGGGATGTTTTAATGCCACACAACTTAGAATGAATAACTAAAGTTTTTAATACAAATGTGTGTAATAGTAATATTTTTATTTTTTCATGTCTGTAATAATAGATTTTATTTGTATCATAATTATATTTAAAATTTAAGACAAGAAGGTATAGGTGTTGAACACAAATTTTTAAGAAATGGCTCATAGCATTTACTTTTCTTAATTTAAAATAAAATTTTGATCCCAGAACTATTAGGAGTCACCTTCAAAGTATCTTATCATTTGAGGAGCTTTACTTTTTTCTATAGCTCTAGAATCTGATAAATAACATTTATATCTGTTTTAAACTCACATATTCAAAGGCAATGTTATAAAATACTAACAGAATTCAAACATCCTGTATTAATACTTTTAATTACAAAGAAAATGAGAACATGAGAGCATAAAATTTGGAGGTAGAGACAGAGATTGAAATGAAATACAGAAGTGGAGATCTGAATCATTTTGGTTTCCAAATACAGCATATAGCATTGGAGCTGAGGAATGTACTGAATGCTGACATTTGGGAGAAGTTCATTATCATATATGAATCTGATTCTTATATATGTGAAAGAAAGATAAAAATAAATACCTACTGTATGACTGACTTGGTAAGTCATAGCAAGGATGCCTGGTATGTAGTAAGCTACTATTAACAATATATTAAGTTGTTCAAAAAATATTTTAGATTGAACACAACTATTCAGAAGGATTAGATGAAATTTTAGCACCCAATAACCTCTAAAGAAAAATTAATTTTTAAAGGCAATGGAAAATTACTACATTAATTTAAAATTACTACTTGATGATAATAACCTTCACTACACTGGAATATGTAGCAAATTTTTCATCCCATTTGATGAGCTCTGTGTGATTAGAATTAAAATATATAATGAAAAACCATGTTCCAGGAGAGGGTGCAATCTACCCTGGTCATATAATGACGTGCTGGTAGTCAAACTTAGGTTCTTATATGTTCGTCTACTGAGATATAATATCCACAATGCCTATTATATGCATAGAAATTGTACATCAAGTGAAGACAGTTTATGAAAAATTAAAATGGCTGTGAAACTAGAGAAAAGAGTTTGGAACTATGAATGGACAGGATTTTTGTTTCTTTGCCTTTTGCTATTTTTGCATATTTTTCATGCTGTAATTCCCTAGAACCACTTGGTGGTCAGTTCTGGCCTTCCTAAGCGTTTATGAAATGAACTATGTCTACTTTTTAGTGTCTTCAACAAGACGGAGAAAAATTCTTATTAGTCTTCTCCAATTCACTGATGAAAATTAAAGTTTGATCTCTGAATTATTGAGAGCCACAAAGCTGATGGCTGAGTCAACCATATTCCAGTTTCCCCGGAGGCTATAAATTTATCTACAACACAAATTAAGACACTTGGAGAGATCAAAGTTGACTATCCACCATGACAATCGAGTCTTCCTTTACTTTTCATGAACAGCTAAGAGCTCACTTCTGAGCAAGTAGAAGCTAGGAATTCTTGGTTGGTTCTATAGGATGTGGCATTGTATGGTCTACCTTGCCAATAATAACTTATAAGGAATTATGCATTGTCAAGAATTTCATATTATCAAGAAACTCATTCTGGTTGGCACTAGTGGACTTTAAATGTTAAGTAAGGGTTGGGTTTTGACATTTAATCTCCAAGCTAAACACAAATCACACTGTACAAATGTGATTGTGCAAAGTAACGTCTGTTTATTGCTTTTTCCCATTATAGTTATTACAAGAACCAAGAAAAAATGTCACCCATATATTCATATTTTCTCTTAGCTCTACCTATTCTTTCTCTATTTTAGTACTTGGTCTCTGACATCTGTTTAATTAAACTAAGTGTTTGTCCTCTAGAGCATAGCTTTTGATCCTAATGCTTTTTAAATATTTTATTTTATTCATTTATTTTAGAGACAGGGTCTTGGTCTGTTGCTCAGGCTGGAGTACAGTGGTGTTATCATAGCTCACTGCATCCTCAAACTCCTGGGCTTAAATGATCCTCCCATCTCAGCATCCTGAGTAGCTAGGATCACAGGCACACACACACATCCAGCTAATTAAAAAATTTTTTGTATAGACAGGGTCTTGCTGTCTTGCCCAGGCTTTGATCCTAACTCTTAATGTCAATGAAATTACCTTGATCATTTGGCAATTGCATATTATAAGCCTTCTTTTTTTTTATTGTTTGACTTGTAAAAGCAATGCATTACTGCTGCCCAGGAAATTATCTTCAATCTCTTATATTTTATTTTTATTTTTGAGACAGGTTCTTACTCTGTTGCCATGGCTTACTGCAGCCTCGACTTCCTGGGCTCAGGGGATTCTCCTACCTCAGCCTCCCAGGTACCTGGGACTACAGGCTCATGCCATCAGGTCCAGCTAATTTTTCATAGAGATGAGGTCTCACTATGTGGCCCAGGCTGGTCTCGAACTCCTGGCTTAAGTGACCCATCTGCCTTGGCTTCCTAAAGTGCTGGGATGACAGGCAGGAGCCACCATACCTGGCTCAATCTTTTATTTTTATTAAGGAAAATGCAGGTGTGAAAGAAGTCTGGGGAAATCTGGGATAGGCTGTGCAAGCCAGAAGTAAGTAAGAATAGTTGAATGAAGGAGAAAGGAAGAGAAGCATCTCTGGCTTCGGTGGAAGAATCTCATAGGCTACCATGCATCAAGCAGCCACCTCCGCAAACATGCTGGAATAGATTTGGAAGGGCATCAACTGGACCTGAATCAAACGATAGTCTTTGTAGCAAGAAGCCAGAGAGCCATATCCACAAGGCTGCCTCACTGCTATTTTCTCTGCTTCTGTACCTATTAATAAACCCCAAAGCACTATTGTACTAATAAACAATACAAAAGTGGGTACTATAACATATGGCAGCAGTATTGTGTTAATAGTTGTTCAACAACTCATTCCATGTTCTCTTTGCTTTTTTTTTTTTTCCAGCAACTGAGTTGAACAGGTGAGTCTTTTCTAATGAGTTCTTCCAAACTTTACCTATTTGGGGTCTGACTCATTGATGGTCTTGATTTTGTTGGGTTAACCCATTTTCCCATTGGCAAAGACTACTGAAATCTAAGTGGCACCCCATTGATTCCCTACACTAAAAACTAACAGCTTTTTCTTCCCTTTTGTGCAGAAAAAAACACATTTCCCTCTGAAGAATGGGACCCAATACCATGCTCAGTAGCATGACCCTTTCATCTGCTTCATTACTCAGACATTAAGAACCCAAAATGGCCAGGAATATACAGTAAAATAATTACACTGTTATGCAGAGGCTTTGAAAGCCCCAGAAAAGATTAGCAGCTATAGAAGTTGAAGAAAATATTCCCTGATATTAATTACAATGCACAAATCCTGAAGCTTCTTGGTATTTTAAGTGTGTGTGTGTGTGCGTGCGTGTGTGGGTGTGTGTGTGGTGGAGACAGGGAGAGATGAGGGTGTGGTGGATGAAGGAGTGTCTTGCTATAGGCTAGAAGATTGTTGTTATCTGTAATCATTGAATAATAGGATATTGAAGGAAGCCAGTATTTTATGCTGACATGATTCTATCTGAATTTTAGGAAGGTCTCCTAGTTTCATGAAGACTAATGATTCGGAAAATCAGTTAAAAGTATAGATTGGGAAACTGGCTGAGAAGCTGTTGCAATAATTTTTGACAGAGATTACAGATACCTAACCTGAGAAAATGACCATGAGATGAAGGAAGGGACATATTTAACAGAGATGAGTTATTGAATCCTGAGTTGGCTGTCTCTCCAGAAAGACTTGGCAACACATTATTCTCGCTACACAGAATCCTTCAGCTCCAGCAGATATTTCTGTAGATAAACAGTGAGCTGCTGAAGTGAGTAATGAATGTTCCTAATACATTGCGTGATGGTTTCCTTGCAGTGACAGCACAGTAGCGAGGCAATTAGTCGTCCATAGTCTGAGCCATAGTCATTGTTTCACAGGTTTGAAAACGATTTTTCTTCAAAGGTAAGAATACACATATTCAGTTCCTAGTAGTTAGATCAGTTATGGATATTTTAGTAGCAAAGCCCACTCACAATTATTTTTCTGTAAAACTAATTTGAAATACATATTTAAGCAGCTTTTAACTTGTTTTCAAATTTGATGTGATACCCTCTATTTTGCTGGGGCATAATGTGATGTTATCCAAGTAATGTTGCATTTTTGAGAGAGAGAGAGAAAGAGAGAGAGAGAGAGAGATCTGAATCACCTAAATATTCTCGCAATTCAATTCTGGGTTTTCACAATCCAGCCCAACCAGTTACGAACAGACATCAAGCAAAAAACACATCTTGCCTAAATCTCAGTTTCTACATGTCAAATGTAGACTGCAATACACACAAATCTGAAAGGTTGTTGTAAAAATCAAGTGAAAATGGAAACGTAGGGATACTATCAATGTTCAATATATATTTGCAAATAATGCCGTTGCTTTTATCTTGTTTTTTATTTTTGGAAAGTCAAATACAGCAACATTAACTGTACAGCTAATTAGAATTTAAATTTAGAGAATTCAAAATTCAGAAAAAAATGATTTATTACTTCACAGTATCTAAATAACCTTCCATGTAATTGCTTAGATACTTTTAATTATCAAATATGCTATAATCAAATCATTATAAGAAAATCACACTTTGTATGTTAAAGAAAGTTAAGCTAATAGTTGCCAAAATTTATTTTATATCTTCTAATTAGTTTCTCTAAAAGATAAACAAAATGTTATTATAAACATCCCTTCTTTCACAGGTGCTAGAGGGATTTTTACTTTTAGAAGAGTGGGCCAGATGTGGTAGCTTATGCCTGTAATCTCAGGACTTTGGAAGGCTGAGGCAGGAGGATCACTTGGGGCCAGGTGATATGGTTTGGCTGTGCCCCCACCCAAATCTCATCTTGAACTGTAGTTCCCGTAATCCCCACAGGTTGTGGGAGGGACCCAGTCGGAGGTAATTAAATAATGAGGGTGGTTACCTCCATGCTGCTGTTCTCATAATAGTGCACGAATTCTCATGATATCTGATGGTTTTATAAGGGGCTTTGCCCCCTTTTGTTCAGCACTTCTTGCTGCCACCATGTGAAGAAGGACATGTTTGCTTTCCCTTCTGCCATGATGGTAAGTTTCCTGAGGCCTCTCCAGCCCCGCGGAAGTGTGAGACAATTAAACCTCTTTCCTTTATAAATTACCCGGTCTCAGGTATGTCTTTATTAGAAGGGTGAGAATGAACTAATACACCGAGTCTCAGCTATCCAGGAGGCTGAGTTGGGAGGATTGCTTGAGCCCAGGAGTTTGAAGTTACAGTGAGCTAGCTATACGATTGCACCACTGCATTCCAGCCTGGGTGACAAAGCAAGATCCCATTTCAAGAAAAAAGAAATAAAGAAAGAAAAAGAGACAGCGCGTAACAACACAAAGAATAATGTAATAAGTATAACTAACCATTAGTAAATAAAATATAATCTGAAAAAACAATGGATATGTAACATACATCAATGTTTATTATTAGTCCGATTCTCACCCTGAGCTCACAATCTAAAATTCACCCACATTTTTACCATTCACAAACACTGTTTCAAATTTTCCAATATATTTTAACATTTGAAGGAAAATGTGTCATTAGCAGTAAGCTAACATCTTTTTTGACCACAACTTCCAACACTATCTGATGAACAATTCATTTACAGTATTTCACACTTACAAACAGGATTGATAGGAAACATGTCACACATTCCTGAATATGAAAATGAGCCAAAGTTTCTCTAGGGTATAGATGCTCATTTGAATGTGTTGTATATAAAAACATACATTTCCAGTCATACAAAACCACTTCTAAACTCTTCAACAAGGCTATGATAATTTACACATGGGCAGCAGCTTATGCTATTCAACCTCCCAAACATCCAAAACTGTTATCATAAGATTCTCAAAAATATTCTGAATCATTTGGTTGTCAATATGAAATTATAATACTGCATGAAAAATATGTTTGGGCTGTATCTGCATTACTTCCTTCCATCTAGTTACCATACATTTGTAATATGTATGATATTTAATAAGGCAAAATTATCTTTCAGAGCCTATGCAAATGTTATTCACAACTGTAGAATATTAGATAAGAACAAGTTATGCATGCAAAGAGAGAGACAGGACTAAATCTTCAACAGGAAAGAGAAAATGAGTCAATAGAAATACACCCCCAGGTAACCCAAATATTGAAATTATCATATTTATACTAAATAATATAGGAAACAATGATATTCTGAAAGATGCTAGGCTTGTTAGTGTCCTGCTCCACATAGAGCTAGAATCAACAAACATTTAGGAGGAAAAAGGGCAGAAACTCAGGCTTAGCACCAGCATCCTGGCCACTCAAGTCTCTCAATTGTGTCTTTCTTGTGTTACAGAGTCAACAGCTCTGCAGTTTGCTTGCTGGTTATTTCTTTTCTTGCCCAGTAGGAACTTCTGCCTGGGTGCCATAGCTTCTTGTCTAGCACTTTGACTTGAAAATGCCCAGAAGTACAAAAATACCTGCAGCTCACCAGACTTTTTATTTTGCCCTTATCCAGGTAGTTGTAGTATTTGCAGTTCTTGCTTTCACCACAACCATCTCATGCTTCATTAAATTTTTTTTGGCTTTCCTTATTGTTATTGTTACTATTTTTTAGTTGTTATTAGTTGAAGTAATGTTCTCTATACTCAATTATAGAGGAAAATGAAAATGCTTTTATATTCATTTAAATGATTATATATCCTGTTCCCCATATTCACATCTTATAAAACAACTAATATATCTACTTATCATAAACATATACTAACAGTAAAACATGGATATATGCACATACATATATTCAGATAATAGAAATATAGATATGCATATATTAATGGATACATCATATAGATAATATAAAATGCACCTACATTTACACCATTCAAAATAAAGAACTGTTCAAATTGTCCTATATATTTTCACATTTAGAGGAAAATAATATTGTTATCAGTAAGCTAGCAACTTTGACCATAACTTCCAACACCATTTGAGAAACAATTTGTGTATAGTATTTCACACTTATGAACAAGGTTAGATGATTAAACATGTTGCCAGTTCCTTAACTTGAACATGAGTGAAAATGTTTTTAGGATATAGATGTGCATTTCAATTGTTGCATATGAAAATGTACATTTATATGTAGATATGTATGTATATCTGTGTCCTATGTGTATGTATATGCTCTGTGTGCATGTATGTGTATGTACACATATTCTATACATTTTTATATCTGTCATATATATCCTTATACATGTGTTTATTCCTGTCATATTTTACTTATGCATCTTTTTCCTTTTTACGATATAAACTTCAATCATACTTGTTTAAAGATTTTAGTTACATTGTTTCATGATCTCTACTTCCTCTGGTGTCAGTTCTCTCCTACAGTATGCTGCAGATTCTGGTGATGACCTGTCTTGTCATTTAGATGTCAGACATATTCTGAACTAACCTGTTTGGCTCTCCTAGCCAGGACTCTTTCTGTATGCAGTTTCCAGAGAAGCCATTTTGCATTTCTGTAGACCCAGGCACAAGAATACATGTCATGGCATTGCAGTTTAATATAGAAATTCTTTGGAATATTTGTCTCACATAGACAGTCAATTCCAGTCCCTGCATTCACGCATATCCTAAGCATTATGCACCATGATTCTACTGGTCCTCACCAAAGATAAAACATTAAGACCAAAAATCTATTTCCTTAGGATCAGATATCTCAGTCCTATGCATGCACCTATATCTCCTATATACACATATGTATTCCATACATCTAATGTTTTATTTCTATTGATTTGGAGAAGCAGAAATTTTAGCATGTTCACCATAAAACATGCAGAATCACTGACAAATATATTTAAACCAGATTCAACAAAAACAAACCAACAAATAGAAAGATCACTAGCTAAAATGGTCTTAAGAATCATATTAATATTTCAACAATGTTTCTAGAAAATCACCATGGACTTACTCCCCAGCAGCTGCCAGCCTGCTCCAGTGACTTGTAAACAAATCATTAACGAGTTTAATATTCTTTCAACAAAACACCCCAATTTCCAGCTTCCCCATTTCCAGGGGGGAAATGCTCCAACACATGTTGATTCATTAGGCAATCTTAACAAAGACTTAGCTATAGATTTGACAAATACCTTTAATTTAATATGTTAGCATACTTCATGTAAAACAGATAGTACCAATTCAAGAGTCCTTAGATTTTAACAAATTTCATTTTCTCCTTTTAGAGAACACATCCTAAAATGTGCATTTACTAGTTGGATACATTTTAATAAGACATTCCTTAAAATTTGATTTAAACAGACTATAAAAATTCAATTAGTGGTGTTTTGTTTCTGTTGAAATTGCAATGGATTTTCTATTTAAATTGCAATGTATCTTTCACTTACAGTCATTCACAATTTGCACACACAAGAATATCAAATTTAAAGCAATGGGAGGTATACTGTTATATATTTGTCCCACTACCAATAACATTAGTAGGCGTTCATAGCAATATCTGAGTTAAGGTGTCTATAGAAAATGACCTCCAAATATTTCATCTTAACTTACACCTTAAAGTCATGAAGTAAATCAAAAAAGCTTTGTATATTGTATAGATCAAGTACAGCAACTAGACATACACATTACATGTACAGAATATCTAGGAAGGGTCAGGTGCTGTGGCTCATGCTTGGAATCCTAGCACTTTGGCAGGCCAAGGTGGGAGCATCTCTCGAGCCCAGGAGCTTGAGACCAGCTTGGGCAACGTAATGGGATCCTGTCTCCACAAAAACTAAAAAATATCAGGGCATGGTGGCGCATGCCTGAAGTCCTAGCTACTCAGGATGCTAATGTGAGAGGATCACGTGAGCCCAGGAAGTTGAGGCTGCAGTGAACTGTGATCATACAACTGCACTCCAGCCTAGGCAACAGAGCAAGACCCTGTCTGTTCAATAATATAATAACAATAATAATAATAATTAATAATATCAAGGAAGAATATATAAAATTTAGGAAAGGACATTTTTCTATCTCAATATTTCAACTGTTACTGTAGTACACTCTATATGACATTAGTTGCCTGAGAAGATGTTAACTTAACTGTTTTCTGAGTCTGCATATTATCTTTAGACAAACTGAAAGCAGCTGTAATTCATGTAATATAAAAATCATATTAGGAGACATAAAATTTCAACTGCTCTGGGGATACTCTCAGGCTTGTAAATATAATAATAATTCTTCTTAAGAATAGATTTAAGATCTAGAGATGTTAATGACTGCCAATCCAGGGTTATGATAGAAAGAATTTTCCAAAAAATTTTGGCCAAAAGCCACTTCTCTGTATGGCATGTTAATGCAACTTTTTCTCGATAATTTACATTATTAGATGGTGACATGTGCATACATTTTGCATGTTAAAGAAAGTTCATATACACAAAATGAACTCAATAATTGCTATTGAACAACTCCTGAGTGAAAAATATTTTCTTTGTAAGTACTGAGGATATGATATTAATACTTTTTTAATAAAAAAAAATGTTTTTGAGACAAGGTCTTGCTCTATTGTCCAGGCTGAAGTGCAATGGCATGATCATGGCTCACTGCAGCCTTAAGCTCTGGAGCTCAAGTGATCTTCCCACCTCAGCCTCCTGAGTAGCTGGGTCACAGGTGTGTGCCACCACACTTGGCTAATTTTTTTCTAGGATCTCGTTATGTTGCCCAGGCTGGTATCAAACTCCTGGGCTCAAGTAATCCTCCTGTGCTGGTCTCCCAAAGTACTGGATTACAGGCTTGAGCCACTGTGCCCAGCCAGTATCAATACATTTAAATGAGCCCTATGTCAAAGAATGTACAATCTATCACGAAGACGAATGTATGCGCAACCACTTCAAAATGACCCAGTGGGCACAGCTACAGTTTGATATCCTGAAGATATTTTATAGTTATTGAATAGTATTCTATGTATTGTATTCTACGTAAGTATCCCATATTCTTACTACCAGAAATGACTGTGCTCTTGAGTATAATGCATTCATGAACTCCAGACCTAATAATAGCTGTTATCAAAAAGTTAGAATTCCACATGCATTCATCTACTTACAAATGAGTGATATATTTTTATATAAACTACTAGATGAAGACTTTGCTTCTGTCTTTTTTCTAAAAGTCCAACCCACAAAATATTACCTGCTTGAAGTGAAAACTCATGGTTTTGGGAAAAAACAAAACCAAAGCACAACAAAAAACAGTTTTTAAGAAACTATTTGCTTCAGTCTTAAAAATACCTAAAAATAGACTTACGTTTGTTCCTTTAAATTTCATTTTTATTTTGTTGATCATGGCTACAAGCTGGATTGTACACAGAAAACTACAGTTTATTTGAGTAGAGGCTGCCACTGAAATCAGGAACTGGCTTTTTTGTTTCATTGAAACCTCATTGTGATATTTGTCGTTGTTGTTGTTGTTCCCGAGACAGAGTCTTGCTCTGTCACCCAGGCTGGAGTGCAATCGCATGATATCAGCTCACTGCAACCTCCGCCTCCTGGGTTCAAGCGATTCTCCTACCTCAGCCTCCTGGGTAGCTGGGATTACAGGTGCCCACCACCATGCCCGACTAATTTTTGTATTTTTAGTAGCGATGGGGTTTCTCCATGTTGGTCAGGCTGGTCTCGAACTCCTGACCTCATGATCTGCCTGCCTTGGCCTCCCAAAGTGCTGGGATTACAGGCGTATGCCACCAAGTCTGGCCTATGACATGTTTTATTTGTACATGCTATTGCTCGTCTCCATGCAATAGACTCCTGATATTTTTTTAACTTGTATCACTGAACTTTTTCTGTTGCCATAATACAGAACCTTCTGATGACAAACAAAATATGCTGTTTATCGTGGAGATTTACTTAATGTGTTCTATTTCCCTGTAGGGGAAGAGAGAGAGAGAGAAAGAGAGAGAGAGAGAGAGACTTTTAACTCTCTCAAAAACATGGCTGCTTCTGTCTCTCTGAATTAGAATTAAATTGAAGATGATATTTAGACCTTGAACTTTATATGTAGGTCTATATCTCTTCTAGTCATCTCCCACACACCTTTAACAGCACATCACTGCCTTTGGAAACTCATTCTTTGAGATGTTTTTGACACTTGTTTACAAAAGATAGAAAAAGAACAGAAAATTTGAACAAAGCATCTATTAGCGTCTCTGTAGTGTATTTTCATAACATGTAAATTACATATTCCTGGAAAAAAGCATTATAACATTACCTGTATCAATGGCTTCTTTAATATTACCTTCTGGGACTTTCCAAGATTCTCATAGTCTTCTTCACTTATACTTTTTTTATTCATTTTTTTAACTTTTAAGTTCAGGGATGCATGTGCTGGTTTGTTACATAAGTAAACTTGTGTCATGGGAGTTTGTTGTATAGATTATTTCATTACCTAGGTATTAAGCCTAGTATCCAATAGTTATTTTTCCTGATCCTCTCCCTCCTCTTACCTTCCACCCATCCTATAGACCCCAGTATGTGTTGTTCCCCTCTTTGTGTCCATGTGTTCTCATCATTTAGCTCCCACTTATAAGTGAGAATATGCAGTATTTGGTTTTCTGTTCCTGCGTTAGTTTGCTAAGGACAATGGCCTCCAGCTCCATCCACATCCCTGAAAAGGATATGATCTCCTTCTTTTTTATGGCTGTATAGTATTCCATGGTAGATATGTACCACATTTTCTTTATCCAGTCTATATGTTTTTTCTCTGCCTAAGCATCACTGAAAGAAAACCAAAAGGTATTACACATTGGTATCTGTAAAAAACTCTTAAGTATGCTAGCAAGTTGGATGAATGTGGAAAGTAGGTCTTAGGAGGGCATAACTTGATAGAATCCAAATATTTCCTATAATAGAGACACCGATTGCCTAGGACCATTCAGGAACTTAAGACAAGTCAATCTTTGATGCTGAGCTTCCTTCTATGGGGTGCAAGCTCTAGAGACACAACAGGGCACCACAATGGTAAGATCTGAGTGGCCATAATCCCCAAATGGTAACTTTCTATTTTCCCTCTATCATTCCCTGGTATTTCAATTTTGTTTCCTATCCAACAGAATCCCAAAAGGTGACCTGAATATCCCATCAAGCACAATCACCTTGAAATACACAGTGGAGTGAGAAACCTTACTATGTACAAGAATTCTTGTTATTCATAGTAGTTACGTTCACTGAAGTCATTACCAACACTGCATTAGTGAATATTGAACCATTGTTTTTAAGGAAAATATCGGGTTATGTTCCTACGAGCCTCTGGACACAAACATTTTCATTAACTGATCAGTATACAACTTTTTTTTTCTTTTTTTAATTGAGATGGAGTCCCACTCTGTCACCCAGGCTGGAGTGCAGTGGCGGGATCTTGACTTATTGCAACCTCCACCTCCCAGGTTCAAGCGATTCTTCTGCTTCAGCTTCCCAAGTAGCTGGGATTACAGGCATGCACCACCATGCCCAGCTAATTTTTGTGTTTTTAGTAGAGACAGGGTTTCACCATGTTGACCAGGCTGCTCTCAAACTCCTGACCTCACGTGATCTGCTTGCCTCTGTCTGCCGAAGTGCTGGGATTACACGCATGAGCCACCGCTCCCAGTCAGTTTACAACTTTTTAAATGTGTATTTCTGTTTAAAGATATGTTACCTTATTTGAGATATACTTTCTGTTCTTCAACACTGAATCCATGACCAACTGTGCTGTCACTCATGTCTCAATGAATTATTTTCTTTGTAGGGCAAGTCACAGCCTTCTCAGACTTAGGAACAATAAACATCACTTCAGGGCTATATTTGGGGACCATTTTAAACCTCGAAGTCACCAACAAAAAGCACAAAAACACGAAAAACCTGGCACAAAATAGTTCATGAAAAGAGCACGTTTATTATATGAGTCCAAACAAGAATGCAGAGTCACCTCATTTCACCTCAACTGCAAATGTGTTCTGATTGTTTGCTACTCTACAAGTACCTGTGAGAGACCCCCAGCCCACCACGAGTATTGATTTGGGGGTTACTAGTAAATTTTAGTGAATTTTCAAATCCAGATTCTGTGAATAATGAGATTGACTATATTTTATCAAAGACCAGCCCCACCATTATTTATTCTTTTAAAAATTTTCTCTTAGAGACCAGGTCTTGCTCTATTGCTCAGGCTTGAGCACAGTGGTACAATCACAGCTCACTACAGCTTCCAACTCCTGGGCTCAAGTGATCCTCCTGCCTTAGCCTCCTGAGTAGCTGTGATTACAGATGCATGTCACTATGCCCAGCGAATGTTTTAATTTTTAAAAAACGGGGTCTCACCACATTGCCCAGGCTGGTCTTGAACTCCTGGCCTCAAATGATCCTCCTGCCTCAGCTTCCCAAAGCGTTGGGATTACAAGCACGAGCCACTGCTCTCATCTCTTTCCTATCTTAACCTTGCAACATACCAGCTGTAGCACATCTTCCTGTGGTTACATAGAGATAAGAACTGTCACCGAGGTAAGAACACTGGATGTGATGGACAACATGATTCTGATTTATTTGCAAAATCACAAGTACACCTTGAAGATGCAATTTGAACAATAGCCATAAAATGAATAAGTTGGTGTTGAGGTGCATGCAGTCATGAACAGACGTTTGTGGTATCTGATTGAAATTGCCAACTGCAGAATTTGTAAGGCGATAGCACCTGCATAGATCAGAGAGAGGGACAAAACAGAACAGTGATTTATCTGGGAATGAGATAGTTGCCTCCGGGGTTCTTCCAGGAATATTTCAGAACAAGCATGCATTCTTTCGTTGTATTCTTCTCTGCAAGTCTCTCATGACCTCCTTCCCTTCTCTACATCAGTCTTTGGGGATTGCTGACTCACAAGGCAGACAGGCTTTGTTTCCCCTGTGTTTGCATTGTGAACTTAGTCCTCTTAATTATAAATAATGAATACCCATTCTCGTTTTGACTTAACATCCCTGGTAACACAATCTCTCTGTTTGCTCTCTAGAGGTAACTCTGCTGAAGAAGATACCGATGACATCTAGCACGTCCTGGCCTTGCCTTCCTTATTCAAATCGACTGCATATATTACTAAGAAATCCTTTGTTGAATGAATAATGCTGAAGTCACGAGGCCTGCATGTGTGAGAGACAGGAAATAGGAACACTTATTGCTTTAGTGGATTTATGCCAATTTCATACTCTCCTGTTTAACGTGTTATTAACCATTCTCCTTAGACCAACTGTCCCCGTCTCCTTCTGTCTTCCTTTTGCTCCCTCCCCATCTTTCCTCTATCCCTCTCACTCCCCAAAGCTTAAGAATGAGAGCTACAAGACCAGGAAATTTTTTTATTGCCACCTTTTTGCCTCGGTGAATACTTTAAGTCTTCTAGTTTTACCAACATTATATCCAGAATGCTTCTACTCAAGTGTTTCTTTAACTGTCAGCCACCTTATGTTATTATGACATTTTATGTAACAGCAAGGTCAATATTTTCTATATTTTACAAATAAAAAGCAACAGAATTGCATAACTTTGGAACCATTTAGGGCACTTGTTAATTCGATATAAACATGCAGTGTGCTAATCTGCACACAGCATTCTTCTGCACATAGTACATTTGTTGATACATTTTATTCTCACCACAATCCAGGCAATGTACTTAAGCTTAATACGAATAAAAAATAAGGCAAGTAGACATTAACCTGACCTGATTCGTGAGAATCCTAACACTGGAAAAATTTAAACAAATATCTTTGTATTAGTTCATTTTCACACTGCTATAAAAAACTGCCCGAGACTGGGTAATTTATAAAGAAAAAGGATTTAACTGACTCACAGTTCCACATGGCTGGGGAGGCCTTAAGAAACTTACAATCATGGCAGAAGGGAAAGGGGAAGCAAAGACCTTTTTCGCGTGGGGACAGGAAAGAGTTAGCAAGAGCAGGGAAAACTGCCTTATAACCCTCAGATCTCGTGAGGACTCCCTCACTATCACGAGAATGGCATAGGGGAAACGGCTCCCATGACCCAATCACCTCCCACTGGGTCCCTCCTTAGACATGTGGGGATTATGGGGATTACAATTCAAGATGAGGTTTGGGTAGGGACACAGCCAAACCATATCAATCCTAATTTCCCACATCTAAGGACAGTGAGAGCTGCTCCAAGAATCAAGTGATTCTCGTTTGTATATTTTATAATATACAATGTATATATACAAATATGCACTATAGAGCAAGTTGTGTCTCCCGGGCTACCCAGAGAGACACAACTTTCTCTATAGTGCATAAACATTTTTCTTACTTACTAAACCCAACATCTATTTCTCTCATAGTCACCAAATGAAAGTCTTCAATGTGTCAATCACTGGGCTCTGTCTTTAAATCTGCTCCGGTTTGCTTCACTGAAATTCTTTCACCAAGCAGCAGGTGAAAACAACTTGTAGTTTTCTCATCCTGAATCTGATATACACATCTTATGCAAATACATTCTGGATCTTCATGCCTTCATATTCTCTGGGGAAATGTAAGTCCTAGGTAAAATTTCACTTTCAATTATCCACACCTGGGAGAATTTTGGTTTAGAAGGAGAAGGGCTATGGAGAAGAGATTCTAAAGAAGATATTGGATCTGAAGGACAGAGACTTTGTGGCCAGTCTCTCTGATATCCAAGCAATTGTCAGGACCTGTGTTGACGGTTGGTGAAAATCCCTAGAAATAAAGATGTCTGAAAACTAAAATTTTAAAAAAGATAGCTGGCTATGGTGGTATGCACCTGTAGCCCCAGCTACTCATGAGACTGAGATAGGAGGATTGCTTGAGCTCAAGGCAGCAGAGAGCTACGATTATGTCACTGCACTCCAGCCTGGGTGACAGAGTGAGACCTTGTCTCAAAAAAAAAAAAAAAAAAAAAAAAAACTGGAGAAAAAACAAGAGAAAAAATCATAGATAGTTAAAAAAAATTGACAATGAGCACAAATAATAGAGTGTAAGAATAAGAAAAATTTCAGCAGAAGGATGTGATATGAGTGAAATTTGGATAGTAGAATATCAAATATAAATTTTATTTATTTGTATTTTATTTATTTTCTCCTCATGTGTATTGTTTTTGCTATTTCTTATGTGAAATAACAGTCAGTATGATTAGTAACAATTGTATATATCTATCCTTTATCAAATATTTAGATATCTGGCAATTTTAAGCTTGAAATAATTACAAAATAATTTAGGCTTCTTTTACGACTGAGGAAAAGTTTTATATTTGGATAATAATTTACATTCTTTTTACCACTAAGGAAAAAAATTGAATTAATGGCTTCATTGGGTTTTTATTAAGGCTCTAAATATGTAAAATATGTTTGTCATTTGGTATTCCTGTGACTATCTTCAGTGTTAAAAGTAATAAAGTCATTCCTTGTATATTTAACCTAAGAGGCAATTTTTTTTTCTTTCTAAGATGGAGTCTCGCTCTGTTGCCCAGGCTGGAGTGCAGTGCCATGATCTCAGCTCACTGCAACCTCTGCTTCCCAGGTTCACACCATTCTCCTGCCTCAGCCTCCCGAGTAACTGGGACCATAGGTGCCCGCCACCATGCCCAGATAATTTTTTTGTATTTTTAGTAAAGGCAGGGTTTCACTGTGTTAGCCAGGATGGTCTTGATCTCCTGACCTCGTGATCCATCCCTCTTGGCCTCCCAAAGTGCTGGGATGACAGGCTGGGCCACTGCACCCGGCAGAGGCAACTTTAAATGCATGAATAGTTTAGTTCATGAAAGGGAAAAAACATATGTGATTTATAGTAAAGATACAATAGGTACATTCTTTTAAAAATTAGTATAGTTTTATGTAGTCCTGAACACTTTGTTTAAATGTCAAGGATTATAAGAAATAAACTACCAGGATATGTTTTTAGTAATTCAAAGTAGTATTAATAAGATGATAGGAATGTAATGGTGATATACCATTAAGCAAACATGACAAGTCAGAATCTTACAGGCCATTTCCTAGGAAAAATTCGAGTCCTAATTCATAGTAGAAATTGGAACAGAATTCTGCCATCCAGAACCCTTTCATGGTCTGAGCTGTGTGCTAATAAGAGGAGATGATAAAATAACAGTCAGTGTTGTACAGGCTTCCAACCATTCTTCTTACCACTTGAGTATGTTGACAGTATTCATTATCCCTGAGGCAAAAAAAAAAAAAAAAAAAAAAAATTCAAGTTACCAAATACAACTTTGAAGATGTAAGTATAGCTTTTACCAAGCAATATGCCATCTTCCACTGACAGGTTGCTGAATGTGTATTATTTTCTTTGACTCTGACAATAACTCTTAGTTTGGCGTCATCACACAGATTGGAGGAAAATGGCATTAAACGCAGAAGTGGCTTACCCGAGTTGACTCCTCTCCCACAGTTGAAGCTGAATTCTAAGTAAAAATCAGAACTAAAAATAATTGACCCCATGCCAAAGCACTAGAGCAGGGAAGAAGCAAGAATTGTGCAAAATAATTGCCTTCTAAACAAAATGCTTTATGAATTGCAAAATGCCAATCCCTCCACATATTTCAGGAAAGACCTTGTCTTTAGGTTTTGTAGGTTTTTCTGTTGTTTACGTTTTTTACTCTCTCATTCTCTCTCTTTGTGTCTCTGTCCCTCTCTGTCACAGACACACACACACACACACACACACACACACAACTTCCCTTGAATTTCATGTCCTTCCTTATTCTTGATTCACCTTCTTTCTCTCTTGTTTTCATCTCTTTCTCTCTCGTTCCAATGACGTCTCACTCCTTAAAGTCTTTGCTCTCCGGTAAATTATTTTTCCTCTTTTTTTAATACCCTCCCCTCCTATGAGCATACTCGACTCTTGACAATATAAAAATATTTCTTTCAATTCCCTGGCATCCTGCTGAGCTTGCCCATTAAGTATGTCTCTAAAGCTCTTTAGAAATGCAATGGTGATTTCTTCCCCCTTGTTTACTCCTTATAGCATAAATATCTGGATTAGCGAGGCTGCTTAATCTTACAAATAACTTTGGAATTGCCATGTCTTTATCCTATGGTTCAATTCATCTCTGTAGCACTAGATGCTCTTAGCCACTGTTCATTCCTTTAAAGTAAATGACTCACCCTCACTGTGTTCCCTGGCCAATTATCTACTCCTTTGTCTCTGTGTTAAGTGGTAAAATCTCTCCTGGTCCTGTACTAATTATTGTTTGCATTCTTTATCACTTATTTGTAATGGGATATGTTCTGTGCATGACAACACAGAACTATCATATATTTCCTGAAGCAGGTTTTTTTCTGTTCTCTTTCTCTCTTTTTCTCTCCATCACTAGCTTCTTTGGAGAAGCTAGCTGCCGTAATTTCCAAGCCTAGGAGTTCTACCAAGGGCATCTACTTTCCAGGAGTTACTTCTACCATCTAGACAGGGCATGGTGGTAAATGCCTGTAATCCCAGCACTTTGGGAGGCCGAGGCAAGCGGATCACTTGAGATCAGGAGTTTGAGACCAGCCTGGCCAACATGGCAAAATCTCATCTCTACAAAAATACAAAAATTAGCTGGGTGTGGTGTCACATGCCAGTAGTGGGATTGTGGGAGACCACCTATTATGGACTGAACTGTGCTTCTCTCCTGCCCTCAAATTCATATGTTAAAACTAATCCTCAATGTGACTGTACTCGGAGATAGAGCCTCTAAGGAGGTAATTCAGTTTCCATGAGGTCATGAAGTCAGAGCCCTAATCCAATAGGACTAGTTTCCTTATTATAGAAGAGAAAAAGACATCAGGAAGGCATGCACATAGAGAAAAGACTATGTGAGGTCCAAGAGCATTAGCTCATGCCTATAATTCCAGCACTTTGGGAGGCTGAGACAGGTGGATCTCTTGAGTCCAGGAGTTCACGACAAACCTGGGCAACATGATGAAACTCCTGCTCTACAAAAAATGTGAAAGAAAAAGTTTAGCTGAGTGTGGTGGCGCATGCCTGTAGTCTCCACTACTTGGGAGGCTGAGGTGGGAGGATCACTTAAGCCTGGGAGGTCGAGGCTGCAGTGAACCATGATCATGGCACTGCACTATAACTTGGGTGACAGATAAAGACTCTGTCTCAAAAAAACCCAAAAGTGATCACATGAGGACACAGGGAGAAAGGGAGAAGATGACCATCTACAAACCAGGAAGAGAGACCCCTTATTGAAAACCAACCCTATGAACACTATGATCTTGGACTTTCATATTCTAGAACTGTGAGAAGACAACTGTTTGTTTTTAAGCCATCCAGTTTCTGGGATTCTGTTATGACATCCTGAGTTGACTGAGACATGTGGCATAAAGTGTCTCAGAGTTTCACACTTGTCACCATAGGTAACTCAACAGAAACAACTCCATTTCAGACAATTTTCACTTATCATCTCTTTATCATTGAGTCCTGTACCAGTGGTATGTCATGTCCCTGTAATCTAAAAGGAACTCTCTTGAAAGATGAAATGGTATTTAATGAGAGACTGTGACCATTCACTGTTCTAAAATAAGTTCCCGGTCAGTGCAAACCAGATCTACTACTAGTGTCAGCAGCAGAATATTTTTCTAATGGATATGTTCCAATCTTCCTTCTGGAGGAGTTGAAAGTGGGTCAAATGTTGGGAAAAAATTGGATGTTTGTCACTGATATGGTTAGGTTTTGTGTCCCCACCCAAATCTCATCTTAATTGTAATTCCCATAACCCCCATAATCCCCAAGTGTCAAGAGAAAGACCAGGTGGAGGTAATTGAATCATGGGGGGCAGTTTCCTACGTGCTGTTCTTGTGATAGTGAGTGAGTTATCATTAGATCTGATGGTTTTACAGGGGGCTTTTTCCCCATTCATTTAGCACTTCACCTTCCTGCCGCCTTGTGAAGAACGTGCCTTGCTTCCCCTTTCCTTTCCCGTTACAACATGACTGTAAGTTTCCTGAGGCCTCCCCAGCCATGCTGAACTATGAGTTGATTAAACCTTGTTCCTTTATAAATTACCTAGTCTCAGGTACCTCCTTATAGCAGTGTGAGAACGGACTAGTACAGCTTTTTTTTATAGCATTTGTCTGTGGACTTGGATATTGCTACACCATTTGTTGTTAACTATAAGGATATTTTGTGCTATAAATCACCTTGGAATATCAGTGATAGACTTCTTGTTGGGTAGTGATAGGCAAAAACATACTCTTCTGTTATTGCCTTGATGAGATTAGTTTTGAGAGCACTTTAAGTTGAATTAGAAATTTGACCTTTACATGGAGTGGGAGATTATAATACATTAGAGGTATTTCAAGGAAAGTAATATTTATTCAATTGTCTAGTTTCCTTGAGTAATGGGAAATATGATGTAAGACATTCATAATCTGAATAACGTATTATATCTTCCTCCCTCTGTGTTAAATACATCAAAACATGAGTTGAACAAAATATACTATGGGCATATAAACCCAACAAAATATCATAATTATCATGACATCCATCCAAGGAACCATTACTCAGATTTCACTGACCATTTTCAGCATGACAAGATATGTTATTTTCCACATATTATTAGGGGACTCTTATAACTCCAATGTTTCAAATTTGATTTGTTACAGTACAAAACAGAGTCTCATTATCATCAATCGGTTTCCTACATTGTCTATGCCTTGCCATTCTGGGGTTTTTATTTTCTTGAGGCATCAACTTGAATTGTCCATGTGATATTCACTCCAGAATGCATGAGCGTCAGAACTAAGACAATGCTCCAAATAACAAATGTTCTGTTAGGGCTGGCACCAGCAAAGCCAAATGCTGTTCACCCAGATGGTCTAATGTAGAGAACAATATAGCAGTCAAGTTCATGAAAACAAGAAGAGTAGATTTTGAACTGAGCATCCAAAAAGCTGAAAGCCCCAAAAGCTATTTTAGCTAACAGCTAGCTAGCTAGATAGTTACACAGATAATAGATAGAGTGACAGATCATTCTATTTATCAATTATCTTAGATAGATAATAGATAAATCTATTTATCAATTATCTTAGATAGATAATAGATAAATCTATTTATCAATTATCTTAGATAGATAATAGATAAATCTATTTATCAATTATCTTAGATAGATAATAGATAAATCTATTTATCAATTATCTAGATAGATAATAGATAAATCTATTTATCAATTACCTTAGATCGATAATAGATAAATCTATCAATTATCTTAGATCGATAATAGATAAATCTATCAATTATCTTAGATAGATAATAGATAAATCTATCAATTAGATAGACAATAGATGAATCTATCAATTATCTTAGCTAGATAATAGATGAATCTATCAATTATCTCACGTAGCTAATAGATAAATCTATCAATATCTCATGTAGATAATAGATAAATCTATCAATATCTTACATAGATAATAGATAAATCTATCAACTATCTTACGTAGATAATAGATAAATTTATTTATCATTTAAGGTAGATTATTCTATTTACCTATTATCTATCCGTTATTCTATTTATCTGTTAATTTATTTTTTAATGGATAAATAGAATGATAAATACAATGATAGATCTATTTACATCTATATTCAGAAAGAGAGATAGACACATAGATAAAAAATAGATGACAGACAGTATAGATAGATGATAGATAACATCTATCTTTATCAAGATAGATAGATAAGTAGATAAAGCAATCTTGCATCTATATCCAGATGGATAGATAGAATGATAGATGGTGGATATCTAGATCTTGAAGATAGATAGACATCTTTGGATCTACAAATATAGATGTAGACTTTTTATAGATAGATATAGACATAAATATACAGATATAGATTTACAGATATATATATATACACAGATATAGATAGATATATAGAGAGAGAGGGAGATAGAAAGATATGAGTACAAATGTGTGTGTATGTATTTCAAGTGATTATTTTATTACTTTGTGGTTTGATTGTATCTGCCTTGTTCAACAATCCTTACTGGCAATACATTATAGCTTAATATGATCCTTTATCCAGTGTAGATGGATTGCAAGAAAGTTCTCTTTCAAGAACACTTGCCCCATTAGGAGAATGTATATTAATTATTTATCATCAGTGGAGAAACTGTGGGTCACCTTTTGTTTTGTATTTTGTGGCAACATTTCTCACCATATTTTATGATGTATCCATGGTTTAGCCTGATGTGTGTGGAACTAGGCCTATAGCAGATGGTTACTGACTATGGGGTAGAGATACATGTAAATTAATAAATGTAATACATAGTAATAACTATTATGATCATGTTGGGGCAGACATGAAGCTCACTGAAGGTGTAAAATTAAAAAAAAAAAGTGATAGGCCAGGTGCAGTGACTCACACCTATAATCTCAGCAGTTTGGGAGGCTGAGGCAGGAAGGTTTCTTGAGCTCAAGAATTTGAGACCAGACTGGGCTACATGGTCTCTACTCTGTTTCTACTAAACATTAAAAAATTTAGCCAGGCATGGTGGTGTGTACCTGTAGTCCCAGCTACTGGTGAGGCTGAGGCAGGAGGATTGCTTGAGCCCAGGAGATCGAGGTTGCAGTAAGCTATGATTGCACCACTGCACTCCAGCCTGGGCAACAGAACAAAGCCTGGTGAATGGGTCAGGAGATACTCAGAGTGGAAAAGTTGACGAGGGTATATTTGACTGGAATGTGCTATGTCCAATGAATGAATGAATGTACTAAGTAATATTAAGGATTTTTAGTACTGGTTAGTATTCGTGTGGGATAGGTTTACCCTAAACCATTAGGTTTACATCCCTAATGTAGTATTGATGCACTACAGTTGATAATTGGTCTCGATCTCCTGACCTCATGATCCGCCTGCCTCGGCCTCCCAAAGTGCTGGGAGTACAGGCATGAGCCACCGCGCCCAGCCAGGTGCAGGTTATATGATTATGGACATTGACTAGTTGAGACATTGAGTAGTTGCTGGTTGAACATTATTTGTTGGTGTTTATGTTGGGATTCAAATACTCATGGTAATAGATTATATAATTAAAAGTAGAGTTTAAAAGGATGGAATGAAGAAAGAGAGGAAGTAAAATTTAATTAGGCCTTTTTGAGTAGTTATAGTAATGGAGACTGTGACTCAATTAAGTGGGTTTTAAACAATAGAGAATAAATTCTTCTGGGGTACTGACGACAAGAAGAAAGACTTACACAGGAAGCATTTCAAGGCACTGAGACACATCTGTTGTGCTGTGTTCAGGTATATTTTTTGCAGCATCTATAATGTATCTGAAAGCAGAAAGATCTCAATGCTGGCGTGTTCTGTATAAAAACGTCTAAAAATTACCATTTCCACAACCAGCATCCAAATGGAATTTTGGGGCTTTTATTTGTTTGTTTGCTTTCTTTCTATTTTCTTTTGAAAGTGAGCAGCTTAAAAGATACTAGTGTGAGGCGAAGCGTGGTGGCTCAAACCTGTAATTACAGCACTTTGGGAGGGAAAGGCAGGAGGAGCACTTGAGGCCAGGAATCTGAAACCAGTCTGGGCAACATAGTGATACTCTGCTTCTACAAAACATTTTTAAAATTAACCAGGTGTGATGGTGAGCACTTGTAGTCCCAACTACTCAGGAGGCTGAGGCACAAGGGTGGCTTGGGCCAGGAAGTTTCAGGCCACAGTGAGCTGAGATTATACCACTGCACTCCAGCCTGGACAACAGAGCAAAGTCCTGTCTCAAAAACAAACAAACAAACAAACAACAAACCATACTAGGTGAGTAACACCACAAGAATCAGAACAGGATCAATGATAGAAATTGAAAAGGTTGTCCACAAAAGCCATTGTGGAGGCAATAGTGCAATGCAGAGATAATGAATGTCTGCAGTCAGAGTGAGTGAGTATGGAGTCATGACTGCTTTTGACAGTATTTTGAGATGGGTAGACAAGAAAGGCAGCATCAGCCATCCATTATTACTGGAATCCCACCAGGGAAATTCTTCAGCCCAAACCACAGCCGCCTTAAGACTCAAAGACAGCAAGGAAAGTGAAGTGGCTGCATCCTCTGAAAGGCAGAGACATAACTCCGATGCAGCCATGTGTGGTCCATGCTCTCATTCGCATCACAGAATCGATACTTGACATTAATTTTCTTTTTCCATTAAGAAAGATTTTATGTTTTTTTACTTTGCTTTCTAGTACTTTATTCACTCAGGAATTCAGCACAATGTGGACCACCAGAGTAGATGGGCATTAGAGCAGTGGTCCTCAAGTGGGGCCTATTGTGCCCCCGCCCCCTACCAGGGGACATTTGACAATGTCTGGAAACATTTTTTGTTGTCAGTAAAAAAGATGGAGTAGGTCCTACTAGCATCTTGTTGGTTGAGGCCACAGATGCTGCTAAACATCCTACATTGCCCAGCACAGCCCCCACCAAGGCATATCCGCTTCAATAAAAAAGAATGAAATCATGTCCTTTGTAGCAAGAAGGATGCAGCTGGAAGCCATTATTCTAAGTGAATTAATGTGAAAAATGGAAAATCAAATACCGCGTGTTCTCACCAATAAGTGAGAGCTGAACATTGAGCACACATGAACACAAAGATGGGAACAATAGACACTAGGGATTCCAAAAGCAGGGAGAGAAGGAGGGGAGCGTCATTTGAAAAACAAACAAACAAACAAAATGAACAAACAAAAAAACTACTTATTGGGTGCTATGTTCACTTTTTGGGTGACAGGATCTGTAGAAGCCCAAAACCTCAGTATTGAGCGATAAACCCTTGCAACAAACCTGCACATGTAATCCCTGAATCTAAAATTTAAAAAGTATATATTGGTTTCAAATGCTGATGATGATGAGGCTGAGAAACCCTGTTCTAGAAGTTTAACAGCTTTTCCGGTTGATGCCAAATCACTGATTGTATGGGTGCACTTATGGCATCCAAATGATTTGGAATCTGAGACACATTAAACTGACCTTAGAGCCCAGCAGCACAAGTGTGAGTGAGTCCACCTCAGATACACTCAGTCAGGTGACTTTTGCAGGTTTCTAACTTTGTGCATCTGTTGCCTAGTGTCTCACAGAAGAATGGGCTTCTGAACTGGGAATGACTGCATTTCTTAGGGGCACCCACTTTTCCTGCTCATTGCTCAGTGCTTTTCAGCAGGGTGAGCACATACCATTAAAAAAAAATAAAGCAAAACCTACTCTCACACTTATTTTAGAGACAAAGATCTTAAGGCAAATAACAAAACCATCTAGGGCAAATGAGAGTCTGCCTCAATCCAAGTTCTTTGTGTTTCTTTCTTAGCAACAGATAGAACAGATAATCCACTGATCCATAATAGTTTCCCAAGATGCTGGGAGTCAGTATCTAATTTCCGGTTATGCCCCGAGATCAAAAGGGAATGGGAGCTGGGCATGGTGGTGCACGCCTGTAGTTCCAGCTACTTGGGAGACTGAGGCAGGAGAATCGCTTGAACCCCAGGAGTTTGAGGGTGAAGTGAGCTAAGATCGCACCATTGCACCCCAACCTGGGCAATAGGAGTAAAACCCTGTCTCAAAAAAAAAAAAAAAAAAGGAGGGGAGGGAGGAGAGGGAATGGGAAATGCCAAAGAGTATGTGGCTCTGAAGACCTCACTGGAGACAATGTTTGAACAACCTGAATATGTTCAACTATCTTGTTTACCCCTGCTTCTGTTTATTCTTTTTTTTTAATTGGACTCCAAGTCTGGTTTTCTAAAATTTGTTTAAAGGTGCATGTGTCAACATATATATGTTTTACATGCATGTATATAATGTACTTTATATGCTTATACATAGCTCATATGCTTGGTAGAGAGAAAATGCTATGTAAAGTCTTTGGAGACCAAGGGCAAACTTCTTGGTCTCTAAAGAGTTTCTGAAGTTCACTGAAAGTCAACTGACAAAACGCAGATTAATCAGAGAAAAGGCATGCACATTTATTTAATGTGTATGCACAGGGGCCTTTAGAATAAATACCCCAAGATACATAGGAAAATGTCCATTTTTTGAAATAAGATTGGACAAAAAGGGCCTGCTCTAAAGCTAATGGACGGAGTGGGGAAATCCAGCCAGGCCTGTCTGTCTAGATTGTTTTTGGCCTCTCTGAGCAGCGCTCCTTCCTTCTGGGTGTGGGGCAGGACCCTCTCTGGAATGGGGGGGTCTTATGACCTACAGTCAAACAAGGTAGGTCTGGGAATTCTTTGTGGCCAGTTTCTACACAGAAAGTTAGGGTCATGTTTCTAGGTTTTATGGCTGGCTTTGGGGAAATGGGGTTCTGGTTTTTAGGACTCACCTTGAGGTAGTAGGATTCTAGTTTTTATGGCGCCTCAAGGGAAAATGCAACCAAGAGACAGGAGAGCAGAAGAAGATCAGAGATAACTGCTTCTGTGGCCTGTATTTGGGTCTTGTTTTCTAACCTCCAACAATAATATATTTGCTATTGAATTATCTATTACAAGAACTAGCAGATCATTCATAAAAGGAGCAAATTTATTTCTGGAAAGCATGGAAGTAGATTTTCTTACACTCTAAGCTTACTATTTATCCTTCCAAGCTCATTGAAAGAACAAAGCCTCTATCAATCACTGTTTACTCATGCTTTGACAAATATTAAGTATCAGGAAAGAACTCGAATCTAGGTGAAGGATATTGGAATAGTGTCTCTAAGAGCAAAGGACCTTTGTTTTAAACAACAACAGGCAAAACAAAACAAAATTAGCAGGTTCTAATAACCAACTTCTTAGACTAATCTGCTCAGAAATTTCACTTCTTGTGTCTTTCATTCATAACAGTCTAAATTTCTAAAAATGGACATTTTCCTATGTATCTTGGGGTATTTATTCTAACGGCCCCTGTGCAAACACAGTAAAATTCCCTTTCTTCCTCTAAAGTAGCCTCTTTGGAGTCACTAAGATGACACCATGTCCATATGCTCAAATGCTTTGTTGGAAGTTACTGAGATAGACCATCGAATTCTGTGGCTGTTTCTCTTTCCTTAACATGTGTATGAGAATCTGTAATCTGTAATACACTATTCATTGACTCAACTTTTCATCCGAACAACTGTAGAAAGAAATGTCATTGCCTCCTCCCCTAATTTTTGAAAGTTAAAAGGAGGAAAACATTTCCCCTGTCTCTATAGATGCTGTTGGGTAGATAGAAGTTGGAAAGAAGAAAGAAACAGCAATTTTAAGACATATTTTTATATGTGCATGTTCCTTATTTATTTCTTGCCCAATATAAGGCAAAGGATGTTTACTTCTTTCCTCAGCATGAAACAAAAATGTCTGCATGATGAAAAATTTCCAAATCACATGAGTGCAAAATTGACACTTTTGACATAGAAGATCCTTCTTTTTATTTTCTGTTATTATTTTGGTGGGGGAGGATAGGGTCTTGCTCTGTCACCCAGGCTACAGTGCAGTGGCACAACCATAGTTCATTGCAGCCTCCACCATGACTGGCTAATGTTTGTATTTTTCATAGACATAGGATCTCTTCTTGTAGCCATGCTTGTTGTTTTAACTCTTTGTCTATGGCTGCTTTCATGCTACACTGGAAGAGTTTGTGGCCTCTTGGCCAATAAAGCCCCAAAAATTGATTATAGGAAAACATCAACAACAGTAACAACAAAATAAAACCCGTGCTAATATGCAACTCAGTACCTCTTCTATTAATGTTATTGAGAAGTACAGAACATGTTAAGTTTTGAAGATATTGTATCTATTGCAAAGACAAAGAAGAAAATGCCTCTTTACTATCTGAAGGTTCACTGACAATCACTGACAAAAGGCAGAGTAACAGCAGAAAAGACACACAAATTTATTATGGTGCACATAACTCTTATGAAATAGAATATCTCAAAGAAATGGCCAAATGGTTGTTGCTTTCATACCATCTTGAGTTTACAGAAAGGATGGGGGCTTGGGTCCTGGCAACACAGGTTATAAGAGGAGAGAATAGAAGGTCTGGCCAGCAAAGGTGGTCTTGTTATGCAGATGAAATCTCCCAGGTAGCAGCTCTTAGAGGGAATAGATGGTAAATGTCTCTTTCAGACCTTTATAGATGTCAGTCTCTCAGTTCCTGTTTCCTAAATCCTGACAAGGGAGTCCGTCAAAGAAAGCCTGGCTGGCTGCCTCAATGCACACTTTCTCCACAGATGCAAACCTCCTCCACAAAAAACAGCTTTTCTGCTATTCTTGTGTTTCCAGCACTTCTGACTAGTCATCTTGACATATATCAGTGAAGTGTATTTTGGAGTAAACTTTTTGTTTCCTTTACTACCTTGGAAGCCAGCAGGTTTAATTACTTTCTACAAAAGACAGGCAACACTGTGATTATCATTTCATTCACATAATCAATATTATTTCACAGCTTTCTGTGAAAGAAAAGAAACAAGTGAAAACATTTGTAAAAAGATAAAAGTGATCACTATGCTTTCTGAATGGTTATAACATTTTAAACATTTTATTCATATTGAAATAACACAGATGACAGATTTGCAAAAACAGTATAGAGAGATTCTGTGAAACCATTATACACTTTTGACTAATAATGACAGTTTACATAACAGTAGGACATTGCAGAGAAAAGCAAACTGTTATACACTGTTACTGGGAATGTAAGCTAGTACAACCACTATGGAGAACAGTATGGAAGTGCCTCAAAAAACTACAAATTGACTACCCTATAATCCAGCAATCCCACTAGTGTGTAAATACCCAAAGGAGAAAAAAAAATCACTGTATAAAAGGGGTAATTGCATCCCATGTTAATTGTAGCACTATCCACAATAGTCAAGATACAAAATCAATCTGAGTGTCCGTGTCCATCGATGATTGAATGGAGAAAGAATATGTGGTGTACATACACCATGGAATACTATTCAGCTATTAAAAAAGAACAAAATTCTGTCATTTGTAGCAGCCTGAATAAGCCTAGAGGACATTATGTTAAGTAAAATAAGCCAGGCACAAAAAGATAAATGCCAATTTTGTCACTTATATGTGGATGCTAAAGAAGATCTTATAGTATTGGAGTGACATGATGGTTACTAGAGGAAGAGAAGACAGACAGGGGAGAGAGGGACAGATTTGTTAAAGGATACAAAATTGTGTTGTCTTTAGATTCAAAGTAAAACAAAACAAAACCCTCAGAATATCTCTTAAGTAATTATGTAAGTATTCTTAAATCCAGTCTATTTCAGCATCATTTTGGAAAATTTTTATTTATTATCGTATTTTATCCACATAATCCAATCTCATTGCATAGTAAGTTTAATACTACTGATAACAAGGCAGGATGTAATAGGTCAGTTTATCTAGTGAGTACTGAGTCTGAGACAATTTCAACCAAACTAATTTTTAAGCTTACTTTTGATTATTGAAATGCTATCTTTTCTAAAGCATTACTATACACTGCCAAATTTGTGAATAGATGCACCAATACATCTTTGGGAGAGTTTTATAGATACATGCCATTTAAAAAAATTTATCCTTTTTTTTTTTTTTTTTTTAAACAGGGATGGAGTTCCCTATGTTGCCCAGGCTGGTCTCAAACTCCTAGACTCAAGCTATTCTCTCACCTTGGCCTCCCAAAGTGCTGGGATTACAGGCGTGAGCCACCAGCATGGACTAATACATGACATTCTTAAAGACCTGAAGGATTCACAGGTTGTAGTCCTCATATTCCCATTTATCTCGTATTTCCTGTAGTGTAAAAGTCAGATAAATCTACAGGATGGCCATGGACTAGGCAAATTCAAACAAATACTAGCTGTAATTACAACTTTTGTACTAGATTTGGTATTTTGTTTCTCTGAACACAGATGAACATAGGCTTAGTTACATGGTATGCAATCATTGCTTGGTGGAATGTATTATTTTCTATTTCTTATAGGATGAAGAATGAAAGAGTTTCTGTCAGTTGGAAGATAAATCGGTTGACATTTAGTCTCTCTTCCCTAATGCATTGTCTTCTCTGCCTTATAGCAAGGGCCTGGGCTCCTGGATATGCTACCATCATATAACATGTTATGTCTATGGTATCATACTATTTAGACTAGAAGCTCAGGAGTGACCATTGGCAAGTCATGGTGGTTCACACCTCTAATCTCAGCACTTTGGGAGGCTGAGGCAAGAGGATCACTTGACTCCAGGAGTTTGAGACCAGCCTAGGCTACAGAGCAAAGTCTCACCTCTACAGAAAATTAAAAATAAAACACTAGTCGTGTGTGGTGGCATGCATATGTGGTCCCAAGCTACTCAGGAGGCAGAAGTGAGAGAATTGCTTGAGCCCAAGAGGTCAAGGTTGCAGTTAGCTATGATTCTTACCACTGCACTCTGGCAGGGGTGATGTAGCAAGACCCTGTATTAAAAACAAAAACAAAAAAAAAAGAATCAAAAAGAAAATTGTGTCATTCATACAATGGAAAACTAGGTAATCAGAAGATCTGACAAATTTATATGAGCAGACATGGAAAACTGCAAGTCACACTTTGGACATAATATGATCCCAATCATTTTTTTTAGATAGAAATGTATTGCATATTGATACACAGGAGGGGATGATACACAGAATGTGAGGATGGACACTGAAATGTTGATGATGACTCACTCCGAAGAGAGGAGTAGGACTGGGGAGGGCAGGGAATAAATTCTGTAACACTGCAATCTTTTCCATGGGAATTTAATCATATAACTAATAAGAGTGCAGACTAAAAATATAAATGTACTAACGGATTCTAGAATCATTTTTTAAAAAATCCAACAATGTTCTTAGCAACACCAGCAACACTGAATCAAATACACACTCGCTCAATGTGACTATTATGAAAAGAAGGCTTTCACTGAAATGTATAGAATTTTTGTCACTTTTTTCCCTTAAGTAATTTTATTTACTGATTTCATTTTTTCACTTTTATTTTAGGTTTAAGGGTACATGTGAAGGTTTTTTATATAGGTAAAGATGTGTCACAGGGTTTGGTATACAGATTATTTCAATACCTAGGTATGAAGCCCAGTACTCAATGGTGATCTTTTCTGCTCCTCTCCCTCCTCCCCGTCACCCCTCTGCAATTTTAATTTTAACCATATAGCTAGAGCCATAAATTTAAATTATTTAATGTTTTTATTTTTCTGAAAAGTGGAAAATGTCTACCTGTAGAGTTTTACATAGACAGAGAAATAGCTAAGAGTTTTTAGTCATATGGTTAGGATAAAACTTATTTTAAGCAAAAGACAGATGAGCTTAGCTATGCCATCTGATCTCAAAGGGCAGGATGAATCATTAAAGTAAGGAGCGCTTTTGTCAAAACCAAGCTGAAAGCCATTGTGGTAATGCACACATCTTCTACAAGGTCTGGGAATCAGAAGCAGTGGGTATGGAGAATAAAACACACCACACCATCACCAGAAAACTGCTGAGATATAATATGTATAATCTGAACACGACTCATCTTCAGGCCACATGGCATGGAGTCATCATTTTGTTATGAATTTAAGCAATTTTGCACAAAAGGAATGTGGACAGAGCTCAGTAACCCAACATCTTAGAAGTTAAACAAAACATTATCTCCCTGTCTACAAATCCAGCTTTGCAAAAAGGTCTTATAAACCACCAGGTAACATTGTCTTCCAGTATACTTTAATATCTTTGGATTTATTTAGTTTGGGACACAGTAATTGATCTTAAAGGAAAGCATTTTACTTAACTTGACCAGTAAATTATCTTAAAGAACACTACTTACCCTCAGGAAGAGACAACAATGGTTGTTTGATGAAAACTGTCTGTGTCACATGAATATACCCAAAGCATTGACACAAGAACCTTTGCTTTGAGAACATGCCACTGTTTGGAGATTATTTTCCATTCCATTCCATTCCACTGAATATTCCATTCCATTCCATATTCCATTCCATTTCGTATTCCATTCCATTCCATTCCATATTCCATACCATTCCATATTCCATTCCATTCCATTCCATTCCATCTTCCATTCCATTCCATTCAATATTCCATTCCATTCCATATTCCATTCCATTCCATTCCATTCCATATTCCATATTCCATTCCATTCCATATTCCATTCATTCCATATTCCATTCCATTCCATTCCAATTCCATTCCATTCCATATTCCATTCCATTCCATATTCCAATCCATTCCATTCCATTTCATATCCCATTCCATTCAATTCAATATTCCATTCCATTCCATATTCCATTCCATTCCATATTCCATTCCATTCCATCCCATATTCCATACCATTCCGCTCCATATTCCATTCCATTGCATATTCCATTCCATTCCATATTCCATTCCATTCCATTCTACTCCATACCATTCCATTCCATATTCATTTCCATTCCATTCTACTCCATACCATTCCATTCCATATTCATTTCCATTCCATATTCCATTCCATTCCATTCAATATTCCATTTCATTCATTCCATTCCACTCCATATTCCATTCAATTCTGTTCCATTCCATTCCATTCCGTATTCCATTCCATTCCATTCCCTTTCATTCCATATTCCACTCCATTCCATATTCCATTCCATTCCATATTCCTTTCCATTCCCTTCCGTTCGTTCAGTTTCATTTCATATTTCATTCCGTTCCATTCTGTACCGTTCCGTTTCGTTCCATTCCATATTCCATTCCATTCCATATCATATTCCATTCCTTTCCATTCTATTCCATTCTATTCCATTCCACTCCATTCCATTCCATATTCCATTCCATTCCATTCCATTCCATTCCATATTCCATGCCATTCCATTCTATTTCATTCAATATTCCATTCCATTATATTCCACTCCACTCCGTTCCATATTCCCTTCCATTCCATATTCCATTCCATTCTATTCCATTCCATATTCCATTCCATTGCATATTCCATTCCATTCCATTCCATATTCCATTCCATTCCATCCATTCCATATTACATTCCATTCCATATTTCATTCCATTCCTCTCCATATCCATTCCTTTGCATTCCATTCCATTCCATCCATTCCATATTCCATTCCATTCCATACTTCATTCCATTCCATTCAATTCCATTCCATATTCCATTCCGTTCCATTCCGTTACGTTCCGTTCCATTCATTTCAATTCCATATTCCATTCCATTCCATATTTCATTCCACTCCATTCCATTCCATTCCATAACATTCCATATTCCATTCCATTCCATTCCACATTCCATTCCATATTCCATTCCATTCCATATTCCTTTCCATTCCATATTCCATTCCAATAGATATTCCAATACATTCCATATTCCATTTCATTCCATATTCCGTTCCGTTCCATTCCGTTCCGTTCCATTCCATTCAATTCCATATTCCATTCCATTCCATATTCCACTCCATTCCACTCCACTCCATTCCATATCCATTCCATTCCATTCCATATTCCATTCCATATTCCATTCCATCGCATATTCCATTCAATTCGATATTCCATTCCATTCCATTCCTATTCCATTCCATTCCATATTCGATTCGATTCCATTCCATTCCATATTCCTTTCCATTCTACTCCATCCCAATCCATTCTCCATTCCATTCCATTCCATTCCATTCTCCATTCCATTCCATATTCCATTCCATTCCATATTCCGTTCAATTCCATGTTACATTCCATTCCATATTCCTTCCCATTCCATTCCCTTCCGTTCCATTCCATTTCACTTCATATTTCGTTCCGTTCCATTCTGTTCCGTTCCATTGCGTATTCCATTCAATTCCATATTCCATTCCATTCCATTCCATTCTATTCCATACCATTCCATTCCATTCTGTATTCTATTCCATTCCATTTCATTCCATTCCATATTCCATTCCATTCCATTCCATATTCCGTTCCATTCCATATTCCATTCCATTTCATATTCCTTTCCATTCCATTCCATTCCCTTCTGTTCCATTCCACTTCATTTCATATTTCGTTCCGCTCCATTCCATTCCGTTTCGTTCCATTCCATATTCCATTCCTTTCCATTCCATTCTATTCCATACCATTCCATTCCATTCCGTATTCTATTCCATTCCATTCCATTTAATTCCATTCCATATTCCATTCCATTCCATTCTATTCCATCCCATATTCCATTCCATTCCATTCCATATTCCATTTCATTCCATATTCCATTCCATTATATTCCATTTTATATCCCATTTCATTCCATTCCATTGCAATCCGATCCGTATTCCATTCCATTCCATTCTATTCCATTCCATTCCATTCCATACCATATTCCATTCCATTCCACTTCATTCCGTTCCATATTCCATGCATTCCATTCCATTCCATTCCATTCCATTCCATATTCCATTCCATTCCATATTCCATTACATTGCACTCCATATTCCATTACATTCCATTCCATATTCCATTCCATTCCATATTCCATTCCATTTCTTTTCATATTCCATTCCATTCCATGCCATTTCATTCCATTAAATATTCCATTCCTTGCCATTCCATTTCGTTCCATTCCATTCCATTGCATTCCATTCCATATTCCTTTCCATTCTGTATGCCATTCCATTCCATATTCCATTCCATTCCAGATTCCATGCCATTACATTCCATATTCCGTTCCGTTCCATTCCATTCGGTTCCGTTCCATTCCATTCAATTCCATATTCCATTCCATTCCATATTCCATTTCATTCCATTCCATTCCATTCCATATTCCATTCAATTCCATATTCCATTCCATTTTATATTCCATTTCATTCCATATTCCATTCCATTCCATATTCCATTCCATTCCATTTCGTTCCATTTCATTCCATTCCATATTCCATTCCATTACATAATCCATTCCCTTCCATTCCATTCCATTCCGTTCTATTCCATTCCATTCCATTCCACATTCATTCCATTCCACTCCATTTCATTCCATTCATATTCCATCCTGTTCCATTTTGTTCCGTTCCGTTCCATTGCATTCATTTCCATATTCCATTCCATTCCATATTCCAACCATTCTATTCCATTCCATTTTCCATTCCATTCCATTCCTTATTCCATTCCATTCCATTCCATTCCACTCCTTATTACATTTCATTCCATATACTATTCCATGGCATTCCATTACATTCCATAATCCATTCCATTACGTTCCATATTCCATTCCATTCCATATTCAAATCCATTCCATATTCCATTCCATTCCATTTTATTCCATATTCCATTCCATTTCATATTCCATTCCATTCCGTATTCCTTTCCATTCCATATTCCATCGCATTCCATTCCATTCCATATTCCATTCCATTCCATTCCATATTCCATTCCATTCCATTCCAAGCCATTCCATTCCATATTCCATTCCATTCCAGTCCATTCCATATTCCATTCCATTCCATTCCTTTCCATTCCATTCCACTCCATTCCATCCCATTCCACATTCCATTCCATTCCATTCCATTCCATATTCCATTCCATTCCATGTTCAATTCCATTCCATTCCACTGTATATTCCATTCCATTCCATTTCATTCCATATTCCATTCCATTCCATATTGCACTCCTTTCCATTCCGTTCCATATTCCATTCCATTCCATTGCATTGCATATTCCAATCCATTCCATTCCATTCCATATTTCATTCCATTTTATATTCCATTCCATTCCATATTCCATTCGATTCCATATTCCATTCCATTCCATATTCCATTCAATTCCATATTCCATTCAATTCATTCCATTTCATTCAATTCCATATTCCATTCCATTCCATTCCATTCCATATTCCATTCCTTCCATTCCATTCCATTCCATTCCATTCTATTCCATTCCATTCCATTCCACATTCCATTCCACTCCATTGCATTCCATTCCATTCCATTCCATATTCCATTGCATTCCATTCCATTTTCCGTTCCATATTCCATTCCATTCCATATTCCATTCCATTCCATTCCATATTCCATTCCATTGCATTCCAATCAATTCCATTCCATTCCATATTCCATTCCATTCCATATTCCATTCTATTCCATTCCATTCCACATTCCATTCCATTCCATATTCCATTCCTTTCCATTCCATTCCATATTCCATTCCAATCCATTCCATTGCATTCCATTCCATATTCCATTCTATTCCATTGCATTCCATATTCCATTCCATATTATATTCCATACGATTTCATATTCCATTCATTTCATATTCCATTCCATTCCATTGCATTCAATTTCGTTACATTTCATTCCATTCCATATTTCATTCCATTCCATATTTCATTCCATTCCATATTCCATTCCGTTTCATTCCATTCCATTCCATTCTATTCCATTCCATTCCACATTCCGTTCCATTCCATTCCACTCCATTCCATTCCATTCCATATTCCATTCCATTCCATTCCATTTAACATTCCATATTACATTCCATTCCACTTTCCATTCCATTCCATTTCATATTCCATTCCATTCCATTCCATATTCCATTCCATTCCATTCCATATTCCATTCCATTCCATATTCAATCCATTCCATATTCCTTTCCATTCCATATTCCATTCCATTGTATATTCCATTCCTTTCCATTTCATTCCATATTCCATTCCATTCCATATTCCATTCGTTTCAAATCCATTCCATATTCCATTCCATTCCATATTCCATTCCATTCCATATTCGCTTCCATTCCATATTCCATTCCATTTTATATTCCATTCCATTCCATATTCCATTTCATTCCATATTCCATTCCATTCCATTCCATTCAATTTCGTTCCATTTCATTCCATTCCATATTCCATTCCATTCCATATTCCATTCCATTCCATTCCGTTCTATTCCATTCCATTCCATTCCATTCCACTGCATTCCATTCCATTCCATATTCCTTTCCATTCGATTCCATATTCCATTCCATATTCCATTCCCTTCCATATTCCATTCCATTCCATTCCATTCCATATTCCATTCCATTCCATTCCATATTCCATTCCATTCCATTCCATATTCCATTCCATTCCATATTCCATTCGATTCCATTCCATTCCATATTCTATTCCAATCCATTTCATATTCCATTGCATTCCATTCCCTTCCGTTCCATTCCATATCCCGTTCCATTCCATTCCATTCCATATTCCATTCCATTCCATTCCATTCCATATTCCATTCCATTCCATTCAATTTCGTTCCATTTCATTCCATTCCATATTCCATTCCATTCCATTCCATATTCAATTCCATTCGATTCCATTCCATATTCCATTCCATTCCTTTCCATTCCATTCCATATTCCATTCCACTGCATTCTATTCCATTCCATTCCACTGCATTCCATTCCATATTCCATTCCATTCCATTCCATATTCCATTCCATTCCATTCCATTCCATTCCATTCCATATTCCATTCCATTCCATCCCATTCCATATTCCATTCCATTCCATATTCAATTCCATTCCACTCCATTCCATATTACATTCCATTCAATTGCATTCCTTATTCCATTCCCTTGCATATTTCATTCCATTCCATTCTATTCCATTCCATTCCATTCCATTCCATGTTCCATTCCATTCAATTCCATTCTATTCCATTCCATTCCATTCCATTCCATTCCGTCCATATTGCATTGCATTCCATTCCATTCCATCCCATTCCATCTTCCATTCCATTCCATATTCCATTACATTGCACTCCATATTCCATTCCATTCCATATTCCATTCCATATTCCATCCTGTTCCTTTTTGTTCCGTTCCGTTCCATTGCGTTCATTTCCATATTCCATCCATTCCATGTTCCATTCCATTCAATTCCATTCTATTCCATTCCATTCCATTCCGTTCCATATTGCATTGCATTCCATTCCATTCCATCCCATTCCATCTTCCATTCCATTCCATATTCCATTACATTGCACTCCATATTCCATTCCATTCCATATTCCATCCATATTCCATCCTGTTCCTTTTTGTTCCGTTCCGTTCCATTGCGTTCATTTCCATATTCCATTCCATTCAATTTCGTTCCACTTCATTACATTCCATATTCCATTCATTCCATTCCTTATTCCATTCCATTCCATTTCATTCCATTCCATTCCATGTTCCATTCCATTCCATTCCTTATTCCATTTCATTCCATATACTATTCCATTCCATTCCAATCCATTCCATATTCCATTCGATTCCATTCCATATTCCATTCCGTTCCATATTCAAATCCATTCCATATTACATTCCATTCCATTTTATTCCATATTCCATTCCATTTCATATCCCATTCCATTCCGCATTCCTTTCCATTCCATATACCATTCCATTCCATTGCATATTCCATTCCATTCCATTCCAATACACTCCATTCCTTTCCATTCCACATTCCATTCCATTCTATTGCATTCCATATTCCATTCCATTCCGTATTCAATTCCATTCCATTCCACTGTATATTCCATTCCATTCCATTCCATTTCATTCCATATTCCATTCCATTCCATATTCCATTCCATTCCATATTCCATTCCATTCCGTATTCCATTCCTTTTCATTCCGTTCCATATTCCATTCCATTCCATTCCATTCCATATTCCATTCCATTGCATTCCATATTCCATTCCATTCCATTCCATTCCATATTACATGCCATTTTATATTCGATTCCATTCCATATTCCATTCCATTCCATTCAATTTCGTTCCACTTCATTACATTCCATATTCCATTCCATTCCATATTCCATTCCCTTCCATTCCATTCCATTCTATTCCATTCCATTCCATTCCACATTCCATTCCATTCCATTCCACTTCATTCCATTCCATTCCATATTCCATTCCATTCCATTCCATGACCATTCCATTTCATATTCCATTCCATTCCGCAGTCCTTTCCATTCCATATTCCATTCCATTCCATTCCATATTCCATTCCATTCCATTCCATTCCATTCCACTCCATTCCATTCCATTCCACATTCCATTTCATTCCATTCCATATTCCTTTCCATTCCATATTGAATTCCATTCCATTCCACTGTATATTCCATTCCATTCCATTTCATTCCATATTCCAGCCCATTCCATATTGCATTCCATTCCATATTCCATTCCTTTCCATTCTGTTCCATATTCCATTCCATTCCATTCCATTCCATATTCCATTCCATTCCATTCCATATTCCATTCCATTCCATTCCATGAATTTCGTTCCATTTCGTTCTATTCCATATTCTATTCCATTCCATATTCCATCCCTTCCATTCCACTCGATTCCATTATATTCCATTCCAATCCATTCCACATTGCATTCCTTCCATTCCACTCGATTCCATTATATTCCATTCCAATCCATTCCACATTGCATTCCCTTCCATTCCACTCCATTCCATTCCATTCCATATTCCATTCCTTTCCATTCCATTTACCATTCCATATTCCATTCCATTCCATATTCCATTCCATCCCATATTCCATTCCATTCCATATTCCATTTCATTCCATTCCATTCCATTCCATTTCATATTAAATTCAATTCCATTCCATTCCGTTCCATTCCATTCCATATTGCATTCCATTCCATTCCATTCCATGCCATATTCCATTCTATTCCATTCCATTCCGTTCCATTCCATTCCATATTCCATTCCTTTCAATTCCATTCCATATTCCATTCCATTCCATATTCCATTCCATTTCATTTCATTCCGTATTCCATTCCATTTCATATTCCATTACTTTCCATCCGTCCCATATTCATTCCATTCCATTCCATTGAATTCCATGTTCCATTCCATTCCATTCCATATTCCATTCCATTCCCTTCAATTTCGTTCCATTTCATTCTATTCCATATTCCATTCCATTACATATTCCATTCCCTTCCATTCCATTCCGTTCCATTCTATTCCGTTCCATTCCATTCCACATTCCATTCCATTCCACTCCATTCCACTCCATTCCATATTCCATTCCATTCCATATTCCATTCCCTTCCATTCCCTTCCCTTCCATTCCATTCCATTCCATTCTATTCCATTCCATTCCATTCCACATTCCCTTCCATTCCATTCCACTCCATTCCATTCCATTCCATATTCCATTCCGTTCCACTCCATTTACCATTCCATATTCCATTCCATTCCGTATTCCATTCCATTCCATTCCATTCCATATGCCATTCCATTCCATTCCATTCCATTCCATTCCATATTGCATTCCATTCCATTCAATTCCATTCCATATTCCATTCCATTCCATATTCCATTCCTTTCTATCCCATTCCATGTTCCATTCCATTCCATATTCCCTTTCCTTCCATTTCATTTCATATTCCATTCCATTTCATATTCCATTCCTTTCCATCCGTTCCATATTCCATTCCATTCCATTTTATTGCATATTCCATTCCATTCCATTCCATATTCCATTCCGTTTTATATTCCAATCCATTGCATATTCCATTCCATTCCATATTCCATTCCATTCCATTTTCCATTCCATTCAATTTCGTTCCATTTCATTCCTTTGCATATTCCATTCCATTACATATTCCATTCCCTTCCATTCCATTCCGTTCCATTCTATTTCATTCCATTCCATTCACATTCCATTCCATTCCATTCCACTCCATTCCACTCCATTCCATATTCCATTCCATTCCATTCCATATTCCATTCCATTCCATATTCCATTCCATTCCATATTCCATTCCATTCCATACCATTCCATATTCCATTCCATTCCATTCCTTTACATATTCCATTCCATTCCATTCCATCCCATATTTCATTCCATTTTATATTCCATTCCATTCCACATTCCATTCCATTCCATATTCCATTCCCTTCCAATCCATTCAATTCATTCCATTTCATTCAATTCCATATTCCTTCCATTCCATATACCATTCCTTCCCTTCCATTCCATTCCATTCTATTCCATTCCATTCCACATTCCATTCCATTCCATTCCACTCGATTCCATTCCATTCAATATTCCATTCCATTCCATTCCATATCCATTCCATTCCATTCCATTCCGTATTCCATTCCACTCCATTTCATTCCATTCCTTCCATTCCATACTCCATTCCATTCCATTTCATTCCATTCCATTCCATATTCCATTCATTCCATTCCATTCCATATTCCATTCCATTCCATTCCATTCCATTCCATATTCCATTCCATTCCATTCGATTCATTCCATTCCATATTCAATTCATTCCATATTAATTTCCATTCCATTCCATTCCATTGCATTCCATACTGCATTAAATTCCATATTCAATTCCGTTCCATTCCATTCCATATTCCATTCCATTCCATTCTATTCCATTCCATTCCATATACCATTCCTTCCCTTCCATTCCATATTCCATTCCATTCCCTTCCATTCCATATTCATTCCATTCTATTCCATTCCATATTCCATTCCATTCCATTCCATTCCATTCCATATTCAATTCCATTCCATTCCATTCCTTATTCCATTCCATTCCATTCCATATTCAATTCCATCCATTCCGTTTCTTATTCCATTCCATTCCATGTTCCACATCATTCCATATTCAATTCCATTCCATTTCACTGTGTTTTCCATTCCATTCATTCCATTTCATTTCATATTCCATTCCGTGCCATATTCCATACCATTTCTTTCCATTCCATTCCATATTCCATTCCATTCGCTATTCCATTCCATTCCATTTCATTCCATATTCCATTAAATTCCATTCCATTCCATTTCATTCCATTCCATTCCATTCCTATTCCATTCCATTCCATATTCCATTCCATCCATATTCCATTCCATTCCATATTCTATTCCATTCCATATTCCATTCCTTTCAATTCCGTTCCATATTCCATTCCATTCCGTATTCCATTCCATTCCATTCCATATTCCATTCCATTCCATATTCCATTCAATTCCATTCCATTCCATATTCCATTCCATTCCATTCAATTCGTTCCATTTCATCCTTTGCATATTCCATTCCATTACATATTCCATTCCCTTCCATTCCATTCCGTTCCATTCTATTTCATTCCATTCCATTCCACATTCCATTCCATTCCATTCCACTCCATTCCACTCCATTCCATATTCCATTCCATTCCATTCCATATTCCATTCCATTCCATATTCCATTCCATTCCATATTCCATTCCATTCCATACCATTCCATATCCATTCCATTCCATTCCTTTACATATTCCATTCCATTCCATTCCATCCCATATTTCATTCCATTTTATATTCCATTCCATTCCACATTCCATTCCATTCCATATTCCATTCCCTTCCAATCCATTCAATTTCATTCCATTTCATTCAATTCCATATTCCATTCCATTCCATATACCATTCCTTCCCTTCCATTCCATTCCATTCTATTCCATTCCATTCCACATCCATTCCATTCCATTCCACTCGATTCCATTCCATTCAATATTCCATTCCATTCCATTCCATATTCCATTCCATTCCATTCCATTCCGTATTCCATTCCACTCCATTTCATTCCATTCCATTCCATTCCATACTCCATTCCATTCCATTTCATTCCATTCCATTCCATATTCCATTCCATTCCATTCCATTCATATTCCATTCCATTCCATTCCATTCCATTCCATATTCCATTCCATTCCATTCGATTCCATTCCATTCCATATTCAATTCCATTCCATATTAATTTCCATTCCATTCCATTCCATTGCATTCCATACTGCATTAAATTCCATATTCAATTCCGTTCCATTCCATTCCATATTCCATTCCATTCCATTCTATTCCATATTCCATTCCATTCAATTCCATTCCATTCCATATTCCATTCCATTCCATTCCATTCCATATTCCATTCCATTCTATTCCATTCCATATTCCATTCCATTCCATTCCATTCCATTCCATATTCAATTCCATTCCATTCCATTCCTTATTCCATTCCATTCCATTCCATATTCAATTCCATTCCATTCCGTTTCTTATTCCATTCCATTCCATGTTCCACATCATTCCATATTCAATTCCATTCCATTTCACTGTGTTTTCCATTCCATTCCATTTCATTTCATATTCCATTCCGTGCCATATTCCATACCATTTCTTTCCATTCCATTCCATATTCCATTCCATTCGCTATTCCATTCCATTCCATTTCATTCCATATTCCATTAAATTCCATTCCATTCCATATTCCATTCCATTCCATTCTGTTCCATATTCCATTCCATTCCATATTCCATTCCATTCCATATTCCATTCCATTCCATATTCTATTCCATTCCATATTCCATTCCTTTCAATTCCGTTCCATATTCCATTCCATTCCGTATTCCATTCCATTCCATTCCATATTCCATTCCATTCCATATTCCATTCAATTCCATTCCATTCCATATTCCATTCCATTCCATTCAATTTCGTTCCATTTCATTCCATTCCATTCCATATTCCATTCCATATTCCATTCCATTCCATTCCATTTTCCATTCCATTCCATATTCAATTTCATTCCATTCCATTCCTTATTCCATTCCATTCCATTTCATATTGCATTCCATTCCATTCCATTCCATATTCAATTCCATTCCATTCATTCCTTATTCCATTCATTCCATTCCATATTCAATTCCATTCCATTCCATTCCTTATTCCATTCCATTCCATATTCCATTCCATTCCATTACATTGTATATTCCATTTCGTTCCATTCCATTCCATGTTCCATTCCATTCCATATTCCATTCCATTACATTACACTGTATATTCCATTCCATTCCATTCCATTCCATATTCCATCCATTCCATTTGATTCAATATTCCATTCCATTCCATTCCATTCCATATTCCATTCCATTCCATATTCCATTCATTTTATATTCCATTCCATTCTATATTGCATTCCACTCCATATTCCATTTCATTCCATTCCACTGTATATTCCATTCCATTCCGTTTCATTCCATATTCCATTCCATTCCATATTCCATACCTTTCCATTCCGTTCCGTATTCCATTCGTTTCCATTCCATTCCGTATTCCATTCAATTCCATTCCATATTTCATTCCATTTTATATTCCATTCCATTCCATATTCCATTCCATTCCATTTCATTCAATTCCACATTCCATTCCATTTTCCATTCCCTTCCATTCCATTCCTTTCCGTTCTATCCCATTCCATTCGATTACACATTCCATTCTATTCCATTCCATTCCATTCCATTCCATTCCATATTCCATTTCATTCCATTCCATTCCATATTCCATTCCATTCCATTCCATTCGATTCCATATTCCATTCTATTCCATTCCATTCCATTCCATTCTATATTCCATTCCATTCCATTCCATTGCATTCCATGTTCCTTCCATTCCATATTCCATTCCATTTTATATTCCATACCATTCCATATTCCATTCCATTCCATATTCCATTCCATTCCATTTCGATCCATTTCATTCCATTCCATATTTCATTCCATTCCCTTTCATTCCATTCCATTGCATTCTATTCCATTCCATTCCATTCCACATTCTGTTCCATTCCATTCCACTCCCTTCCATTCCATTCCATATTCCATTCCATTCCATTTACCTTTCTGCATTCCATTCCATTCCATATTCCATTCCACTCCATTCCATTCCATATTCCATTCCTTTCCATTCCATTCCATTCCATTCCATATTCCATTCCATTCCATTGCATTCCATATTCCATTCCATTCCATTCCATATTCAATTCCATTCCATATTCAATTCCATTCCATTCCATTCCATTCTATTCCATTCCGTTCCACTCCATTTAATTCCATTCCATATTCCATTCCATTCCATTGCATTCCATATTCCATTCCATTCCATTCCATATTCAATTCCATTCCATATTCAATTCCATTCCATTCCATTCCATTCTATTCCATTCCATTCCACTCCATTTAATTCCATTGCATATCCCAATCCATTCCATTCCATATTGCATTCCATTCCATATTCCGTTCCATTCCATGTTACATTCCTTTCCATATTCCATTGCATTCCATATTACATGCTAGTCAATTCCATTCCATTCCCTTCCATATATTATTACATTCCAATCTCCATTCCATTCCATATTCCATTTCGTTCCACTCCGTGCCGTTCCATTCCACTCCATTCCTTCCATATTCCATTCCATTCCATTCTCTTCCATTCCGTATTCCATTCCATTCCATTCGATTCCATTCCTTTCCATTCCATTCCATATTCCATTCCATTTCTTTACATTTCATTCCATTCCATATTCCATTCCATTTCTTTACATTTCATTCCATTCATATTCCATTCCATTTCTTTACATTTCATTCCATTTCATATTCCATTCCATTCCACTCCATTCCATTCTATTCCTTTCCATATTGTATTCCATTACATTCCATTCCATTCTGTTCCATATTCCATTCCATTCCATATTCCATTCCATTCTATTCCATTCCACATTCCACTCCATTCCATTCCATTCCATTCCGTTCCATATTCCATTTTATTCCATATACCATTCCTTTCCATTCCATTCCATTCCGTTCGATATTCCATTGCATTTCATCCATTCCATTCCATTCCATCCCATTGCATATTCCATTCCATTCATTCCAGTCCTTTCCATTCCATCCCATTCCATATTCCGTTACATTCCATATTCCATTACTTTCCATTCCTTATTCCATTTCATTCCATTTCATTCCATATTTCATTCCATTCCATATTCAATTGCATTCTTTTCCATATTCCATTCCATTCCATTCCATTTTATATTCCATTCCTTTCCATTCCATTCTGTTCCATTCCATTCCATTCCATATTCCATTCCATTACGTTCCATTCCATTCCATTCCATATTCCATTCCATTCCATTCCATATTCCGTTCTGTTCCATTCCATTCCGTTCCGTTCCATTCCATTCAATTCCATATTCCATTCCATTCCATATTCCATTCCATTCCATTCCATATTCCATTCCATTGCATTGCATTCCATTATTTTCCATTCTATTCCATTCCATATTCCATTCCATTCCATATTCCATTCCATTCCATATTCTATGCCATTCCATTCCATATTCCATTCCATTCCATTCCATATTCCATTCCATTCCATTCCATTCCATATTCCATTCCATTCCATAATCCTTTCCATTCTATTCCATATTGCATTGCATTCCATTCCATTCCCTTCCATTCTTATTCCATTCAATTCCATTCCATATTCCATTCCATTCCACTGCATTCCATATTCCATTCCATTCCATATTCCATTCCATTGCATTCCATATTGCATTCCATTCCCTATTCCATTCCAATCCATATTCCATTCCATTCCATTCCATATTCCATTCTATTCCGTATTCCATTCCATGGCATTCCATTCCATATTCCATTCCATTCCATATTCCATTGCATTCCTTTCCATTCCGTTCCCTTCCATTCCATTTCATATTCCATTCAATTCCGTTACGTTCCACTCCATTCAGTTCTATTCTATTCCATATTCCATTCCATTCTATATTCCTTTCCATCTTCCAATCCATTCCATATTCCATTCCATTCTATTCGATTCCATATTCCATTCCATTCCATTCCATTCCATTCCATTCCATTCCTATTCCATTCCAATCCATATTCCATTCCATCCCATATTCCATTCCATTCCATTCCATATTCCATTCGATTTCATTCCATACTCCATTCCATTCCATATTCCATTCCGTTCCGTTCCATATTCCATTCCATTCCGTATTCCATTCCATTCCATGTTCCATTCCATTCCATTCCTTATTCCATTCCATTCCATTCCATTCCATATTCCATTCCATTCAATATTCCGTTTCATTCCATTCCATATTCCATTTCATTCCATTCCATTCCATTCCATATTCCATTCCATTCCATTCCATATTCCATTCCATTCCATATACCATTCCATTCCATTCCATTCCATATTCCATTCCATTCCATATTCCATTCCATTCCATATTCATTTCCATTCCATTCCCTTCTGTTCCATTTCATTTCATTTCATATTTCTTTCCCTTCCAATTTCCATTCCATTCCGTATTCCATTCCATTCCTTTCCATTCTGTTCCATTCCAGTCCGTTCCATATTCCATTCCATTCCATTCTATCCATTCCATATTCCATTCCATTCCATTCCATTCCATATTCCATTCCATTCCATATTCTATTCCATTCCGTTCTTTATTCCATTCCATTCCGTTCCATTCCTTTCCATAATCCTTTCCTTTCCATTCCATTTTGCATTGCATTCCGTTCTATTCCTTTCCATTCTTATTCCATTCAATTCCTTTCCATATTCCATTCCATTTCAATCCATTCCATATTTTCTTCCTTCAATCTATGTCTCTCTTCTCTGGCCACTATCAAACTTTTTTTGATATCAGTAGATTCAGGCAATATCTTCAAGTCATAGTGCATGACGTTCTTCTTTTCTTCTTTTTTATCTTTTGCAGGGCTTTGCATTTTAATAAGTTATAGAATGGGCCTTTTAATTCTTGCACAGTATTTGTCTAGGATATAGATTGAGAGGACAATGAGTCTATGAACCCAAATTGGAATAATTAATACCTCAGCAGTATGCAACTTCCAGTTCATGAGTATAGTCTATCACTTCATTTATTCAGGCATTCCTTAGTTCCTCATCTCTGGAAAATATGTGTGTGTGTGTGTGTGTGTGTGTGTGTGTGTTGACTAAAAGAGTCAAACTCCTTAAAATATTTTAAGAGATTTATTCTGAGCCAAATATGAGTGACCATGGCCTGTGACACAGCCCTCAGGAGATCCTGAAAACGTGTCCAGGGTGATCGGGTTACAGCTTGGTTTTATATATTTTATGAAGGCATGAAACATCAATCAAATACATTTAAGAAATACATTGGATTGGTTCAGAAAGGTGGGACAACTCAAAGGGGAGGCTTCCAGGCTATAGGTAAATTTAAACATTTTCTGGTTGACGATTGGTTGAGTTTATTTGAAGACCTAGAATCAATAGAAAGGAAATGTTCAGGTTAAGATAAAAGATTGTGGAGACCAAGTTTCATTGTGCAGAGGAAGTTCTCAGATTGCAGATTCAGAGAGAGCAGGTTGTAAAATGTTTCTTATGGGACTTAAAAGGATGCCTGACTTTTAGTTGATTATTTCCCAGATCTGGAAAGAAAGGAAAGAAAACAAAGGGGAAAGGGGCTTCTCTATAGGATGTGGGTTTTTTCCACAAGAGACTTTGCAGGGGAATTTCAAGGTATGGCAAGGAAACATATTTTGGGGTTAAATATTTTTTCCTTGTCTCATAATGTTATGCCAGAGTCAGATTGAAAAGTAAGTCGCAATATATAGGATCAAATAAAACTCATCTGATGAGAATTTATGATTTGTAGGTCATGACTCCCCAGACCCCTTAGATAGGAATTAGGGCAAGATAAAAAAAAAAAGTCAGAGTTTAGTCCTCGTATATAAAATTATAAGCCATGAATATCACATTTTTGTCACACATTTTGCAAAATAGTCCTTATACTATATTGAATGACTTTTTTAAATGTTAGATTGTTTCCTACTAGAAAATAAAAATAGATTTAATTTCTGTACATTGAACTTGTATCCTGAAACCTTGCTAGACATATTTATTAGTTTTAGAATTTGTTTTTGTAGAAGCCTTGGGATTTTTCCTGTAACAATCTGTAAATAAAGAAAAAAATAACTTTTTTCTCAGTCTATGTACTTTTTTTCCTTTTTCTTTGCATAATGTACTGTCTCAAGCCTCCAGCACAATGATTTGTAAAAGTGGTGAAAATTAACATTTTTGCATTCTTCTCAATCTTATGTACATTTTTATTATACCTTTTAAAATATATTTTTAATGATATTAAAGAATGACATTTTCATTTAATAAAAGTATTTCTCTCTTGTTATTCCCATTCTTTTCACAGATTCTATACACCTTTTAATGTAAAGACTGCAACACAATTATAAGAGATATTTTATGTCTTTGTTTCATGAGTCAAATATGTATCTTTCCTTTAGACCGGGTGATATTAACTCTTTTCCTGTTCTTTACAGATTTAGTTATTTTCTATAGCATGTTTTTCCTTCTGAAAGGCAAGGTCTAGAGACTCTTGAATTTGCTGTCTTCCGCTAAAGAAGGTTGAGGTCTTTCAGGAAATTACACTACTATCAGCTTCCACTGATTCTGCAGACAGTTGGCTAAATTCTTTTAAAAAATGAGTTTCTCTTTATTTTCACTTAGCCCTTATTCCTAGAACATGGCCTTTTTGCTTTGCATCCAGCCCTTGTAGGGTTTTAGCATAATCCCAGGATTTTGACCCAACTATTTTAACTGAGCTGAATTTGACCTTCAACCCGTGTCTCCCCAGCAACAAGAAGCTGAGAAAATCTCTCCTCAGCTCTTTTAGCCTGAATTGATTGCTCTCTGTGGGGATCCTTTGAGTCTCACACTGAATATTTGAAATGAGTTGTTAGGCAAGGATTTGAAGGAAATTCATACAGATTTAGGGACTCAGCGCATTGTGATCTCTACCATTCTATATAGTCAACTTTGATTTACAAATTCATGTGCACTATTGAATGTAAATCTGACTCCCCAAACCCGTCAAACAGCTATTTCTTCACATGTTCTTTCCGTGTACTTTGCAAATTAAGTGCCCTCATAGGACTCTCAGTTATATACAAGTCTCACCTGCTGTTTTTGCTCTTTACACAAGGGTGTTGACACCTCAAATGTATACTTGACTTTCATTGCATTCTAGTGACCTTCAGAAATAAATAAATACATCTCTATATAATTTTTATATAAACTATATATAGTTAGGTTAAACTATGTATATATAAAACTGAATATAGTTTATGTATATTTCTATATATACTATATATTATATATAAATAATGGTTTATATATAGTTCTATATAACCATATATAAAATAGTTTTATGTAACTATACCAGTATATATAGTTATATAACTATAACCTTACATTACATTATATATTTATATAGTTATATATTATATTTATAAAGAAGTTTATATAAAAATAAGTTCATACAGGTTTTAATAAGTTAACTTTAATAAGTTCAATTATATAAGGTTAATAAGTTAATAATATATAAACTTATGAATATATATAAACACATATAAATATATAGTTATACAGTCTATATATTATATAAAATAATTGTATTTATAATCACACCACTGCACTCCAGCCTGGGCAACAATAGTGAAACTTGGACTCAAAAAAAGTTTATTTACACATAAACCTATATATATAAACTATATAAACTTATTTACTTACATATATTACATACTATAATATTAGATCTATTATATATAGTTATATAAAACTATATATGTTTATTATAGCTTTACATAACTAATGTTTGTGTATCTTTGTGTGTGTGTGTGTTTGTGTGTATGTATAGTTTTGCTTAGTGTTGCCAGGAAAAATACCGTCCATTACAAATCCTTTTGCCATCGCCTTCAGCGGAATTTCTTGTCACATATTTAGTCTTATAAAATGTTATACCTTTAAGGTAATTCTACTAAATTTGAGGGAGGAACAAGAAAAAGATAAGGAAATGCATAAAATTAATTATCCTTCATGAAAAGTTACTTTAAAAAAATTAATTGGGAATGGATTAAATATTATTTAATTAGACTCTGTCCATAGCCCGCAAATTGGATACCAAGGTTCTCAGCATTTTAAGTATTTCATGGATCATAATTTGCATTTTAATTTCCCCTTTATTAATTTATAATAACTTAAAGTAAATACAAATGTGAGATATATATACTATGCAAGCACCACCAGAGGAAGGTACAGACAGTTTCTATATCTCCAATATTTACCTATTTCCCATTATAGTCACTATTCCGGTCATCCAGCAGCAGCCAAATGTTGGCCTAAGTTTGTCCCTTTAGATTAGATTTATTTCTTAGAATTTTAGATGAATGGATCATGTACCATATATCCCATTGTGTCTGGCTTAGTTAATTCAGCATAATGTTTCAGAGACTCATGAATGTAATTCTGAAGTTCAGTAGTTGTTTTACTTCTTGTATTTAAAATACTATTTTATGGCACTTTTAGGTTTACAGAAGAGTTGAGGAGAAAGTACACTCCGTTACCATATACACCCTCTCCCTCTGAAGACAGTTTCCCCTGTTACTAACATCCTGTATCAGTGTTGTGCATTAGATAGAATTAATGAACCTTCATTGATACACTATTGTAAACTAAAGTACTTAGTTTACAGTAGGGGTTACATTTGGTGTTGTACAGATTTTTGGGGTGTTGAAAAATGTTGAGTGCCATTTACCATACAGTGTCAGATAGAATAGTTTCACTGCCCTAAAATTTCTCTGTAAGCTACACCTTTTTATTCCTCTTCTCTCCCCTCCAAGCTCCTGATAGCCACTGATCTTTTTACTGTCTCTGTAGTTTTGTCTTTTTTGAGATGTCATATATTTGGAACCATGCGGTACGTGGTCGTTCAGACTCCCTTTCTTACAAATATGCACTTACGGTTCCTTCATGTTTTTTTGTAGCTTGATAGCTCATTTGCTTCTATTCCTGAACAGTATTCCATCCTCTGATGCACCAGTGTTTGCTGATTCATTGACCCAATTAAGAACATCTTGTTTGTTTCTAAGTTTGATCAATTATGAGTGAAGCTGCTATAAACATCCAAGTGCAGATTTTTCGTGCGGATGCAAGTTTTCAACTCATTTAGGTAAACATCAAGGTGCACAATTGCTGGACCCTATGGTAAGATTAAACTTAAAGTAATATTGATACTGTTGGATTAATGTGTTTAGTTCTGTAAGAAACCATCAAATTGCCTTCCAAAGTGGCTGTACCATTTTGCGTTCCCATCAGCAATGAATGAGAATTCCTGTTGTTCCACATCCTTGTCATCCTTTAGTGTTTTCAGTATTTGGATTTTAGCTACTCTAAAAAGTGTCTAGTGGTCTCTCATTATTTTATTTTTTAATTATTTAAAGGCATATGATGTTGAGCCTCTTTTATATGTTTATCAAACCTGTGCCTATCTTTTTTGAGGAGATATTTGTTCAGATCTTTGGCTGACTTTTTAATTGGGTTTTTTTTTTTGTTTCTTATCCTCGAACTTTAAGTGTTTTTTGTATATTTTGGATACAAGTCTTTATCAGATACGTGTTTCAAAAATGACTTATCCCTGTCTATGACTTGTTTCATCATTCTATTAACAGTATATTTTGCACAGCATAAGTTTTCCATTTTAATGAAGTTCAATATATCACTTTTTTCATAGATTATAAAAAAGTGAATATGAAATATGAAAAAAGTGATAAATTGAACTTGTGATACAAATAATATTCAGAAATAGAAAGAAATTACCTATGTATTATACCTCAAAAGTCAATGCCAAATCTAAGGTTGTCTATATTTTCTTTTAAATCTTGATGATTTACTGTGCTAATTTATGTTTTATTTCATTAATTTTATTAATGATTTCTTTTTAGTGTACGAATATTATATGCTTTAGTAAACTTATCCTAAGCGTGTCATATTTTCTGCTGCTTTTGAGCATTACACATTGTTTTAATTTTCCTTTCCAAATGCTTATAGCACAAGTATAAAAATTAATTTTGTTTATTTAACTTGTTCCTTGGAAACTTGCTGAACTCATTTTCCTGTTATTTTGTAGATAACTTGATATATTCTTTATAAATGATCGTGTTGTGCATGAATAGATGGAGTTTTAGGTCTTTCTAATCTATGTTCCCTTTTTAACCCCTTTTCCTCCTTTTGGTACTGCTAATAGCTCTAGCAAAATTTGTCTAAAAGTAACATAAACGGGCATCTTTATTTTGTTCCTGATTCATGAACAAAAGCATAGCCTTTCCCCATTAATTTGGATGTTAGATTTAGGATCTTATTTGGTAACCAGATAAAGTTCTGCAGGTTTTTTTCTGTTAGACTTTTAAAAATTAACATGTTGAATTTTGTCAAGTGCTTCTTCTTTATTTATTGAGCTTGCAGGTGCATGCCACCACGCTTGGCTAATTTTTGTATTTTTAGTAGAGATGGGGTTTCCCCACGTTTGCCAGGTTGGTCTTGAACTCCTGACCTCGGGCGATCCACCTGCCTTGCCTTCCCAAAGTGCTGGGATTACAGGCGTGAGCCATGGTGCCCGGCCTTAAACTAACTTTCTAAAACTAAAGACGTTCTTGTGGTTTAACAACATTAAAATGTGGCATCTATACCATGAAACAGTTATCAAGGAATATCTCAGAAAAGTTTATATTTAAATTTGACAAAACGTTTCAACAAGAGCAAATTCTTACCTCCTACTTTACTCAAGAATCCCTTCCAAGTCTACATCTATAATTTAATTTTGCCATGTATATACAATCACATATATAAGATTTGATTGTAATCTCAATCCAATTTATGAGAGTTCTGCCTGGCTTCTAGTTTCTGATATTGATTCATGTTCTTTCTAGCCACCCTCTTAAACTGTCCATCTCATAGCCAACCTAGATTAGAGAAACCATGGACAATCATGCTCAAAATAATACCCAATCAGACAATTTGCTATCAGTATACACCAGCCCTCACTGAGGAGATCATGTTAATTATAAAAAAGCAGATGAAAGTGTAATGATTCCGTATATAAAATAAAGATGGAAACTGAACTGAACCTCTGTAACTGAATACAAGCCTATAACTAAACTGAAAGATACATTTTTAAAATCTTAACTGGGATATAAATAACGTACAAAAATGTTTACATATTCAAAGGGGACTAGTGATAAGCTTTGACACACGTAGTCACCTGTGAGACTTTTTCCCGTTCAGCACATTGAACATGTCCCTCCATTTCCAAGGTATCCTTACACTCCAACTACCCCACTTTCCTGTACCAGGAACTGACTCATCCGTTTTTTGACACTATAGATACATTGGTACTCTGTGGGATTTTACAAAAATGGAATCTGAGTGTATGTGTGGTTTGCTTTCCTGGATTTTTTTGTTCAGAGTAATAATTTTGATATTTAGCTATGTTGTGGTTTGCAGCATTCATTCCCATTTATCACTGAATAGTACTATATAGATATATCATGGTTGATATATCATGGTTGAAATACTATTAAATATTGGTGGGGGGGATCACATGGGACCAGAAGTTCAAGGCTGCAGTGAGCTATGATGGTACCACTGTACTCCAGCCTGGGTGAAAGAGTGACACTCTGTTTCAAAATAAATAAATAAATAAATAAATAATAAAAAACACTATGAACTTTCCTTTCATTGTTGTTTCTCTACCCAGACCATATGAATTATGAAGTTGGCATAGAAATACTAGATTGTGGAGAAGTAAGTAAAGAGTGACCAGTTGTATGTGTAACAAATTATCCTGGTAACAATATGTTGTCTTAGATGAGGTTGTTGGCTTCAAAGCCATAAGATAGTTTCTCTCCCATGAAACCTATGAAGAGTTCCTAATTTCAATGGGAAATAGACCATTTACCCACTAAATGTACATTTCAGTCTGTTTTGTCACTCTGATTCTGGTTAAGAGTACAATGATGTTAGGTCTTATTTGAGTACATGCATGCTAACTTCATAGCAAACTTCTACAAACAACAGGACGTGAATGCATGGATTGAAACTATCTTTGAAAGCAAGACCAAGGCTAAACTAATTTGACAAAGGGGAACTTTAAAATCCCTGAGACTGATTTGGTGTTGGACATTAAGAACAAGCAACTATGTTTTGCTTTGGATCAGGAGGCCTTAGTATTCAACTCTCCCACACAATCAAAGAACTCTTTCAACATTTCCATCCTTGTGTACATATATACATAGAAATAGCACTCTATCTTGTCATAATTATGTCCACAGCTCTGGGGATGGACTATAGGATTTAAACAACACTCAGTGGAGAATATGGCACTGCTCATACCCCTTCAAAATATTCCAAGTTTTCCCTGCAATATATAGATTACATTGAATATGAAAAATCTTTAATGAAATAATGTTTAAGTCTCACCTCACTCAACTGCCAATACCAGAGAAAACACAGTAAGAGGCAGCTATTTTAAATCTCACTCCTGAGACAAGAAGTTTTATTCAAATGAGTTCACTCCCCAAACTTCATTCAATACATCTTCTTCCACCTTTTCAGAATTTCTTAAAAACATACCAAATGCTTGTTGGGCTTATTTTTACTTAAAAAAAATAATAACTTCTCATTGTAATTCAAATAGTTTTCAAATCATCTTTCCTTCAGAAGCCAAAAATGGGCATTTTTATGCTATTTCCTTTTCATTCTATTAAAAGTTGCATTTTTGATGACTGTCTTCATTGCATAAGTACTCTTGAATGCTCTGTATACATTCAAGAATATATATATTTTTCGTGAAACTCCATGAAAGTATGAAAATTTCCTGTAAACAACTCCCTGTAACAAGTAGTTTAACAATGAACCATTTATTTTTGCTTCACTTTCAGGTATGTTTAGTGATAATTACAAGGGACAGAATTCAAAGGCCTAACTTTATTTATTTATCTGTTTTTAAAAAGTCTAACTTTAAATGCATTTTCATGTACTGACTGGGAAAAAGAAGGGTATTACATCGAAATTCCAATGACCTTAACCACTCATTCATATTTTAAATTTTAATATCCAAGAAGGAGAAACTATGTTCAATTTTCCTTGTAGAGTTGAGGTTTTAGCATTTGTAGACTAGAGATGAATATGGAAAAGATAAATAAGTCCAAATTGCAAGTCCAGTTTAAATACTATGGTATCTTTTTATTTATAACACAGTTTTAATGAGAGAGAGAGAGTAAATAGCTAATACAGTAGTTTCTAATACAGTAGTTTCAAAGGAGAGAGCCATTGGTTGAAAACACTCATTTATTTTATAAAAAGTAGGAAGAAAAAAAAGTCCCATGTTAATTTTTAAATAAATATTTCAGCTTTGGCTCTTAACATTTTGTTTAAAATAAACTAAATGTAATTTTCCCTGAGGGCTGCATAAAATATTAATGCAACGTTTTGGCACAGGCTAAAATGTAAAAGCAATCACATCTATCTTTTGGGGACTGTGCAATCATTTCCAAGGTATTCCTATTTTAAATTGTTTGCTGTACACACATATTCCAAACACACCATTCACCATGACCACTGAAGATACGCACATTTTGCCATGGTCAGCATCACTATGAATTCAGAAGTGTTCCCAGGGGCTCCTCCTCCCCTCTGCCCATCTTCTTTCTCTGGAGATCGGATTAGATCCTTCGTGTCTAACATCACCCTCCACGCCTCTGTCCCTCCCCTCCGCCCTCCTCCATCATTAACTGCTACCAGCTCTGTCTGCCTGTTCACCTTGTTTCACCCCAGGTGGTTTAGCATTTGAATGACCACAATGCCTTGGTAAGTGGCCTCTCTTTATCTCTGTTGCCCCACGAATCCTTCTAAGCAAAGCAGCAATTCTTTCTAAAGCGCGAATGGGCTCATGGTTCTTCATTGTCTTTTGTCTCAGTCACAGGAAATGCCAAAATCCATGTGAATCCTGTAAGGCCACAGCTGACCTGGTCTTCCCACCCTCCCTGACCGGACCTGTTCCCATTGTCCATTCTACCCATTCCACTTGCAGCACACAACTCAGTTGCATCCATACAGGAGAGAGATATACTCAGCCTGCTGCATCCATACAGGAGAGAGATACACTCGGCCTGCTGCATCCACACAAAAGAGAGATACGCTCGGCCTGCTGCCTCCATACAGGAGAGAGATACATTTATCCGGGACATTTGTTGCTATTCTTTTCTCTGCCTGGAGTAATCTTCCCTCAATTAAGGCTTCCTCCATTGTCACCCGTCTCTTTCTTAGCACTGTTCTCTCTCCTTTATTTTTCACAGCCCACTGGTTGACACCTGACATAGGATACATTTTGTTATTTACCTGTTTGTTGACCTTTTCCTATGCAAATGGGAAACTCCATAGGAGAAGGGGCTTCTAAGCTTTCTCCGCACTTTCCGCCCGGTGCCTATCAAAGCGCCCAATCCGCATTTGCAGAATGACTGCATGCAGTCGTCGCACCCTCCTCATGATACAAAAGACGTCCCCTCCCATGATGCAATCCAGCAAGTCCATTTCCAAAAGAAAATAAATCAATTTATCAGGAAGATACCTGCAGCTGTATGTTTATCACAGCACTATTCACGATAGCAAAGATACAGAATACAACCTGTGTCCATCAATAGATGATTGGATGAAGAAAATGTACATATACAAAATGAAATACTATTCAGCCATAAAAAATAATGAAATCATGTCTTTTGTAGGAACATGGAACTGCAGGTCATTATGTTAAGTGAAATAATGCAGAAACAGAAAGTCAAATGCCATATGGTCTCAGTTATCAGTGGGAGCTAAATAATGTGTACACATGGACAGAGAGACTGGAATGATAGACATTGGAGACTAGGAAGGTTGAGAGGGTAGGAAGAGAGAGGATGATGTGAAATTAGTTAATGGCTACGATGTATGTTATTCCAGCAATGGGCAAGCTAGAGCCCTGACCTGACCACTGTATAATCCGAGCATGTAACAAAATTGCACTTGTGCCCCAGAAATTTATACAAAAAAGTCTCCTCCCGTAGATTTCTCAGGAATATTACCAATGATGTGGGTTGCTGAGAAAGGTCATGTCTCCATCTATTCTTCCATCTTCTAAATCTTCATCCTGCCTCTTGACTCTGAAGCTCTTGTCTTTTTCCATAATTTTTGAGTATCTCTCTATTTCTGCTAAAATTACAAATTAACTTTCCAGGTCTTAGGTTTCCTCAAAGGAAAATACAAAGCACTTTAGAAATTACTCTGAAAACATATTCTCCACTGATTTCTTTCAGTGAATTATTTTCATATATTTATTATTTGCTTCCTTGATTTAATGTTGGGCTTAATTTGCTCTTTCTTTTGCTGGCTTCTGAAAAAGAAAGAACCTTGACTTTAAATCTTTACAATAATCAAAAAGCCAATCAAAAAGCCTGTAAAGCTGTAAACATTCCTCAAGGTACTGCTTTAGCTGCATCCCACATATTTTAATAAGTTGAATGTTGAAAGCTTCCTGCACTTTTTTCTACGACCCTTGAGCTATTAAATATTTTCCTTAAATTGTCAAATATTCAAACATTTTCTGTGTACTTCTTTTTATTGGTATTTGACTTAATTGATCAACCAATATCCTTGCTAAGGTTTTGAATTTTTAAAATGTATCATTTATTTTGTGGCCCAGAATATAATCTATCTTTGTGGATCCTTCATGTGTACTTGATAATAAGATGCATTCTACAATTTGGGATGAATGCTCTATAGATGTCAACTATTTCAACTTTTTTGATAAGATTACTTGAGACATCTCTACCTGTACTGATGTTGTATTTCTTATATCAAGTAGTGAGAAAGGGAGACTACAATCTGATCCTGTAATTTTGGATTTGCCTGTTTTCAACTCTAGCCCTGTTAGAATTGTGCTCTGTGTATTTTGAATCTCTATTATTGTGTTCATACATGTTTCATATTTGCATGCTTTCTTGATGCATTGGCTCCTTTCTCATTAGAGAATATCCTATTTTATGTTTGGGATTCCCTATTTTGTTTTTTGCAGTCTATCTTGTCAGATTTTAATATAGCTACCTCAGATTTCTTACTGCTAGTGTTTACATAGTGTATCTTGCCAGTCAACTTACTTAGAACCTAATGGATTCTCGTCATCAATATACATCTCTTGTAAATAGCATGTTGTTGGATTTTTATTTTTATTTAGTCTGTTTATTGCATCCATATAATAAAGTGTTTAGGTCATTCATATTTTCATCTAATTTACTGAGGCATAATATATACAGTGAACTGCAACCATTTAAAATGTATTGTTTAATGAGTGTGGAAAGATGTGTACATTAGCATAACCACACGCTTACTGCAATAAATATGCAGAACACTTCTATAATTTCAAAACATTCCCTCATTCCCTTTTCCAGTCAAACCCCATCCATTCCTGGGGCCCCTGGCAACCAATGATCTGTTTTCAACCAATGTAATTTATGTAGCACTTTCCAGAATGTCAAATATATGGAATCATACAAAATGTACCTGTGTGTGTTTATCTTCCTTGGCTCAATATATTGTTTTGAGGCTTTCATACCTCTGTTCTTTTCTACAGATAAGTCCTAATCTGGTTGCAGGTATATACTACATTTTTAATCTATTCATTTTAATCTATTTTGTTGGACATCTGCTTTCTTTTCAGTTTAAGGTGATTTGGGGGTACTTGAATAAATATTTGTGTGCCATTATGTTTTCTTTCTTTTTTTTTTTTTGAGTAAGTATCAAGAAAAAGAATTACTGGGTTATACAGTAATTAATTTAAAAATGTGTGCATACTTTCAGTCTGTTCCAACCAGCAATAATTGATGTATTAATTGGCAATCTCTGAATTGGATTCTTCCAATCAAGAAAGCATGGTAGATCTCTCAGTCTTCTCAACTTTTGCAGATTTTAAAAACATTTTTGTGTTTTATGTCTCTCTCCATCATCTATTATTCATCCATCTATTATCTATCTATGCATCTATCATTTATCCATTATCTATCTCTATCACCTATAAATACATATATATCTTCTGTTGTCTTTCTATCATCCTATTTATCTGTTATATATCATCTATTATCTATCATCTGTCTCTCTATCATCCTATCTCTCCATCCATCCATTATGCATCTCTCTCTCTCCTTCTCTCTCTCTCTTTTCTATCTACCTAATCTTTAACCCAATTCACTTGTAATGTTTTGGTTCGAATTTTTTACTCTTATTTTCTCAAACACTCACGTATTTCAAAATATAGAATGATGTCTGAATACATTATATCCTAAGATTTAAAACTGTCAACTCTCATCACCATTGCTTTCAGACTGTTGATCAAATTAGAAAAGAATGACCTTCTTTCTACAAATTTAATCTGACAGTTTGACCCTTGCACATAGGGCAGGATGTCAACATTTCACTTCTACTAACCCTTCAAAACCAGTATTTGAGTTCTAATGACCAAGTTCATTTTTCAGTTCTATATTTAACATTATATCTACTCTTAAATTACCTTTATCTGTAATTTCAGAATTAATCTCTGTCATCTAGATTCTATCACCTTTCCAAATTCTCAGAGACCTCACTTCACCAATTTTCCCTCAGATTTGTTTCCTTAAATCATGTCTACTTTCAGGCCTCTCACAACTTAAAAAAGACAAAGGATGCACTATCAACAATACACTTTGTTCTAGCATAAATCTTACATTTGATCATTCTCCTTCTTTTCCTTAACAGCTCATCTTTCCGAGTTGAAACATCTCCTGTCTCAACTTCCTTGTGGCTCATTCAATCCTTAACTCTCTTAAAAACACACCTCTTCACCTGTCTCACAAGTGAAACATCTCTTGGCAAAATTACAAATTGTTTCCGTCTATGTTCCAATTCATACTCTTGCCTTATCATTTTCAATCACTCTAAAATATTCTAGATATATTGTGAATCTCTTTGCAAGGCATATGGCTGTGGTGACTGTCTTGCCTCTGTTCACTGTGTGTGTTCGCTTATGGCATGCCCTGGCTCACACTGGGTCCCCTGAGTTATCACCAGCTATGCTAATGAGATCTGCTGTCTCGAATTCTCATGCCAAGGAACACATCACTCCCTCTCTGCCACAAAGCATCAGTCCACTTCCCTGGTTAATGCCTTGTCATCCCCACAGAGTCAGGTCAGATGAAATCTCTTTCACAAATATCCCCTTACACTTTTTCTCTGAGTTAGTGTCCTTTCATGCATCATGCATAAAAATGTATCAGTATTGTAATCAAATCATATTTTTTTTCCAGCACTTGATTGTGATCCTTGAGGGGAAAAAACCCTGAACATGTCAAATTTCTCACGTGGGCCTTCCCACTTGAAAGAATGCTTTGTCTGGTATAAGCACTCACATTTTATTTAACATTGGATGATATTAATAAGCTGTGCCTTTTACCTGGGATAAAACTGTGCATTATAATTACTATTGTGAATCAGGAAAATGAAGTAGAGGAACTTCACATTATTATTGCACCTGAGTTGGTAAACCACACCAAACTTTGGAGTATTGGGAGTGAAAAATGTACCCAGATAGTTCCCATAAAAGTGAAATTCAGGTGGGTGCGGTGGCTTACACCTGTCATCCCAGCACTTTGAGATGCCAAGATGGGAGGATCCCTTAAGGCCAGGCATTCAGATCAGCCTGGGCAACATAGTGAGACCCTGCCTCTATAAAAAATGAAAAATTATCTGAGCATGGTGGTACACCTGTAGTCCCAGGTACTCAGGAGGCTGAGGTGGGAGGATCACTTGTACCCAGCATTTCAAGACTGCAGTGAGCTACGATCATGCCACTGCACTTCAGCCTGGGTAACAGAGCAAGACCAGGTCTCTCTATAAAAATTTTTTTTAAACTGAAATTCAATCAATTAAGTGAAAGCTAGACGAATCCTGCAAATGATCTCGTTTCCTATGAACTAGTCTACCCCTAATTCACACTGAACTAACGTTGACCACCAAGATGACCAGAAAATTGTCAAAATATCCAGTTAAATTTTGGCCTTTGAATCATAACTTCCGTCAGTTTCATAATGAGGTATCTATTAGTTTGTTCTCACGCTGCTAATAAAGACATACCGAAGATTGGGTAATTTATAAAGGAAAGAGGTTTAATTGACTCACAGTTCAGCATGTCAGGAAATGGAACAAGAAGCAAACACATCCTTCCTCACATGGTGGCAGCAAGGAAAAGTGCAGAAAAAGTCCCCTATAAAACCATCAGGTCTGGTGAGAACTCACTATCATGAGAACAGCATGGAGGTAACCACTCCATGATTCAATTACCTCCCACCAGGTCCCTCCCATGACACGTGGGGATTATGGGAGCCACAGTTCAAGATGAGATTTGGGTGGGACACAGCCAAACCATATCGAGGGGTCTGTGAACTCTGACTGTATTGGATAATTCCAGTAATCTTAGAGTAATTACCGTAGTAATAAACCACAAGGACAAGAGGCAGAAGAGAATTATAAACAACAAAGAGGACTTAATATCCTAAAGTCTAAAGAAAGTGTACAGGTGTAACTCCTTGTCTTCTTCACAAAGAGGATCTCGACTTATACAAAAAAAGAGCTAAAGTTTCTTAAAAACAATGAATTGTATACATGACTTTTTAAAGCAGTCTAAAAGGTTCACAGCAGCAGTCCACTTCTATAAAAGAAGAAAATAACATCAAAATACAATAACTGAGAAAAGCAATGATGACAAAACAGCAGAATGTGGATCATAAGCTAACAAAACCTAGTAAAGAAGAAAGAACACCAATCATAGAAATGAGGATGGTGAAGAACAGGTAGAAAGAATAAAATCTGTAGGGAAAGTATGAAGAACAACAGGAGGCATAGATGTAGCAAAAATAAGTGCAATACAATTTAAAGGCATAAAAAAGGATTGGTGTCCAGAAAACAGAACCAAGCCACCAATCAAACATTACCAATGAAATTCAGACAAAGGTGTCCAAAATAACATAACAGCTGAAATCCATCTCTGAAAAGACTCAAGTTGTGTCACGAATACTTAATCAGCTATAATTAAAGAAAAAAATAAACCAGGGTATAAGTATCCTTGGCAAAAAATTAGGGTGATTTATATACATCAGTGCTTTGTTCTTTGGTAATATCCATTGCCACCTGAAAGTGAATACAACAAAACCCAAGAAATGGAGTGAGAACCAAACGTTTTTGCAACCAGCACCCGAAGTTTTTGGATTTTGTACGTATCTCAAAATTTTGCATCTTTAGCTCTCTTGGTGTAAAGATAACAGGAAAATAGTATTTAAAGCAACAAGAAACAAAAAACGCAAAGAATAACATAATCATGACATTTTGTTGTGGACCTTTCTAGAGGACAAATTTCAGGCAAATATTAAATGGTCAAAGGGAACACATACACAAACATCTTATTAAAGCTTAGAAATAGACCTTGCTATCTAATTTAAAAGTGTGATTCATACCAGGAAGCATTTTTTTGAGCCGTGAGTTCTTTGAGGTATAGTCTTAGTGAGCTCCCTCGGAATATATTTATTACAGTGCCATTGAGACGGAATCAGTGGAATTTCACGTTCTATTTGTTGTTTGCTGCTGTTAGAAAAATAAAATGATAAAAAGAAGCATTGAAGTTTTTATGTTTATTGCAGCACAATTCACAATTGCAAAGATGTGGAACCAACCTAAGTGCCCATCAACTGACACGTAGATAAAGAAAACGTGGGATCTATACACCATGGAATATTATTTAGCTGTAAAAAGTGAATTAATATATTTTGCAGCAACTTGGATGGAGCTGGAGGATATTGTTCTAAGTGAAGTAACTCAGGAATGGAAAACCACATACAATATATTCTCACTTATAATTGGGGGCTAAGCCATAGGTACACAAAGGTATACAGATATAACAGACATTAGGGACTCAAGGGGGAAAGACGAGAGAGAGTGAGGGATAAAAAACTGCATATTAGGGGCTGGGTATGGTGGCTCAGGCCTGTAAGCCCAGCACTTTGGAAGGCCAACGCAGGCGGATCACCTGAGATCAGGAGTTAGAGACCAGCCTGTCCAACATGGCAAAACCCCATCTCTACTGAAAATATAAAAAGTAGTCAGGCATGGTGGCGTGTGCCTGTAGTCCCAGCTACTCGGGAGGCTGAGGTACAAGAATCGTTTGAATCCAGGGGCAGAGCTGAAATTGTGCCACTGCACTCAAGTCTGGGCGACAGAGCGAGACTATGTCTCAAAAACAAAAAACAAAAAAAAGCTCACTACATATTAGGTACCAAATACACTACTCCAGTGAAGAGTGCACTGAAATCTCAGATTCGCCACTATACAATGTATCCAGGTAAGCAGAAACCACTTGTACTCCAAAAGCTATTGAAGTTTTTAAAAAGAAGCCTTGCAGTTTAATATTTACATATGAATTACAATTTATACTCCCCCCACTTACTGCTGCCATAAATATAACACCCAAGATTGAGAAACATTCTAAAGAAAAAGGAAAAAATAAAGCCATGTAATTTTCTCCCATACTTTCTCTATAGCCCCTTAATAACAACAAACCTAAAAGATATGAAAGTGGACACTCCAAGCCGCAGTGGATTCATGACACAGCGCCCTTTATAGCTAAGAGAGTCTTACACTGATTTGCCAGAGAAGGCTCTGAAATAACCCTCCAAAAACCTCATTGGGGGTTTCCATTTCCCTGAAAAGCTAAGATTACAATATCGGACGCTCAGGAAGCCACGAAGCAAGGTGATCTGAAGGCGCCAAGAAGCTAAGAGGGACGTTGGTCATCTGGGAGAGACCTGGTGCTATATCCCCTGTGCCAAGGCGGCATTTCATCATCTACAACCTAGTCGGAAGCCCTGAAGTGGACTGAAGGCACGGCACACTCAGTTGATCTCCAGAGTGAAACAAGAAGCTGGTCATTATTCCAGCCACACAAAACTCTGGAATCAGAGGTCACTCCCCTGGCCATCTTGGTTTTGGTGGGATTTGCCTGGCTTCTTTACTACAACCTGTTTTATCGGCACGGTCTTTATAACCTGTATCTTGTGCTGACCACCTATATTATACTGTGACTTTATATCTATCCACCTATTCATATATAGATATAGATATAGATATAGATAGATATAAAGATATATATACACACGTATATTCCTATGTAAGCAATGCTGATGTTCTCTTTTATTTGCTGTGGTATTAAACCATTGTCAGGCAATCCAGTGAATGTGTCTATACGCAGCAGTTTTACAAAGAGGCTGCAAATTCTTGACATGCATCACATCAGAAATTAAAAGATAATTTCAAGAGATCTTTTGTACATCATGGTGACTATAGTTAATAACAATGTAGAGAGTACTTGAAAATCACTAAAAACAGTAGATTTGAAGTGTTCTCAACACAAAAAAAAGGATGTGAGGTGATGCATATGTTAACTAGCTTATTTGACCATTCCACAGTGGATACATATTTCAAAACATCATGTTGCACAACATAAATATATAATATAATTTTTGTCGATTAAAAATTAATAAATTAATTATTTAAAAGTTGAGGGTTTCAATTTCCTCCCCTTGAATCAGGAATGAACTGTGGTTGCCGGAACCAGTTGAGTAGGTCAGAAATGATGCTTTGTGGCCATAGCGAGTCCCTGGTTTTATTTATAGCAAAATTTACTCAATAAAATCCAGCAAAGCAAGAGGCAGATGTAAGAAATCAGACAGGAGAAGCTTCGATAAATAAACTATTATTAAGGAGTCATCCGTTTGAATAAGCAACAGAGCTAAACTACCATAGATTTACGAAATGTTTTAAATTTTACAAATGCAACATTACTTTCTTGGGCCACATGCTTTTGGGGTGCTTTCTCTTGGTGTGCAGTCATCCAGCCTTCATTCCCTGAGAAATCCAAGCCCCATGGCGAAGCCACACGTTGGTATCTGGTCCACCACCCCAACTGAGCCCCGGTTTCAGATGACTTTGTCCAGACAGTCAGCAAGGCACGTGAGCAAAGAAGCCATCCTGAATACACACCAAGAGGTTCTATACTGAGTGCTGTTCCATCCTCTACCTGTTGACCTCGGCCTCACGAGAAACAAATCACCCGCTCCCTGCACCTTGTCCAAACTTCTCCTCCTAAGAATCCACGGTCACAATTAAAGCAAGACTTTCACCACTGAAATTTAGACAGACACATCTATGATTCTGTCTCAGAAAATCAGCCCTGAATAGCCAATTTGTGCCTTTTTCACCACCTTCCATCTGTACAAGGCTGTACCTTCTCTAACAAACCTCATTAGGAGAATAATCACACACACACACACGCACACACCAAGTGGGAGCCCAATTGGGGAGTCCCTGCTTGTGGCAAATGGCCAGTGGCCCCAACGTAAAGCATCACAGTTCTCAGGTCATGTTTCCTCATCAGGGAGGAAGTCACAATAGGCAGTGACTCAGGACCTCCAGCAGGCCTGGGGTTTCTCCTGAAAACAAGATGACCATGAGCACAGCCAGATTCTCCGAGTGATCCCGTCTCTTAGATAGAGCCCAAGGTGTTGTGAGTCTCAGTCATTTTCATGAGTCAGTATCAGCTTAGTAGACAGATGGGAATTAAGGTGTGGATTACATTGTGATAAATTAGCTGTTATGCAAAAAGAGAGAGACAGAGAGGGATTTGTATTTGTAAATAAGCCCTATATCTTCATATACGACTCTATGTGTTGTGTTTGTACAGCATGAAGACTTGCTTTTCTGTGAATAAAAAAACAAAGTGGCTAAAGTATTTCTGTGATAAAATTGATAACATTCATTATATATGTGGCCCATTATTTACCTTTCTATATTGCTTTTCCTTAATGCCTAATTGTACTTCTTGTCCTTTTCAAAAAATCCTAATTGACTAACACACTAATAAAAGAAAATAAATAAAAACAAAACTTTTTAAAATTTCTTTTCAGATAGGTAACTTCAGTGAGAAAAAAAAAACATATTAAGGACAAGATCCTAAACCACGTGTCAAGAGCATTGATTAAATTAAATGGTTTCTGCATGTGGATGTTATACATCAGTAATTTTAGGTAAATACTTGTGTTGAGAATGGAATGCTTTATGCATATTTGTTTTGCCAAAGCAAATCGTTCTGAATGGCAATAACCTTGGATGAGACTTGTTTATAGACCATATGAGGAAAATTATTGTCTTTAATCTTTTTTAATATCCATTCATATTTTGGCCACTCATCTGTGTAATCAATACATAAGAAATAGTACACTTCAAACAAAATCTATATTACATATTTGCTTTTACACACACACACGCACACACCCCTTCCAGTTAATGTTAGATCTACGTGAACAAAACATGTTAAGTTGTTTTGTGAACTGTGCTGTAAATAAACTCAACATATTGAATGTAGAATAGCATCTCCTGATAGTTAATTTTAAGAAAATTATTAGATCAAAATGGAAAGCCTGGAAAAATGAAAGCCTCTACTTTCAATTACAGAAAATTCTGTATAAAAGAACATATATTTTAAAACCGATCAAAGGAATAAGCATGTAAATTTAAAAGATATCCATGCCTTATCCAAAAAAAAAAACACTATCGTCTAGTTCACAACCTACATATAAGCATAAATTGTGGAATAGATCTTTAAAGTATATCTTGCATGACATTATTATCATCTTTGTTTTCACTATCAGATTTCTATGTCTCCTAAGTTTACAGAAACAATCTTAATCATGCATTTCTTATCACTAAAGTTCTTATTAAAAGTAACCAATGAATACAGTATGAACTTCTTTGGAGCACACTGATCTCCACACTCAGTCATAGCAATGACACCTGCATTCAGAGTATAAACTCATACCAACCACAAATGCTCTCTTGAATTTATTTAAAAACACACTGAATATGAAAACTCAGTAGAGTTATTTGTAATGTAAGCACCAATGTGATAAAATATTTGACAATGTCAGGGTGACAGTTTGCATTTTTCATTTTCCATCTATATTTATATCTCAAAATATGGTGTTTTCTCTCTAGGAAGCCGACAGCTAGGAGCAGTAGAAACATCCTAACAGAAGGCAATGTGCAATGTGTCCTTCTTGTTCATCTACAAGAACTGTATTTGGCAAAAATATATAGAACTCAGCATAATATAAAATATCTTCAACTCTCTACCAGTTTATGTTTTTCCTTTAACTCATTTGTTTCATTCTTTAATACTAATAATATAAATTAGCAATGCTGTACCATTTAAATAGTGTATATGTTTATGCTTTTAATGAAACTGATGGGCTGGGCACAGTGGCTCACACCTATAATCCCAACCCTTTGGGAGGCCAAGGTGGGTGGATCTCTGGAGCTCAGGAATTCCTGATGGAGAAACCGTGTTTCTACAAAAAATACAACAATTAGCCAGGTGTGTTGGTGCACACCTGTAGTCCCAGCTACTTGGGAGGTTAAGGTAGGAGGATAGCTTGGGCCCAGGAGGTAGAGGTTGCAGTGAGCTGAGATCATGCCATTACACTCTAGCCCTCAGTGACAGAGTGAGACCTTACCTCAAAAGAAGCACGAAGGAAGGAAGGAAGGAAGGAAGGAAGAAAGAAGAAAAAGAAAGAAAGAAAGATAGATGCAGGCAACCCCCTAATTTGGGACTTAGCCTGGGAAGGTTCTTGGCTTTGTCCAGGAAAGAATTCAAAGATGAGCCAGTGGTGTTAGACAGCAATTATTTTGAGGTGGCAGTGTGCTGCAGCAGCAGAAGTACTGCTTCTTGCAGAGCAGGGCTACCCCGTAGGCAGTGTGCCCACAGTAACAGCTCAGAGGCCATTCTGCAGTTGTACTTATACCCACTCTTAATAACATCCAAATTAAGGGGAATTTATGCAGAAATTTCTAGAAAAAGGGTGGTAACTCTCAGGTTGTAGGGTTGTTGCCATGGAAAGGAGTGGTAACTCCTGGGTGTTGTTATGGCAATGATAAACTGACAGGCACACTGGTGGACATGTCTGATGGAGAGCTGTTTCCACCTCGTTCCTGTTTTAACCAGACCTCAGTTTGGTTTGGTGTCTAAGCCCTTCCTCTAGAGTTGAGTTCTGCATCCTACCTCTTTGTTTCTGAGACTGAAAACACAGTACTGTGACATATCCTCACCATTTTTATGTCTGGACTAGAAATTGACCTGGGGAAAGATTCTTCACAATTGTAAGGCTGAAGATGCTTTAGAATTACAAAGGATGCTTCTAGATGAGAGGAACCTGGGGTGAGATTTGGGACTTGCACCTCAGCTGTGCTGACTGCATTTTCTCTGATCCTCATTCATTATCTCCCATCTCCAGCTTCATCCTCATCCAACAGATATTCCCTTTGCACATGACTAGGTTTCAACTCCAGAACTTGACTCTACTAATGGTATCGCCAGGAGCTCGAATATATCACCTTCTTCTCAGAGATGTGCTTGGTGCCCTTATCAATAAATTATCTTTTAACAACTAGCCGTGTCCATAGGAAAAACCATAATGGAAGTCAAAATCCCTCTGAAGACCCTCAAACATCAGAGATCCCCAGGAATCTGGTGTTGGAGAGCATTTCTATGAGTCATTTCTTTAAACAATTACGTCAGCATCCTTCATTCCATGCTAACATTTTCTCTATGGAGGGAGGAAAATAAAATCTTCCACTAATGGTCAAAGAACTATTCCGAGATACTATATATTTTCTTTTTGTTTTCTAATGCAAATGATGGCTTTTTTCGTTCAATTACATTATCATATCAAAATGCAAGTGATTATCAATATGGACTATAATGTAGTAGAGGGAGCACTTTGAGGAAGGAATTTTTACTTGGGGTAGGGGAGACAGATACCTGGTAAGAGTGGACATCCTTTGGGATTTGTCACTGAAAGCAAAGAAATGAACTGAAAAAACAAGAAGTAAAAAGTGTCAGTTCTACAAAACCAAAAGAGCATGCCAGAATTGGTGCTTTCTTTATAAAACAAAACAAAACAGAACAGAAGAGAACACAACACAATAAAATAAACCAAAAAAAGCCGTCTCCTAGGGAAACTTAATTATATGGACACGAGAGGGTGTCCGTGAATTGAAAAACCTGGTAAGCCACAAATAGCCCCTCACCAGTCCCTTATAAGTCAAAACACAATTTTCCTGATACTACAGGAAAATTGCACACTGAAAAATAAGCAGGAAAAAAAAAGAATTCACTGGAAACTACTATTAAAATAAAAACCAAACTAAAACTCAAAAATTTTTAGTTAAGAGGATGCTTCACATGGTACCCAACAAAATAAAGAAAAACTTTGGCACAGAACAATAATACCAATAATGGTTCTTTCCTCAAGTGTTTCTTGATTAGAAGTGCATAGATAAAACATATAAACAAAAACTCCATGGAGAAAAAAAGTATTAGTTATAACCAATACCACCCACTCAATATCACAAAAAACAACACAAGTATTTTTGTAACTTTTATTCCTTTGGAATTAATACAGATTAACTTGATCATCATCAATTTTCATAACTTTTAAAATGCAATTGCAGATTGAGTATATTACCCATTATTGAAGTGTGCATTTTCTATATACCCATAAGGACATCTTGCTGATAAATAGATTATTTGTTTCTTTTTGTATCATTTTGTCCCTTTGATAATATGAATCTATCTCTTTCTCCTTGCATATCTTAAATATTTGTATATTGAAAATTAGTTGCCCTCTTACTTAAAGCATAGATATTCATAAATACGTCTTTAGTGTTAATTGGAAGCTTTAGTATTACACTTATTTCCTTTTATCACTGGTGTTTTGGAACCTAAATTTTATCTTTTCTTACATCACAATTAAAGCAGAAATTGATGAGAGCAGTTAAGCCATGTACTATACAACAAAGTAACTGTTGGCACCTGGAAACAATGAAAAATATGGACAAACAGTTAAATTTTTAAAAATAGGAATAAGGTACAAATACAAAAATAAGAAAGAGCAAGTAGAAAAAAGACTACTGAAACAAACAGAAAATTGAGACATCATGAGAGATGGATTTGTATAACTTACTGCAAATATACTTGAAAACTTGCATGAAATGTCTAACAAAGAGTAGCTATTTACCAAATGCAAATCATGTACAAAAAGCATCCTTCAACAAAATAATTTCATTTAAATCATAGAAAAATTTCAAGCAAGTTATCCTCCAAAAAGGCAATTGGCTGAATGGTTTTGTAGATTTACTCCAAATCTTCAAATAATTGACAATCCCAATATTCCCTGTAAAAAATCCTAGTCAAAGAAAATGCAATATTTATATGAACAAAATATGACATATATCCCTAAACCTGATTTTCAAACAAGACAGCATAAATTTGAAGTCCAGTAGTGTGATGCCTCCAGCTTTGTTCTTTTTGCTTAGGATTGTCTTGGCTATATGGGCTCTGTTTTGGTTCCATATTAATTTTAAAATAGTTTTTTCTAATTCGGTGAAGAATGTCAATGGTAGTTTAATAGGAATAGCATTGAATCTACAAATTGCTTTGGGAAATGTGGCCATTTTAACGATATTGATTCTTCCTATCCATGATCATGGAATGTTTTTTCCAATTTATTAAATAATATGAGGGTACATTTTCTTGAGTGTCTATGTAACATGACATATCATCATCATCATTGTCATCATCTTAATCATCACTATGATCATGATGATAAAGATCATCATCATTATCACCACCACTATCAACATCGCCTTCATCATCACCATCATCATCATCACCATAATCAACACCATCATTACATCATCATCATAATCTTCATCACCATCACCACCATCATCATCATCATCAACACCCTCATCACCAACATCATTATCATATTCATCATCACTATCACTACCATTATCATCATCTTCATCATAATCATCATCACCATTATCACCATCATCGTCACTGTCATCACCATCACCACAATCATCATCATTATCATCATCACCATCAACATCATCATGACCATCATTACCATCATTATCATATCACCATCACCATCATCATTCTCATTATCATCAACACTATCATCACTACCTCCACCATCATCATCATCATTATCATCATCATCATCATCATCATATTGTCATATACTACATATTACTAGCCAATGGATATTGAACCAAAAAATTTATTTATGAGAAGGGGAAAATCTTGCTTAGTGTGACAGTTATGCCACTCAATGCCACAACTACATGTCAAAGGTAATTTTGAAATGTCCCATTAGTGTTAGTTTCTTCACTTGTGAAGCAGTGTAGCTTTGTTTACTGAGATAGGCCAGTAGGCAGTAGAGGACTGAAGTTCATAAAACTAAGAGCAATAATTGATATTAAAATTAGTCCAATTTATGCCATTAATTATTTCATAGAAAACTAAATTAACAGAGAACTGAAATATCTCACTCTGTCATCCAGCCAAAAAGGAGTGAATGTAATACCTATTGTTAGTTTTGTTTGATGCTGTTTCATCACGTTGCCCACAAAACCAAATTCAGTGAGTTAAATCATTTAAATCACAGTAAACTACAGTGGACTATAAACAAATCCTCAAGTACACATGTACAAAAAGTTTATCTTTCAAATTCATTACTCACAGAATTCTTTTGAAAGATGAGTCAATCATCTCCTTTGGAAACTTCTCTGACCAGCCACACTGTATACTGAGCTGCTCCCAGGTTCACAGTCCCAAAGACAGAGATCACTCATCTCTGAAGCATGAGCTGATTAAAGAAAATGATGTCTTTGTTGTTAACTCTGCTCTCAGCACTCCTATAGTACTTTCAATCAGCAGTGATCAAAAGCTAAAATTCAGTGCAACTTAGGGACATAGTTTCATGGGCATGGTTCTGTCTTATTGGAGCTTAGTAAAAAGTGCTTTTTGATATTACAATCTATTAAAATAAGAAAAGTAGACTTTTTTCTAGGTCAGATGTTATGTACTTACAGCAAGGTAACTAGTGTGTCTGTACAGATGGCACAATAAATCATTGCATTAATATCTTGGGCTATAATACTCTGAGATCATGAACAATTTCCCAAGAGCTATTTTCTTAATAATGTCCATTTTAATTATCTTTTCAATTAAAATCATGATGTCGTAAGTGATCATGGCATGACAAAATCAAACAAGTTGCAATACAGTACCAAATTTGAAAAAAACCTCATTCTTTTTTTTTTTTTTTTTTTTTTTTTTTTGAGGCGGAGTCTCGCTCTGTCTCCCGGACTGGAGTGCAGTGGCCGGATCTCAGCTCACTGCAAGCTCCGCCTCCCGGGTTTACGCCATTCTCCTGCCTCAGCCTCCCGAGTAGCTGGGACTACAGGCGCCCACCACCTCGCCCAGCTAGTTTTTGTATTTTTAGTAGAGACGGGGTTTCACCGTGTTAGCCAGGATGGTCTCGATCTCCTGACCTCGTGATCCACCCGTCTCGGCCTCCCAAAGTGCTGGGATTACAGGCTTGAGCCACCGCGCCCGGCCAAAAAACCTCATTCTTAAAGTTCATTTAAAAATTATTTAAATAAGTTTATGCATTTAAACAATTTTTACAAGGCACTGGATTCCTATTATCAGTTTCACTGAATGAGTTTTATCAGTATTCCACACAAAATACAGCAATCTGTCAATTTTTTACATATGTATCATTTTTAAACAAAATTATCATGAATAAATACAGAATTGGATGTTTTCTGTTAAGATTCCAATAAGAAGGAAATCTTGAATATAATCATTAGTTTATTTTTTTTCATTTCCAGAATGATACATTGTTCTTGTCTTTACTTGACAAGATCATGCACGGCAAGAGGAAAAAATATCTTAAAGTCTTTTGGAAACCTCATTTTAAAGTAGTACACAGAATGCTTGCACGGCCGCAGTGCTAAATTGATGACCTTGGACAAGTTCTTTATCTTTTTAAGGCCTCATTTTCCTGGAAAATAAGATGATCTCAACGGTCGCTTTTAGTACAATGAGGCTACACTTCATGCAGAAGGAGAAGAAACCTAATGGACCCTGTGCGATAGTATTTATTTCAAGATCTAAAGCAACAGAGCATGAAAATAATGTTCCTGCGTTAACATTTTATTATCTGCAGACACCAGGTAGGTTCAGTTGCCTGTCAATTACAGGAATGTGGAAGCTAATGAATCAATAGTCAACCCAGGGCTGGTTACTCTCTGAGTTTAATTGTTACATTCAAATATTCATGTGAGAAATCGTGACCTGTTCTACCTAATAGATCTTTTTTTTTAACGCAGGTGGCTATTTTTATTTTCTATGTTCGTCTTTAGCAAGTGAGTTTATAGAGTGGGAACATACTGTCAATTGCACCCAGCAGGTGAATGCCTGCGTAATAAGAAATGTTACAATAACGTAGATGTCAGGACTCTACATTTGCATAATATGCCCAAGTGTCAAATCATCCGTGGGGTTGTCTGTTTGTTTGTGTTAGGGTTGTGTTGTTGTTGTTGGTTGGTTGGCTGGTTTTGAAACAGGGTCTTGCTCTGTCACCCAGGCTGGAGTCAGGTGGCACCATTGTGGCTCACTGCAGCTTCAAACTCCTGGGCTCAAGCAATCCTCCCATCTCAGCTTTCTGAGTAGCTGGGACCAGAGGCACACACCACCATGCCTGACCAATATTTTTTTATTTTTTACAGAAATGTGGTTTCACTGTGTTGCTCAGGCTGATCCATGGGGTTTTTAAAAATAAAAATCCTCTTAAATAAAAATTAACCTTATATCATAATTTTAAATATAAAAATATCTATCTAGAAAGTATGCATAGATTTCTTACCAGCCTTAAATGTATCAGTATGTCAGACTGCGATGTGTTCTCTATAATTGAGTGGCTGGTTGACTAATATATAGTTGGTGACGATTAAATAATTTATTCTGGAAGATCAGCCTCATGGCTTTTAATAAGGCATCCACACAGCCATAGATTCATATATTAAAGGAGATAGAACAATTAATTATACATAGCATCACTCGAAATCCAGAGCTCAATCCCTAAAAATGTATTAAGATTTGTTGACAAACAATTAAATATGCCAAATGATAAATATATAGATTACAGATTCTAATATTTATAATAACTTTATAGTCATGTTTACTACATGGCAAATTTTAAGCATCATTCTAGTTCTAACTGTTTTTATATTTGAATTCAAATATTATTTCTACATCTGCACATTAAAATTATTCAATAGGGCCATTCATTTCCTATTTCAAATTTTTACAAATGGTGGTTAATTTTTTATATTCCAAACTTCTTCACTATCCATAAATACTAGGTGCTAAAACTCCAACATACGCTACTATCTTCCTGCACAAATTAATTCACCTTAGTGAGGACATGGGGATTGGCGAGTATGCCTGTGTGCCCATGTGTTTTAACTTGTCTGTACTTTCTGAATTTGCAAACAATCCTGTTTAATTTTCCCATTGTCTTGATTGGATAATTTTTCTCAAAGAGTTGAAATGCTGTTATTTACGTTTATTTATAGAATGAGTCAAGGTGGACAAGCAAATTGCCTATCCCCAATTCCTTTTAATTTTTACTAATGTTTTGTGAAGTATGAGCCCATGCACGTACAAAGAATAATATTCACCAGACTGTCTCCATAGTTGTATCCTGTGGGATAGGCTCTGCCTCTATTTTATTAAAGTGAAGGTTGAGCAATTTGAGTTCGCATTTTTTTTTATATTTAAAAATGCACTTTAAATAAAAACACATTGTCTTTTGGAGAACAGTGTGATTAAACAAGCAAACTGCAATCCCCAAATCTCAACTTTCGGTCTCAATTTTTATGGACCTTTCTGGAAGGAACTGACTTGTTTTTCTAAGACCACCAGAGCGGGCACAAAAGAACCAGTGACTAGGCAAGGGTAGGAGCAAAACTGCAAGTTTATTTTGGTTACCTAAGGTGTGGGGAAGAGGTCTGTCGGCCTCCGGCAAAGAAGGCCGACAGATCCCCCGGTGGGGCTCTCGAACGGAGTTCCTGGAGTCCTGACATCCCGACAGGAGTGAAGGACTGAGGAAGGCCGCGCGTGGGGTCCCTCCGGAGCGGCTTTTCTAGGAGTGGGAGGGCAATAGGCGGGGCACGGGCGTGTCGGGGGGCGTTCCGCAGGTGCGACCAGGTAAATCTTGGTCTCTTCGGATTGACGTCACCTGGCGCATGCCCAGTTGGTCTGCACCTTCCCGGGCGCCGGCTGCATTTTCGCGCGCGCGGGAAAAGTTGGTGAAGAAGAACCCAGAAGTGCACCATCTTGCCTCCGTTCGTCCAAACAGTCCAACCTTTTATTGGTAATAGTGATAAGGGGCGCCGTGGTCTGTCTGGCTACTTTCTGTCTGGCTACTTCCTGCTGTTAAGGGGTGTCGTTAAGGTCGGGGCCCATGGTTGGCATTTGGACGTACGGATGAAGAATAAAATAAGGCACAGTATTAGTACAGGAATGAGGAATGGAAGTATTTGTTGGAATAGGGGCAAAACCCAGAAGGAAGGTCCCAGCAAGGTTGAGGAGTATGAGATAGTTAAGAAAATTTAGTAAGTTTGAGGCGAGTGGGGGAAAGCCAAATTGATTTCCACTGATTGCTTTCGGTAGGGGCCCTTTTTAGCTGGGAATGAGGACAAGTGCGCAGAGTAGTTGGCCAGGCAGCAATTAAGGAGTGGGGTTTTTGTGGAGTGGATGGCTTTCCGCTTACTCCTACTACAGAGATATGGATGGAAGGCTAGGTCCAGAGAAGGACGGCAAAACAGAATAGGTAGCCTCGCTGTTGATTAAAAAATTGTCTTACCCGCTACCAGGAGAGTTACCCGCGGCTCGGCGAGGGTGATGGGGGTCCCCGAGTCTCGGCACCTTCAGTTGTCGTCGTCGTCCAGATGTAGGAGCTGGAAGGAGCTCCCAGGATCCTGGGAAAGGGGGTCACGTGGAGACGCAGCACCTGTTCTCAGGTGGGGCAATCAGACTTCCAGTGTCCTCCCTGCTGGCAAGCAGGGCAGGGGGCTGCTGGTGGACGAGGGTTAGGACATTCACTGGCCCAATGTCCGGATGCCTTGCACTTATAGCAAGGCTGCGTTGGGGCTCGGGGACCTTGCGGACGCCTGTTGGCATAGTGTCCTGCCTTGCCGCACTTACAGCAGGCTCCTTTCGTAGCCTTGGAGTCTGCGGAGTGTGTGCTCTCTGGCCTGGGGTTACGACTGGGCTGTAAAGCCGCTGCTAGGAGCTGTAACTTCTGTTCAAGGCGAGCCTGCCGTCTCCTCTCTGGAGTTATAGACCTTAAAGGCGAATTTAACCAGGTCTTGTATTGGTGTCTGAGGACCATCCTCTACCTTTTGAAGTTTCTTACGAATGTCAGGAGCTGATTGAGAAATGAAGTAAGACGCCAAACAGGAACCTTGCCAAGTCTGTACTTTTTCTTTTCCATTATCTATAGTATATTTCGTTTACCACTCTTTAGATACCCTCTACATTTTAGAGTTAACTCACTAGAATACTGATTCTCAAATGTTAGTGTGGGTAAGAACATTATGGAAAGCTTTTTAATACATGGATTTCTACAAAACCTTCTGATGCAGAAGGTCTAGGTTGGGTCCATACATTTTATTTTACGTTTGTTTTATTTTGTTGTAAATTGATAATTTGTAATTATATAAATGGATGACACACGAAGTATCGTTCAATGTAGAATATATAAATCAAACCAGTTAGTATATCTTAATATGTTTGTAGTGAAAACATTTACAGTTTTCTCTTTTGTTGATTTTGAAGTGTAAAATACTCCATCATTAACTATATTCACCACACTTTGTCATATTAGTAGAACTCAAAAAAGGGGAAAAGATTCCTTCTATCTATCTGAGAGTTTGTATGCTTTCACCAAAGCTTTCATTTCCCCCACCCCAGCCTCCAAAATTGACATTGTTTTCTCCACTTCTAAGAGTCTGATGTCTTTACATTTCACATACATTTAATTTCTAACATATCCCTGGGTTTATTACTCTGCTGAGCTGCAAACCACACTCGGATTAAGAGAATGAGGACTAAGTCATATTTCTTGTTAAAAAGTTAAGCCTTAGAGATTAATACCACGGCAAATGCACTAAATATTAGCTTATGCCACAACATGACTAGATCAGCTTGCTAAATCTATAGACACAGACTAATGCCTCACTTTCTTCGGCCAATCCGTTGTTTTCACTCAAATTGCTTCTTCCACATTTTTGGCTCACAATAGATTGTATTTTAGCAAAACATAATCTGTCTATTCATCACATCCTTTTTAAGTAAGACTTTCAAGTTCTCATCTAAAAAGGACGAAGTGGAAGATTTATGCCTTTTTGACATTGCAATTGGGATTCTACAGGGCAGAGGAAGGAATTTCTGAATATCCTTAGGCACTCTCCTTGAGAAATCATTTTCTTAACCTTTTTCTGAAGCTCAGAATTTTGACATGACATACATATTGACTTGGGACACGACTTTTTTTTAAGTCATGTTATGCACTGATTTGGAAGGTTTCAAAGTCCATAAAAATGGAGACATACAAAGGACTTATTTACGTAATTTTTGTTGGATTATTTAGAACTTATACTACTTTTCCATTCATAATAACTCTCCACTACTTGTAGAAATGATTGCTGAAATCCAGTCTTCAAGTAGTTTGAATATTGAAAAATCTTTAACATTTTTACAGTCCTAGGTATGTTTGTGAAATAAACAAGCAATGGAAACAACAATGACCTCTTCTTTCTGGCTTGACATTTGTTCAGGTCACACCATCTGCATGGTCTGAATATAGAAAAAGATAGACCCAAGGTCATTGAAAAACCACAGAAAAAATGGCAACTGCCTTGAAAAAGTAAAACACGGCAACTGATTTCTACACACACACACACACACACACACACCCCATCTGCCTACTTCATCTATTGATAATCGCTAAATTAACTTATTATGTCAAATTAAAATAAAGAAAGTTTTGGTCAACCAAATGCTTGAATTGAATCCACTAGGGAGACATGAGCGGGGATGATTTCCCCAAACACCTGGTGGATGTGGCTGGAGTACATCATAGTGCTCTGTTTTCAGTATGCACCTTCATGCAGATCTTTCAAACAAACTGATTTCACAGACCGCCATCAATGGTGGCCAGTGGAGATCAATACTGGCCAAACTTTGGAAATAAAATAGTAATAGAACTTAGAACCTAGCTATATGAGTTTGCTAGGGCTGCCATAACAAAGTCCCGCAGACTGTGCAGCCTAAACAACAGACATTTATTTCCCCACCATCCTGGAGGCCAGAAATTTGAGACCAAGGTGTCACAAGGCTGATCCCTCCTGAGGCTGTTCTCCTTGGCTTGTAGACGCTGTCTGCTCCCTGTGTCCTCACGTGGTTGTCTTTCTGTGTGTCTGTGTCCTAATCACTCCTTATAAGTCCTATTGGACCAGGGCCCACCCTAATGATCTCATTGTACTTTAATTGCCACTTTAAGGGCCCTATCTCCAAATACAGTCACTTTCTGAGGCACTGGGGGTTAGGACTTTAATATGAGTATTTTGTGTAAACACTGCTCACATGCAAATGAAAGCAAACTAATGCCAAACAATTGGTGAAATGCCAACATTTTTATCAAACAGCATGGGTTAGCTACACATACACATATACACACACACACACCACACACACACCATGGAACACTATGCAGCCATAAAAAAGAATGAGATCATATCCTTTGCAGAAACATGGATGGAGCTGGAGGCCATCATCCTCAGCAAACTAACACAGGAACGGAAAACCAAATGTTGCATGTTTTCACTTTTAAGTGGGAGCTGAATGATGAGAACACATGGACACATGGTGAGGAGCAACCCACACTGGGGCCATCGGAGGGTGGAGGGTGGAGGAGGGAGAGGCTCAGGCTAGTAGTGGGTACTAGGGTGATACGTGGCTGATGAAATAATCTGCACAACAAACCCCATGACACACGTTTACCTGTGGAACAAACGCACACATGTACCCGTGAACTTACAAGTAAAAAAAAAGAAAGAAAATGTACAATATAAATTTTATTTTTAAGTTTTTTCCTATTTTAACAACTTTTAGTAAGTAAAGCTCAACAGCAGACTTCACTTATTTTTATGATGTTGGTAGTAATATTTTCTCCTTCATCCTGTTTGCATGTTTCCATATCTTTCCCCAGATCATATCTACTTTTAGCGTTATTACCAAAATAATATAATTGAACACAAATCTTTTCTAACAAGTAGAGAAGGCCCATCCATGCCCATCCTCCCTCCTTTCAATCCTTCACTATCTGCTCCCAGACTCCCCATTTCAAACTTCCATTGTTCATTGTCAAATGCTTTACTAAACTTTCCATGTGCTAGTTTCCAATGTACTTTCAATTCTGTAACCAACCCATTGCAAATTCCACAATAGAGAAAGAAATATTTGGACACTTTCTATTTCCCAGTTTAAGTTCTGTGTCAGCAGGATTAGGACAGGTCCAGAGGTGGGTTTTCAGTGGGAATGGCCTTCTAAACGCCAATGAACGAGTTATAAATGGAGACCTTCATGTAAAAACTTTTAAAAAATTGCTGTATCACCATTGGCGAATTAATCTCAGTATCATGTAATATTTAACATCATTTTTCACGAAACAGAATTTGGGAAATAGGAAATACATGTGTTCTCACTAACAATGTAGTACTTTTTGTTTAACTTTGAAGTTCAGGGGTGCATGTGCAGATTTGTTACACAGGTAAACATGTGTTATGGGGGTTTGTTAAACAGATTATTTCATCACTCAGGTATTAAGCTTAGTACACATTAGTTGTTTTTCCTGATCCTCTCCCTCCTCCCACTCTCCACGTTCCATTAGGCCCCAGTGTCTGTTGTTCCCCTCTATGTTTCCATGTGTTCTCATTATTTAGCTCCCACTTATCAGTGAGAACATGCAGAATTTGGTTTTCTGTTCCTGTGTTACTTTGCTAAGGATAATGGTTTACAGGCTCCATCCATGTTCCTACAAAGGATATGATCTCCTTCTTTTTTATGGCTGCATAAGGATAATGGCCTCCGGCTCCAGGCACACTCCTGCAAAGAGCATGGTCTTGTTCTTTTGTATGGCTGCATAGTATTCATACTGGTTTTGATATCAGAAATACATGCCTTTTGTGCATACTTTTTGTTTATTTAATTACCACAGAAAACTCAATGATATAGATTCTGATTACATCTATTGTAGTATCCTGCAGCTTACACTGTTTTAAAAAATTGTCCAAGTTTTAAAGTTTTACTTTAAAACTTTGCGGAGAAGGCTCAGCACGGTGGCACATGCCTGTAATCTCAACACTTTGGGCGGCCCAGGTGGGTGTATCACCGCTGGTCAGGAGCTGGAGAGCAGCCTGGCCAACATGGTGAAACCCCGTCTCTACTAAAAAACACAAAAAGCTAGCTAGGTGGAGTGGTGTGTGCCTATAATCTCAGCTACTCAGGAGGCTGAGGCAGGAGAATCACTTGAACCCAGGAAGTGGAGGCTACAGTGAGTTGAGATCGGGCCATTGCACTCCAGTCTGGGCCACAGAGCAAGACCGTCTCAAAACAAACAAACAAACAACAAAACTTTACAGACAGAATGAAAAGTAACCACTGTTGATAATTTTCCTCCTCACCATTAGGCATGATTATTACAATTGTCTCTTCATCTAGGATATAGGAGTCAAAAACATACAAATCACCAAATTATTAGTAAAATTGCAGGAATTATAGATATCTGTTCTTTGCACATCTCAGGCAGAGAAACTGCATCTCTCTGGTTTTCAAGTCATTTATCTAGAGTTATTATGATAAATTTTCCCAAATGATCCCAAATTGCTTGTCCACAAATTCCGTTAATATTTGTAAAACCTCAAATGTAAATGCGATGTATTTGTATATAATAGTTGGAGTAATCCAAGTCCACCACAAAAGATAGCTGAGCCCATGGGCTTGGATTACTCCAACTATTATATACAAATACATGGCATTTACATACTTAACAAAAAAAAAGAATGCTTTAGCAAAAGAGAAAAAAAAGAAAAAAAGAAACGCAAACAAATAGCAGGTTCGAATCGCTGTGTTTGGACAGCATCCCATTTTTGCGTGTTTCAGGAGCAGTCCACAGCTTTTTTGCACCCTCAGTGTGTGCCATGTATTTAATGGCTCTGCCAATTTAGGAAGCAGAGAATCACCCAGAGCAGGAACGTCCTTGGCTTGGTCATTTAATTATAGACAATTAGAGACCATTTTTGCTCCTTCACAGGACTGAGTAAGCAGCATGCAATGATGTGACGGTGATTATTAAATGTTTAAATAACGCACTTAAAATTCTGATTTGAGGGATGATTTTTCTATCTTATACAATGGATATTGACCCTGCCTGTAGATGGCGATGTTGTTCAAAAGACAACAACATCACCTCTATTGCAGATTCGCTGTGCATTATACGCAGGTGAAGTGATGTGTGGCTCAGATGTAATATTAAATACATATATTACCTTAATATACTTGCGGAGTTAGGTTGCGGGAGACGGAAACAGATGGAAAAGATGGAATAAAACTGGCAAAATCCTGATAATTGTTAGAACTTGGTAAAATAAACTTAATAGACAGAAAGATACTAGATATTTCCTTCCTCCCACCCTCCAATCTTGGGTATGCCCCAGAGTTTCCCTATATAATAAACATGCACATGTACCCCTGAACCTAAAATGAAAGTTAAAAGAAAAATAAATAAGTAAAATAAAATGTGTTTCTCTTTTCCTTAAAAAATAAAACAAAAATGCTAGATAGATAGATGATGGATAGACATTTTGTGTGGTTGAAATGTGCAGAGATAAAATGTGTGGATCCAGTTCCTTATGACTTAATAGATGTTTTGTTTATTTTATTTTGTTGATGTCAGAAATCAATATGTTGCAAAAGAGACGTGTTTTCCCACTGTCCACCAATTTAGTGTCTGCTTTTGAATTTGTACAAAAACAACTGATGGTTGAGATGCTGAGGAAAATCTAGAACATGGTCTATGTTAAAGTTCGCTAGAAAATAGTGATAAATAACATGGCTTAGCTATGAAGATGGTGATTTTATTTAAAGTTTTAAGTCAATAAATCACTCAGCTACAACACAGTGCATGGCACAGAACCGCAGAAGGACCCAGTACATATTTCTTGGACCCCTGGATCAGGGGAATACTTTGGAAGTGGCTTGTGAAATGCACCAAGGATGACGTCATGAGCACATGGGCTCAGAGAGTAGAGATAAAAGATTCGAGTGGTGTGCTCATGTAGTGCTATGCACAACAGTTCTGCAACATCTACAGATGAGTCCATCCTAGTGAGTAGAAATGGGTCAAGCATCTGAGAACCTCAAATTGCACTCCCTGTGTGTGCTTTTAAAGTGCACAGCAGCATTGGACAGACAGTCCATCAAAAATAGCTGAACATGAATATCCTTTGCTTGTTGTATACGAAAATGAAAAAGCAAAATTTTGTAGCACTGCATGGATGATATGAACGTGTGTGTGCATGTGCACGAATTATATGTATGTGTGTCAGTGTGTGTGTGCATACACAAACTTATGTGTCTCTGTGACATCCCTGCAAATCAACTCAAAAAGATCATATTATAATCTTGTCATTCTACAAATTATTTATAATGTGTGGATTTATCTTTGTTATGGTCTGAATTCTGCCTACCCCCTCAAAATTTGTATGTCCAAGCTTTAACCCTCTAGGACCTCAGAATGTGACTATATTTAAAGACAGGGTATTTTTTTTTCTTTGAGACAGAGTTTCGCTCTTGTTGCCCAGGCTGGAGTGCAATGGCGCAATCTCGGCTCACAGCAACCTCAACCTCCTGGATTCAAGCGATTCTCCTGCCTCAGCCTCCCAAGTAGCTGGGATTATAGGCACCCACCACCATGCCTGGCTAATTTTGTATTTTTAGTAGAGGTGGGGTTTCTCCATGTTGGTCAGGCTGAAGACAGGGTCTTTAAAGAGGTGATGAAAGTACAAGGAGGTCACTAGGGTGAGCTCTGATCCAATAGGACTGGTCTCCTTGTAAGAAGAGGAGATGAGGATACAGACACACAGAGGTACCATCAGGTGAGGACACAGGGAGAAGACGACATCTACAAGCCCAGGAGAGAGGCCGCAGGAAGAACCAGCCCTGCTTGATCTCAGTCTTCCCACCTCCAGGGCTGTGAGAGAATCAATGTCTGTTGTTTATAAGCCACCCAGTCTATGGTATTCTTTTCTAGCAGACTGCAATTGACTAAGGCACCTCATAAGAAGAGGAGATGGGGACACAGACACACAGAGGGACAACCCTGTGAGGACACAGGGAGAAGACAGTGTCTCCAAGATGACAGAGGCCTCAGGAGGAACCAGCCCTGCCCACACCTTGATCTCGGACTTCCAGCCTCCAGAGCTCTAGGAGGATGAATGTCTGTTCTTTAAGCTGCTTAATTTGTCTTCCTTTGTTACAGTAGCCCTAAGAATAATACAAGGTCCAATAATCCCAATGTATTATTTACAGGAGATACTGTAAATACATCATTTAAACAATTCTCAATATCCATCCATTCCTTAAAAATGTTGTAGTAATCTAGTGTTTCTTCTTTAATTAGGAATAAATAAGAGAAAAACAATACTCTTACTCAAATAATGGAAGTGAACATATAAGATTATTATGCTAATATTAAAAGGCATCTGCAATGTATTGAATTTCACTGTTTATTTTTTATCTTTTGCATTTAGAATGTATCAGTAGTATAGTTAAGAATATTAAATTCTAAAGTATAAACCTTTCTTGAAAGGATGGTAGTTATTATTTGAATTTAATAAATGTATTTTTATAATCAGGTATGTTATACATTAATCACAATGTAGGTGAATGCAGAAAGATGGTATTGTGATGAAAATATTTATGGTGCTAACATTTTATCTTTCCTCAGAAATGATATTTTCCCTTCATCTCGAATATCCACAGACTAGAATCCTGATCTATTGTGCTCAAGTGATAAGACAGACAAAAAGAAGAATGTGATATTAAATGGCCTGCTGTCAGAAATATGCAGAAATTACTTTTTGTAATGATGCCTAAAATAATACACATCTCTTAAAAGAGGGAAGATAAAATATTAAAAATATTTTTAAGAAAGCTGACATGTCATTTTAAACAATATTTTAAGATGCATTGTAGCTGTGAGATGGACCAGTCACAAAAATAAGTGTAATAATAAAAACCTGAGTCACTTATATTAGAAAAATTACAAAGAAATATTCCTTTGTTTTAAGCTACAAAACTTTTAAATGTGGAATCTAGATGATAATGCATGAACAACTGGGAAAATGTGATCTCACTAAGATTGTTTATTGCTAAGGATAATTAAACATTTTATTGTGCTAAATATACTTATACCCTAAATTTGCTATTTCAACCATTTTAAGTATACAATTCAGTGGTAATAATTACATTTACAATACTGCTCAACCATCAAGACTATTTTAAAACGACTTTCATTACCCCAGAGAGAAATGCTGTAGCTACTAAGCAATGACTCCCCCATTTAGCATAATAAAGTGTTCATCTACATGGTAGCATGTGTCAGAGACTCCTTCCTTTTTTAGGTTGAATAATATTCCACTGTATGGATAGGCCACAGTTTGGCCACTCATCTGCTGATGGACACCTGAGTTGTTTCCACTTTGTAGCTATTTAAAGAATGCTTCCATGAATACTCTTGTATCATTTTCTGTTTGAGTCCCTGTTTTTAATTCTTTTCACCCGAATTTGAATAGGGAAATTGCTGGGTCATGTGGTAATTCTACTTTTAATTTTGACGGGAACCATCATATTGTTACCTGTAATGGTTGAAGCATTTTACGTTCTCACCAGTGATGCACAAGTGTTCTGACTTATCCACAGCCTCACCAATGCTTGTTCTTTTACAATTAAACATTTTATTTTAAAAAATATTTTAAAATTACTATTTTTTTTTAGAGATGGGGTATCACTGTGTTGCCCAGTTGGGTCTCAAACTCTTCGCCTCAAACAATTCTCCCACCTTAGCCTCCCAAAGTGCAGGGATTATAGGCATGAGCCACTATGCCTGGCCAACATGGTTTTCAATTCTATACATGTACTAAAGAATTACTCCTAAATTAGACATGACTCACCCGACCTTGGATGGGAGCCTATCAAAGATGTGCCTCCTGGGCAGAAGGCAATATTTGGGTTGGAGAGTAAGCAGTGCCTTATTTTTCCACACCTGAAAGATGATGGTTGGTGAGTGCACCAGTCCATATTCTATTGCTTATAATGGAATACCTGAAACTGGGTGTTTATATTTAAGAATAATTTATTTCTTACAGTTATAGAGGCAAAGAAGTTTCAGGTTGAGGAGTGGCATCTGGTGAGAGCTTTCTTTCTGTTGGGGACTCTCCTGCAGAGTTTCCAGGCAGTGCAGAGCATTCCATGGTGAGGGGGCTGAGTGTGCTGGCTCAGGACTTTCTTCATCTCTTGTAAAGCCACAGTCCCACCTAACCCCTGTGACAACTCAACAATCCATGAACCCATGAATCCATAAATCAGCAATCCTTTCTTGAAGGTGGAGCCCTCAACACCGATTAGCTCTTCAAGGCCCTATCTCTCAACCATGTCACATTGAGGATTAAGGGTTTTTGTTGGTGGCGTTTTTTTTTTTTTTTTTCTTCGAGTCTTTCTCTCTTGCCCACGCTGGAGTGCAGTGGCATGATCTTGGCTCACTGCAACCTCCATCTCCTGAGTTCTGCCTCAGCCTCCTGAGTAGCTTGGATGACAGGTGCCTGCTACCATGCCTGGCTAATTTTTGTATTTGTAGTACAGACAGTGTTTTACCATGTTGGTTAGGCTGGTCTCGAACTCTTGATCTCTAGTGATCCTCTCACCATGGCCTCCCAAAGTGTTGGGATTACAGGCGTGAGCCACTGTGCCTGGCCTGAGATTAAGTTTTAACATGAGTTTTGGAGTGGACAAATATTCAAACCATAGCAGATTTAAAAAGAGTGCTGATACTTACACAGCATTGGGAAGGAGAAAAAGAAGAAAAAGGTAAGCAAATTCAGGTGTCACAAGACTCAAAAGGAGTTTTATAAAGAGTCTGACAGTGTGAAAAAGTTGGAGCAGGGTTGAAGGACAGCTTCAAATTAATGAACGCATTGGAATATTTTACAAAGATATTAGTAAATATGTTACTTTATTCCATTAGTGAGAGTTCTCCAGAGAGACAGAATCAATAGGATATAGAGATAGGTGATACAGATATAGATATAGAAGGACAGATATGTAGATAGATACTGAAGTAGAGATAAAGATACAGGCTGGGTGTGATGACTCATACCTATAGTCCCAACACTTTGGGAAGCTGAGGCAGGAGGATCTCTTGAACCCAAGAGTTGGAGACCAGCCTGGGCAACATGGTGAAACTCTGTCTCTACAAAATTAGCCAGGTGTGTTGGTGCAACCTGTAGTCTCAGTTCTTGGGGAGGCTGAAGTGAAAGGATGGCTTGATCCCAGGAGGTTGAGGCTGCAGTGAGCCGAGACCACACCACTGAACTCCAGTCTGAGTGACACAGCAAGACCCTGTTTCAAAAAAAAAAAAAAAAAGATACATAGATTACAGATATAGATGAAGATGGATATTGATAAGCATGGATATAGAAATATGAGAGGGAACTTATAAGGGGAAATGGCTCATGCAATGACAAAGAATGAGAAGTCTCACCACAGGTCATGTGCAAGCTGGAGAACCAGCAAGGCCAGGAGTGTGGTTGATTACAATTGTGAAAATCTCAGAACCAGGGGAGCTGATGGTGTAACTCTCATTCTGAGGCCAAAGGCCTGAGAACTTGCAAGGCCACTTGTACAGTCCTGGAGTTCTAAAGCCAGAGAACCTGGAGTTCTCATGTCCAAGGGCAGGAGAAGTGTGTCCCAGCTCCAGCTCTGGAAGGAAGGCAGAGAAGGGGAGAGAGAGAGAGAGAAAGAGAAGGCAGGAGAAGTGTGTCCCAGCTCCAGCTCTGGAAGGACGTCAGAGAAGGAGAGAGAGAGAGAGAGAGAGAGAGAGAGAGAGGGAGAGAGAGAGAGAGAGAGAGAGAGAGAGAGAGAGAGGGAGGGAGGGAGAGAGAGAGAGAGAGAGAGAGTTTGACTATACTTTCCTTGGCCTTTTTTTTTTTTCCTATCTGAGCCCTCAGCCAACTGGGTGATGTTGGCACACACTGAGAGTGGATCTTCCATACTCAATCTCCTGATTTAAATGTCAGTCTCTTCTGGAGACACTCTCACAGACATACTCAGAAATAATGCTTGTCCAGCTATCTGGGTAACCCTCAATCCAGTCGAGTTGACACTTAAAATTAACTATCACAATTCAGCACATAAACCTAGTCCTAATGCGTTAGCAAATAAAATAAATGCTTGTTTTTCCAGAAAGCATGTTTGAAAATATCAAGTGTAATAGATCAAACCATAAGGATAAAGCTACCAAAGGTCAATATTGATGCTTGATTAAGGGAAATTCAATGAAATGATTAATTACAGTGGTAGATAATGGGTTTATTATTTTTTGCTATAAGTTTTCTGAAACACTGCTGCAGTTGTACTTACTTTTATCCAAGAAGAAACATAGTCCTTAATTGTCTTTCAGACTAATTTAGTACTGGATATTTTATATCTTATTTTCAAACTATGGCAATTCAAAAATTTGAGTATTCTGATATACATGAAAATAAACAGATCAATGGACTATGCCTTAATTTCATCCCTTAGACCTCATTGTACTGAATCCTGGGTTTATTGGCAGGGGTAGGGGAGGAACAGAACCCAAACCCTCCAGTGCATAGTAGAAGATAATGTACCTGAACCAAAACTATTGGTAGATTATTATCCTATGTCTGAATAAAGATTTAATAAATAAAGATTCATGAAAGTAAAATAATTACTAAATAAAAACTATCAATATGAAGTCATTTCTTCTTTGATTTTTTTCCCTTTCTACCCACAGAAATATAAATATCTACAAAGCTTGGAGGTGAACATTGCATTTCCCAATTTACTAGCATCTTGCTTTGGTATTGCAGAATGAGCTCTTTCTACAGTTCACTGGAATTGGCCAATTCATGGGGGAACAGATTCTACCTGCACTCTCCTTGCTACTACACATGTGCATAAGGGAGTTTCCCTTTGAAGAGACGATCCTTTGATACTAGGCTGCAACTGACCTACCCTTTGCAATAGATAGTGGCTGCCCTGTGGCCCCAAGCCTTCCCTTGGCATGATGCCATAGTGTGTTACCAGAGGAGGCCAAATCCTTTCCTCTTCCCTAGATACCAGGGAATAGCAACAGTTTTCTCTGCCTGGAATGCTTTCCCTGCAGGTTTTCCCAGAGCAAGTTCCTTCTCTTTCTTCAGTTCTGAGTTCAAACATCTTTGGTCCAATGGATCTTTAAGGGGTTACTTTTTCCTTTCAAATTTCTTAGCTTGATGATGGATGTATTTGCTTCTTTAATGTACCTCTCCCCGCAGTAGGCTGTCAGTCAAAAAGAGTTGGAGTTCACAACTCTCTCACTAGCCTTTTCAATAGTACAGGAAAATTGACAGTGTGCCAGAATATCTGTTGGATGAATTCACAAAAGAAATGCAGTGTTACCTAATTCAGCCAGATAGGGGTTAAAAATGAGATCAATCACTAAAGGACAGAATGCAGATAGGCATTCTGACAATTGCCTAACAATGTGTCCTTAGACAATTTGGTTCTTGTGCAAATATCATAGACTATGCTTATACAAACCTGAAGAGCATAGCTAATCACACATCTAGGCTATATGGTATGGCGTATTTGCTACCCGGGTACTCACTTGTACAGCCTGTTACTCCACTGAATACTGTAGGCAACTGTAACTCAATGGTATTTGTGTATTTAAGCAAATCTAAACAGAAAAAGTAATGTGTTGCTCTATGATGTTGCAATGACTGAATGTCACTAGGCTATAGGAAATTTCCAGCTTCATTATAATCCCATCATTTATGTGTTCTATCATCAAAACATTGTTACGTGGTACATGACGTAATTTATATCTGTATGCTGCTGATGGAAACTGCCTAAATCATAAGCGTACCTACATTTAAACTATGGCTAAATTATATACGTATCAACAAACAGACATGCACTGGTAAATAGTGATGATAAGATGGTTTTTCTGTTGTGATTTTTATATTGCCGTGTTATTCTTTTTAGCATGAAGTTAGCAAGTTTTGTCATTTCTATAATGTTCATATCTGTAGTTAAAGTATATCTCATTGTAAATTTTTATTTAAAAGAATGCACATCTTTTATTTTTGGAGCTAATGATCTTTGACTCATGATGTCTATTCTATATTACTCTATTGTATTTATCTCCCCCCACATATAAATTATATAATATTGGTTAATTGTTTTACAACCTATTGGTCTGGTACAGGGTCCATTCTGCTTGAACAGCAGTAATCTTTTTGATTTCATTATGATAAAACCCAACAGATGCAATAGGCTTCAGCCAGTACAAGTGAACAAAATATAAAAGGGAACAAAACAATTGTGAACAGCATCAGCTTATCATAGGTGGCAATGCCATGACAGCTCATAGAAACTTTTTAATATCCCCGTCATTCCACATCTGGGACATGTGTATTCCCAAAAGACTAAGCTAAGCATGAAACCACCACCTCAATACAGGTGATCTGAAGTCAGAAATATTTACCAAATCAGCTGTGGGGCACCCTCATCTTTTATGTCCAGATGTTCCTGGAGTCACCCTGGGTGTAAGTGATTACCCCAGTCATAAGGTCAGCTCATTCAAGCCAACTACTCATAACTTGATCTCATCAAGGACACACAGGTGTTTGTCCACTCCGTTGCCCTCAGCTGGACTCTCATTTGTCTTGAATATGTTATGCCTAAATACCCAACAATTTCTGGAGTTACTGGTGCAAAATAAATAGAGCAAGGGGCAAATCTTCAGGCGTACCTGAAGTTACAGGAAAAGTTTCAGAAGCACCTGCTGAATATTTTACTCATAGAGGAGAATGAAAAGAAGGAGCAGGGTGAGGAGGAGAAGGAATAGAAGAGGAGAACATGAGTAGGAGGAGAAAAAGAATAGAAATAGAGGGAGAGAGAAATGAATGAGCAAAGGTTGGACCACACGGCTTCTCAGTGCTTCTTACATGACGATAACTGATGATGATTTGTCTTCATTCGATCTTTCAAGATAACTGATTTGAAGGGTAATTATGCCATGTTATCATATGATTTTTAGAAATATTTACCAAATTAGGCACTGTGCAAACATTGGAAATACAATGATGTGTAAGAGAAACTTCCTAAATGAGACTCTGTCATTTGCAACAACGTGGATGGAAGTGGAGGTCATTCTGTTAAGTGAAGTACCCCAGGCACAGAAAGACAAACATCGCATATTCTCACTTATTTGTAGGAGCTAAAGATTAAAACAATTGAACTCATGGAGACAGAGAGTAGAATGGTGGTCGCCAGAGGCCGGAAAGGGTAGTAGCTGGTGGAGGGAGAGGTGGGGATGGTTAACGGCTACAAAAAAATGCTTGGAAAGAATGAATAAGACCTAGTATTTGATAGCACAACAGGGTGACTATAGTAAAAAAAAATTAATTTTATACTTTAAAATAATTAAGAGTATAATTTGATTGTTTATAACACAATGCATAAATGCTTGAAGCGATGAATATCCCATTCACCCTGATGTAATTAGTACACATTGTGTGTCTATATAAAAATATCTCGTGTACCCATAATTACATACAGCTACTATGGACCCACAAAAACTAAAAATTAAAAATTTTTAAAAGAGAACTTTCCTGGATTCAAAAGCTGTTACCACTCACATGTAATTGATCTTTCTCTTCCTCTCTCTGTCTCTCTTGGTCTTACACATACAAGCGTGCACACACACTCAAACACACACGTCATAATAGTTCGTTATCTAGCAGAAAATATACTAAATTGATGTCTCAAAGAAGCTTCATCTCTAACATTGGCTGATAAATTGAGTAGTTTCCTAGGAACAATACTTTCAAGTACAGTTATGTTAAAAGGTTGTCAAAACTTACTCAACTTCGTAAATGGCATAACAGAACACGGTGGAAGTGAGGCAGTTTGTATTAAATTAGAACACTTAGTATCTTTTCCCATAACAAAATGAACTTGATATGTCCCCTGATGTAAAAAGCATGTACTGGCTTGTATATAAAATTATGTCACATGAAATAAAACTGGCTGAAAGTGTATGAACAAACAGAAAGTTAATTAAAATATATCCAGATTGTGAAGTGACCAGCAGGCTGTCACAATGAATTTTCTAGTAAAAGAACTAGAGGATTATAAATATTAAAAATCTGATAAGAGATTGCACAATGTTTAACTTGAAAGGACACTATGCATAATAATAGAATAATAGAAGGTTACATAAATACAGAAAGTTACAACATAATCTTCACATTTTAATGACAGAAATTGTCAGTGTCTTATACTCCTACAAACACACACCCTCTAAGACCTAGAAGAACTACTCCTAAATATTTACCTGAGAAAAATGAAAATGTACCCACATTTGTGTAAGAACGTCTGTAGCAGGTTGATTCATAAAAGCCCAATACTAGAAACACTCCAGACATCATAGGAGAAGGAAAGAAAAACTTTGGCGTATTTAGTATGGACTACTGATATCCACATAAGAAAAATATGGACTGCTAATATATACAATAACATTGACGAATCTTTAGAAAATGATGTTGAAAGAAAGAAGTCACAAAAATACAAACCACATATTTTTATTTACACAAATGAGAGAAAAAATATCTAGGGTGAAAAAAAATGTTGTTCCCTAATTGGGTGGGAGTGAGAATTGACTTGAGTATTGCAGGAAAGAGCTGAGTGAGTTCTTCACCTTCATAGAGGTTTAAATTATACAGGTATATGCCTTTGTCAAGAGTTTTGGGCAGGTATATCCAGGATAATGCATGTTACTTAGGTATGCAAATTTAACCTAAAATGAAACAAGAAGAACCATAAGCAAGTATAAGTAGTATGCATGCTAAAGTGTTGGACAATGGAATGTAATGGTATCTGCCACTTATTTTTAAATACTTAAAAAAATAAGACCACTGGCTTGAATGAAAAGAAGTGTAAACCACATTTTCTTAATCCAGTCTGTCACTGATGGACATTTGGGTTGATTCCAAGTTTTTGCTATTGTGAATAGTGCCGCAATAAACATACGTGTGCATGTGTCTTTATAGCAGCATGATTTGTAATCCTTTGGGTATATACCCAGTAATGGGATGGCTGGGTCATATGGTACTTCTAGTTCTAGATCCTTGAGGAATCGCCATACTGTTTTCCATAATAGTTGAACTAGTTTACAATCCCACCAACAGTGTAGAAGTGTTCCTATTTCTCCACATCCTCTCCAACACCTGTTGTTTCCTGACTTTTCAATGATTGTCATTCTAACTGGTGTGAGATGGTATCGCATTGTGGTTTTGATTTGCATTTCTCTGATGGCCAGTGATGATGAGCATTTTTTCATGTGTCTGTTGGCTGTGTGAATGTCTTCTTTTGAGAAATGTCTGTTCATATCCTTTGCCCACTTTTTGATGGGATTGTTTGTTTTTTTCTTGTAAATTTGTTTGAGTTCTTTGTAGGTTCTGGATATTAGTCCTTTGTCAGATGAGTAGATTGCAAAAATTTTCTCCCATTCTGTAGGTTGCCTGTTCACTCTGATGGTAGTTTCTTTTGCTGTGCGGAAGTTCTTTAGTTTAATTAGATCCCATTTGTCAATTTTGGCTTTTGTTGCCATTGCTTTTGAGTTTTAGACATGAAGTCCTTGCCCATGCCTATGTCCTGAATGGTATTACCTAGGTTTTCTTCTAGGGTTTTTATGGTATTAGGTCTAACATTTAAGTCTCTAATCCATCTTGAATTAATTTTCGTATAAGGAGTAAGGAAAGGATCCAGTTTCAGCTTTCTACTTATGGCTAGCCAATTTTCCCAGCACCATTTATTAAATAGGGAATCCTTTCCCCATTTCTTGTTTTTCTCAGGTTTGTCAAAGATCAGATGGCTGTAGATGTGTGGTATTATTTCTGAGGACTCTGTTCTGTTCCATTGGTCTATATCTCTGTTTTGGTACCAGTACCATGCTGTTTTGGTTACTGTAGCCTTGTAGTATAGTTTGAAGTCAGGTAGCGTGATGCCTCCAGCTTTGTTCTTTTGATTTAGGATTGTCTTGGAAATGCAGGCTTTTTTTTTGGTTCCATATGAACTTTAAAGCAGTTTTTTCCAGTTCTGTGAAGAAACTCATTGGTAGCTTGATGGGGATGGCATTGAATCTATAAATTACCTTGGGCAGTATGGCCATCTTCACGATATTGATTCTTCCTATCCATGAGCATGGTATGTTCTTCCATTTGTTTGTGTCCTCTTTGATTTCATTGAGCAGTGGTTTGTAGTTCTCCTTGAAGAGGTCCTTTACATCCCTTGTGAGTTGGATTCCTAGGTATTTTATTCTCTTTGAAGCAATTGTGAATGGAAGTTCATTCCTGATTTGGCTCTCTGTTTGTCTGTTACTGGTGTATAAGAATGCTTGTGATTTTTGCACATTAATTTTGTATCCTGAGACTTTGCTGAAGAGTTCTAGGGTACATGTGCATAACGTGCAGGTTTGTTACATATGTATACTTGTGCCATGTTGCTGTGCTGCACCCATCAACTTGTCAGCACCCATCAACTCGTCATTTACATCAAGTATAACTCCCAATGCAATCCCTCCCCCCTCCCCCCTGCCCGTGATAGGCCCCGGTGTGTGATGTTCCCCTTCACGAGTCCAAGTGATCTCATTGTTCAGTTCCCACCTATGAGTGAGAACATGTGGTGTTTGGTTTTCTGTTCTTGCCATAGTTTGCTGAGAATGATGGTTTCCAGCTGCATCCATGTCCCTACAAAGGACTCAAACTCATCCTTTTTTATGGCTGCATAGTATTGTATGGTGTATATGTGCCACATTTTTTAGAACTTGAAGTATAATAATAAAAAAAGAAAGAAAGAAAGAAAAGAAGTGTAAACCAATAGATAGTATAAGGTACATCTATACAGATGTCATTACGTTCCAATTACCAACAAATACAGAAACCGATATACTAAATAAACTTTGAGAGGTAATTGTTGCTTTTAAGAGTATCCAGATACCACCTGTTGACAAGTAGGCTTTACATAGCCATAGCTCTTTGACACTTTACATTTATTATACTGGAGGAACTATTCCTGGCTTTCTTATAACCAGAAATAAATATTTCATCTGTATTTTGGGATATCTTTTTTTGCTTTTCTATTTTCATTTATTTTTAATTTGTATAAATTAAAGGGGTACAAGTGCAACTTTGTTGCATGGACATATTGAGTAGTGATGGAGTCTGACGTTGTAGTGTAGCCACCACCTGAATAAGGTACATTGTACCCATGAAGTGATTTCTCATTCATCACCACCTCCCACCTTCCCACCCTGTCAAGCCTCCAGTGTCCATCGTTCTACACCAGTGGTCCCCAACCTTTTTGGGGGCTTTGTTCCACCTGGGACAGGCTTTGTGGAAGACAATTTTTCCATGGATCGGTAGGGGGAGTGGAGATGGTTTCAGGATGAAACTGTTCCAGCTAAGATAGCAGGCATTAGATTCTCATAAGGAGGACACAACCTAGATCCCTCACATGCACAGTTCACAATAGGGTGAACCTTCCTATGAATCTAATGCCGCTGCTGATCTGACAGGAGGTGGGGCTTGGGCGGTAATGCAAGTGATGGGGAGCGGCTGTAAATACAGATGAAGTTTTGCTGACTCTCTGGCTGCTATGTGGCCCGAATTCTAACAGGTCACAGACTGGTACTGACTGGTTCCTGGCTTGGGGGTTAGGGACCCCTCATTCTATGTCCACGTTTCCACATTATTTAGCTGCTACTTATAAGTGAGAACATGTGGTATTCATCTTTCTGTTTCTGAGTTGTTTTACCTGAGATAACAACTTCCAGTTCCATCCGTATTGCTGTAAAAAAACATGGTTTTATTCTTTTTTATGCATTTTCTTTATGCAGTCAGCTATTGATGGGCCTTTGGGTTGTTTCCATATCCTCTCTATTGTGAATAGTGCTGTGATAAACATATGAGTACAGGTATGTTTTTGATATAATGATTTCTTTCTCTTGGGTAAATACCCAGTAGTAGGATTGCTAGATCAAATGCTAGTTCTATTTTTAATTCTTTGAGAACTCTCCATAGTGTTCTCCATAGAGGTTGTACTAATTTACATTCCTACCAACTGAGTGTAAGCATTCTTTTTTCTTTGTGTCCTCACCAGTATCTGTTACTTTTTGTCTTTAATAATAGTCATTCTAACTGGTGTGAGATGGTATCCCATTGTGGTTTTAACTTGCATTCTCTAATTATTAGAATATTTTTTCATATGCTTATAAGCATTTGATTATCTTCTTTTGAAACATAGCTATTCAAGTCCTTTGCCTACTCTTTAATAGAGTTATATGGTTTTTAGTTCTTGTTATTTGAGTTCCTTGTGAATTCTGGATCTACATTTCAATTGAAGATTAAGTTGCAAAGAATAGGGGTGTTTATTTTTTCAACAGAGATATAAAGTTACTACATAAACTTATAAACTGGAGCCATAGTGTGGATTGGATAATAAACTCATTTTTCAATTATTTTGTATGTATGCATAAACAGATTATCAAGAGGGAATATTATAATTTATTAATTTCTCAGACCTTCTTTATAAATTTTTGTACACTGGAGATCATATTATATATTACTTAAACAGTTTCCACAATTAAACAAACTCTAATCATATTTTGTAGAAGATAAAATAGTTATTAATGCATAACATGAAATTAATAAAAACATTTTAATCTCATTTCTTCATAAATATAATAATTAGTAAATTAGCTATTCTTTTTGCAAGAAGTGATCACAAACAGAACTAATCTCTCAACAATACTACTTTGCTTATGCTTATAAATTTATTCATTATATAAAAGTTATTCAAGTGAGATTTATAGTTATACACTTATATTCATAGTTAAATATATTATATATATTTATATTTAATTATATATAATATATTTATTATATAACTATAAACCTCAGTTGAATAACTTTTATATCTCAAAAGAAAGAATCTCAGCTCAAAGAATTAATGCTGAATAAATTTTCTGAAAGTCTTGTAATATTCATTAGGAGAAAATAAAGGTAAATTTATAATCATAAGCAAGTAATCTCAGCTTAATGAATATAATATTATAGTGATTATAATATTATAGTGATTATTATAATATAATGGCATATTCACTAGATTCTTGAACAAAGAATGCTCTAATCAATCCATGTATTTAAAAGCATTTAAGTATGTAAGTATTTCTAGCTTAGCAGTTATTGTGCTCAGAAATGTGAAGACTTGAAGAATTCCTGATTTCTGTGTTGCTCTTCAGAAGTGTAAGGCCATTTAGCTGTACAATCTTTTGATGTCATTTTTTTCCCTGACAAATTTTATGATTTATCTTTGCTTCAAAAGTTCACCATGATGTACTGATGGGAGTCTATTTTATTTAATGTGCTGAGAATTAAATTTTTTTTCTGGAGATCTTATCTTTTATTTCTGGGAAAACCATTATTTCTTAAAGTGAATCCTACTAGCAAACTTTTGGCACTTTTTTTGTTTTTGAGACAGGATCTGACTCTGTCAATCAACTTGGAGTGCAGTGGCACCATCAAAGCTCACTGCAGCCTCAACTACCCTGGCTCAAGTGATCCTCTTACCTCAGCCTCCCAAATAGCTGAGACTACAGGCACACACCACCACACCTGGCTAGTTCTTGTATTTTTTGTAGACATGGGGTTTTGCCATATTACCCAAGCTGATCTGAGCTCAAGTTATCCTCTTAACTTGGCCTCCCAAAGTGCTGGGATTACACGTGTGAGTCACTGAGCCTGGCCAGACAAATTTTTGTAGGTGTTATAGGTTATACTTTCTCCAAGTGGTTAATTGCCTTTATTGATTCCTTAATTGTAATTTTAGCATGTTTTCTTGTCATATGTAATCTAACATTTTCTTCTTCCTCAATTTTGCTGTTGTGGCTCAATTACTATTCAATCCATATTCTCTCTTGATAATGTATAAGTTACCCTATTCTTTTATTTTTATTTTTACTTAGGTAGGATTTGAACATATTCCATTCTTTTTTTCTATCTCTTAACAATAGCACTTCTTTCATATGCAAGTACATATATTTTTCTAACACTATTTGCAAATACAATTCCAGCTACTTCTCACTATAGTTTGAATGTCTCTAAAACTGTTTAGTTCCTATTGTCTTTCTCATTCATAAAATTAGTTTTATATAATTAAATTATTTTTCTGCCAACTCCTAAATTTTCAATGAGTCAGTTTAGGGCATTAAAGCCTGTCTGGTTTATAATTTTCTTTATGGTATATTTCTTGCTTCCAATAACTTTATTTTGACAATTACATAACACATTCATAGATAATAACCTTATCCATTTTGGTTTATCATTCTCCAGGGTTTCATTCTTTCTCTGTTGAGCTACGTGCACATTTGATTTTGCAGACCTTTAAATTAGATGTCAACAATGAAAATCCTTTTAATTAGTTCAGTGCTTTTTTTACTAGAATTTTTTTTTTTTTTTTTAGAGACAGAGTCTTGCTCCATTGCCCAGGCTGGAGTGCAGTGGTGTGATCTCAGGTCAATGCAGCCTCAATCTTGTGGGCTCAAGTGATCCTCCCACCTCAGCCTCCTGAGTAGCTGGGACCACAGACATGTGTCAGCACACATAGTTTTTGTTTTTTTTTTAAAATTTTGTGGAGACAGGGCCTCACCACATTGCCCACGCTAGTCTCAAACTCCTAGGCTCAAGTGATCCTCCTGCTTCAGCTTCCCAAAGTTCTGGGATTACAGGAGTGAGCCACTGTGCCCAACCTAGAATATTTTTATTTAACTCAGAAAATAGCTTTTAGGCTGAACTTCCTTAAGTGCTATAGTTGTTTATTATATGCTGTTGCTATTATTAATATTAATGTTATTGTTACTAATAACATTTTGTTGTTTGTACAACTTGCCATCTGTTTTCTGCAGCAGCTTGGTTTGCTGGGAACGTCGTCTGTGTTTCTGATTCCCGGGTCTCCTGATTTGAAGAACTCATTTTTTTGTTGACTCACTGGATTTTAGGCTATGCCGTTAGAGTATTCTAAATGGCTGTGCCTTCTTGGATGGTACAGGTAAAATGATCTCAAGCACCATGGGACCATGAATCAATAGAGAACACTATCTGCAGCCTATGGAAGTTCTTGGAGGAAGTCTGTGGATAACAGAAGTCAGGCTCACTCACTTTCCATCATTCCGGCATCTCTGGAGGAAATCTCCAAGCCATAATCTGCCACTTTCTGTCCTCACCCTGAGATTCCCCGGAATTGCATTTTTCATCTTTATGGCATCCATGAAGGAGAGCACTCCATGTAAATTTCCTTGCTGCTCTTCCAAGTACATCCAAACTTCACTTATATACAACTTTCTGGGGGCTTCAGCCATTGAGTCAAGGAGGGTCGAGTTGCTGTAACTTGGAGTGCAGGTGAATCAAGCTGTGTTAGAGGTATTATTTTTCTAGAATCGACATCACAAATGGTTATTTATGAACTCATGTATTACATATGTCTCATCCTTTTCATATTAAAAATATAATATACCAGATATATGGCTCAACCATTTCAACGATTGAGGTGGAATGAATGCATTTTTTTACAGTGCTAATAACAACCTGGATTTTTATTGTGTGTATTATATATACAAATACAACACAATTTTTGTAAAATTCTTAATAAGAAAATCCCAACCTCTTCTACTGGACTGTTCTTTCAATAACTTCTTTCCTGGTTCCTCTTCTGTCATGCCTACTTACTCTAATTATCACCCAAGGACTCAATGCCAGTATAATGAGTCCTAAAGGACATTTTTTCTTATATATTTTGACATAAAGAACACCTGACTAGAAGCCACATCCCCTGGATGCTGGTCCTGAAAATGAGACAGCTGAAGCCTTTTATGAATTTGTAAAGAAGGAGATAAGCGTTGAGTGAGACCATGGAGTTGGGGGCATTTGTGTGCATGTCACTTTCATCCTGTTTTGCTTCTCTCTCTCTCTCTCTCTCTCTCTCTGTGTGTGTGTGTGTGTGTTAATTTCAATAGATTTAGAACTCCAAGAGGCTTTTGGTTACATGACTGAATCATATGGTGATGAAACCTGGGATTTTAGCGGACCTGTCACCAGAATAGTGTACATTGTACCCAATAGGTAGTTTTGATCCCTCATGTTCCTCCTAGCCTCCCGCTTCTGAGTCTCTAGCGTCCATTATAACACTACGTTTGCCTCTGCGTCCCCATACCTCAGCTCCCACTTATAAGTGAGAGCATGCAGTACCTGGTTTCAATTCCTAAGCTACTTCACTTAGAATAATGGCCTCCAGTGACATCCAAGTTGTTAAAAAAGACATTATTTTATTCCTTTTTATGGCTTAGTAGTAGGAATTGTAGCAGGACGAGCCACAGACAAAACCCCTCAGACGCTGGAAGGGTGTCTCAGACACCGGAAGAGGCTTTTTCAGTCGGGAGCGTCAGCAGACTTGCATCTCAAGAACTGAGCTCTCTGAAGAAAGAGTTCCTGGCCCTTTTAAGGGCTTACAACTCTAAGGGGTACACGTGAAAGGGTTGTGATAGATTGAGATCTATAGATAGCACATGTGGTTAGAGTGGGGGATTAATCTTTAACCTCAGGTCTGGTCAGTGGTGCCTCTTGGTCTTGTCACTGACTTCATTCCTGCTGTTTTTCAGCTTTTACTTCCTGCTTCTCTTCGGAGACAGGAAACAGTAAGAGAAAGGGCCTCTCTCCTCATTCCCTGCTTTGAGAACCTCACGCACTAGTGGGAGTTCTCACTCTCATCTTCACTACCCAGGTCTTCCTGTGAGACAGATTCATAGTGATTCATGTAATACACTTGTGCTGAGGTCTTTTGATGAACTAAGGTGGTAACGAAGCCTCTTAGTAACTGGAGAAATATGGGTAACATACAGGGGAGTAACTTGCAGGTTCTTAACAGTGCCAATGGCACAACTCCCTGCCTATTGATCAGGTAACTGAGTGTAGGCTCTGTGCCTACATATCCAGTATAGTCCAGCGGGAGCTGTCCAGTCTTGATGAGATTCTGGATGGACCTAAGCAGTCTGTATTTTAGGAAATTTACTGAAGGGATTCTTTTCAGGATGGTTTAGACCTCGCCAGGTGACTGTCCCTGTTGTGCTATTATACAGCTTCTGCCCTAGACAATTGAGTGTTCCTACAGGGATAGTGAAGTCTTTTCCTTCTCTAGCTATGCAGTATTTTCCAATAACTGAGGTTTTCAAGACCCAGAAGTTGCTAGTTTGGGCCTTCTGGACTGGAACTGGATCAGTAGGCCCCAATTCTCGGGCTTCCTAAGGCCATCAGTCTCCTATAGTGGTTCTCCCACACACATAACAGGAAGTAACATTGAGGGAATGAGCTACATTTTCTGCTAACTGGAGAAACAAGTTCTTTGCGTGTGTGTGTGTGTGTGTGTGTGTGTGTGTGTGTGTTTAAGCTCCAGTGCTGGTACATTCAGCTCATCATAAAAAGTCTGAAACATTGGTTTGGGAGAGTGCCTGCGGACCTCCCCTTGGACTAAAATATTTACTCAGGGATCTAGTCCAGTTCCATTGATTCCTAGAGTTACATACTCTCCTGTTTTCCAACAGGGACCAAGGGGATTGGTAATTAGTAGTTCTAATAGGTTACAATGACCACTAGGGCAGGAAGAGTTACTCTTTCCTTTTTGAAGGCGGGCAGGGTCCTTCTCATCTTTTTCCAGGGGGCCTAAATGACACAGGACCAGTAACTACATTCATCACTATACAGTCCTAATTCATGACAAACATACTTATTTTCTACTATATAGCTTCTTTCCCAATCTAGAGAGCCACATCTTATTCTATTTCCATATGGGTCACTGTTGATTGCTGCACAGGCATCAAATTTTAAGATAATTTGTTTGGGGACTCCTTTTTCTTCTGTTCTAGTTATTACTTTACTCGTATCAGCTTTTCCCCAGTTGCCAGTCCTCAATCTTATTTCAAAAACTGTAGTCATAGGGAGCTCAGATGGGTTATAGCACACATCAAGCTGGTCATTTCCTGGGCTGCATACCTTGTACTGGGTGGCATTATACAAACAAGTCCCTTTTAGAGTTCCAGTATATTCATAATAACTATAAAACAGAAAGACTGTTTCAACTTTTTGCTGTACCTCAGTAACTTGATGTCATTGGGAACAGTCCTCAGTCTGAGGAAAGTCAGTTGAAGTCCTTACTGTGCAAGTCCAAAATTTAAGGAAAATGAGTCCCACGCTGAGTTTCCTCATGCTTCAGCCATGCATGGACCAGTCAGCTTCCGGGTGTAACTGGAGCAGGGCTTGTTGTCTTCTTCAAAGTCACTTTGCAGGGGTTGTCCAGGCTTGGTCTCACTTCCCAGGTCCCAGGTGCTGCAGGTTTTACTCGGCTCTGGTGGATCCAGGCTGAGATTCCCTCTACCTTTACAGTTGTGGGAGTGGTCAAGATGATGGTCTGGGGCCCTTTCCACCGTGGAGGCAAGGGGGCTATGTTGCAATCCTTGATCCACACCTGATCACCTGGGGAGAAAGGGTGAACTGGGGAGAGTAAGCTGACAGGGAGCCACTGATTTACCCAGGCTGAAATTGTTAGTGTAATTTTCCCTAAAGCCTGTAGCTGTCGCTGTAACTCAATTTCACCTAGCTCTGGAGGCGTGCCTGAGAGTCCCCGTAGTATGGGAGGGGGCCTATGATACAATATTTCATAAGGGGAATATCCTGTTTTTTTAGAAGGGGTACACCTGATCTTAAACAATACCATAAGGAGAGCCTGTACCCATTTTAATCCTGTTTCTTGACACACTTTCCCTAAATTATTTTTGATAGCCTGATTCATCCATTCCACCTTTCCGGAACTCTGTGGTCGGAAAGCGGTATGTAGTTTCCACGTGATCCCCAATACCTTTGCTGTCTTCTGTACCAAGTCAGCCACAAATGCTGGCCCATTGTCCGAGCTGATTTGTGAGGGCAGTGCAAACCTAGGGATGAGATCTTGCAGAAGCACATCGGTTACTTCACAAGCTTTCCAAGTTTGTGTTGGATAGGCCTCCACCCACCCAGAATATGCACACACTAGAACTAGCAAATACTTGTTACCTCCACATTTGGGCATCTTGGTGATGATTACTTGGAGATCTTCAAAGAGGGCTGCTCCATAAACTTGTACGCTGGGCAGGACGGTTGGACCTTGCCTGGCATTGTGCTGCCGGCATGTGACACACTGCTGTGCCACTGTTTTGGTAAGGGCTGACAGATGCAAGATGTAGGAGTACTGGCCTAACAACTTTTCAAATGACTCTTGGCCTAGGTAGGGGGGTCTCATGCACAGCCAGTACGACTGCGGCTCCTAGCGATTGTGGCACAGCTGGCTATTCTTCCATCTGATAACCGGATCCATCCCTCTTCTATCACCTGCCCTCCCTCTGCCTGGAGAAAGTCCTTCTCTTCTTTAGAATAAGTGGGTACAAGGTCAGGTGCCTGAGGGAGCAGGGGGCTGTGACTGATGCCTGGTAGGGGTTGGATGCTGCTTGACTGATGCCCGGTAGGGGTTGGATGCTGCTTTTCAAGCCTCTGAGTCAGCTTAGGAATTCCCCGAGGCAATGGAGGTGGAAGCTCGCTGGTGTCCTCTGCAGTGCGTGACTGCCTCCTTTTGGGGCTTCCACACTGCCTCTAATAATTGCAGGACCTCTCGCTGATACTTTATGTCCTTTCCCCCAGAGTTCAACAGGCCTTTTTCTTTATATAATGCCCCTTGCACTTGGAGGGTTAAGAAGGCATACTGAGAGTCAGTGTAAATGTTTACAGTCTTACCTTCACTTAGCTCTACGGCCCCAATTAAAGCAATGAGTTCGCCCTTCTGGGCTGAAGTGCCCTGGGGCAATGATTTGGCTTCAGTGACAGCCTTCAGGGTTACCACTGCTTATCCCCCACACCTCTCTCTTTGTGGGTTGACGAAGCTGCTCCCGTCCAAGTACAGATCCCAGTCTACTGATGTCCAAGGATGGTCTTGGAGGTCCGGCCTGCTAGAATAAACTAAGTCCAACACCTCTACACAGTTATGTTCAGCTGGGCTGTCTGATACCAGGACTAAAGTGGCGGGGTTCAAGGTTTTGCAAACTTCAATGGTTATACGGGGATTTTCACAGAGCAAGCTCTGGTACCTAGTTAGTCTAGCATTCATTAGCCAATGCTGTCCTTTGGCATTCATCAAAGTCACCACAGCACGGGGGGCCTTTATGTTCAAGTTTTGCCCAAGTCAGCTTATCCGCCTCTTGTGCTAGCAGGGCAGTTGCTGCCAAGACCCTCAAACAGGGGGACCAACCTTTAGAAACCCTGTCTAACTGTTTAGAGAGGTAGGTCACCAGACTCAGCCAGGGCCCGACAGTCTGGGTCAAAACTCCAACTGCCATCTTTTCTCTGTCTGACACATACAGTGTAAATGGCTTTGTCAGGTCAGGCAGCCCCAGTGCTGGGACCGACATGAGTTTCTCTCTTTCTTTTTCTGAGACGGAGTCTTGCTCTGTCGCCCAGGCTGGAGTGCAGTGGCGCAATCTCAGCTCACTGCAAGCTCCGCCTCCCAGGTTCATGCCATTCTCTGGGCTCAGCCTCCCAAGTAGCTGGGACTACAGGTGCCCGCCACCATGCCTGGCTAATTTTTTGTATTTTTAGTAGAGACAGGGTTTCACTGTGTTAGCTAGGATGGTCTCGATCTTCTGACCTCGTGATCCACCTGCCTTGGCCTCCCAAAGTGCTGGGATTACAGGAGTGAGCCACCACGCCTGGCCATGAGTTTCTCTTTTAACTCATGAAAAGCTTGTTGCTGTTGAGACCCAAATTCGAAAGGTTTCTTGTCACCTCCCTTTGTGACTCTGTACAGGGGCTTGGCCAGTACTGCAAAGTTTGGGATCCATAACCTGCAGAACTCCACAGCTCCTAAGAATTCTCTCACCTGCCTTCTGGTCTTAGGCTCCGGTAGGTTGTAAATGACCTGCTTTCTTTCTGATCCCAGGCTGCGCTCACCCTGTCAGACAGTAAGTCCCAGGTAATGTACCTGCTGTCTGCAGATCTGAGCTTTCTTCTTGGACACCTTATACCCACAGTCCTCCAGGTGCTGGAGCAGGGTATCCGTTCCCTTGACGCACCTGACTGCCGTGGGGTGTCCCATCAGGAGGTTGTTGACGTACTGGAGCAACACGCAGCCTAGGTCTCTGGTGGGAAACTTCTGTAGGTCTCGAGCCAGTGCCTCCCCGAAGATGGTTGGGGAGTTCTTGAATACTTGGGGAAGCCAGTTCCAAGTGTACTGAGTGGTGACACCTGACCCCAGATCCTCCCACTGAAAGGCAAACAGTTTCTAGCTTTCAGGGGCTAGTCTGATGCTAAAGAAAGCGTCCTTCAGGTCTAGGCAGGTGAGCCAGCTGTCCTCAGCTGGCAGCAACCCCAAAAACGTGTACGGGTTAGGTACCGTTGAGTGCAAAGTCAGTGTAGCTTGGTTGACCAAGCACAAATCCTGTACCAGCCTGTAGTCCTTGGTCCCTGGCTTGGGAACAGGCAGGAGGGGAGTGTTCCATGGAGACTGACAAGGGACTATAATTCCAAAGGCCCTCAGGCGCTTGAGATGGACCTGGATAACTTCAAGAGCTTCTCTGGGGACTAGGTACTGATTTTTGCCTGACCGGATGGGCCCCCGGCTTAACTTCTATGAGTACTGGGGCCTGGTTGATTGCCAATCCTGGAGGGTTGTCTTCCACCCACACCTTTGGCTACCACTTAGCCAGAGCTGGTCCTATCTCTTGGCCTGGCTCAGTTAAGAAGAGTCTCCATTTCTCCTCCCAAGGAACTGTAAGGGCCATGATGACTCATGTTCCAGGTAGCTTTAGCTGTAAAGAGCCTTGCTTTGTAAAAGAGATGGTGTTTCTCAGCTTGCTAAGTAGGTCCCTTGCTAGCAAAGGCAAGGTGCAGTCCGGCATGTACAGGAACTGGTGAATCACTTCATGACCTGCACCCCCGACACTGCAGGTCCAGGGCAAACAGAAAGCTTGCTTTGCCGAAACCCCTGTAGCTGCGATTCTATCAATAGTCCTTTTGGATAAGGGAGCAACCGGGGTGGTTACTACTGAATGTTCAGCACCAGTATTGACAAGAAACTCAATGTCCTTGCCCCAGACTTTCATCCTGACCACGAGCTCTTTGGGGGCACATGAGCCCGGTCCCCCTCAGTCCAGTAGCCCTTCTGCCAGATTGAACAAGGCCTCTTTGTCCTTTCTGAGGCCTCCTACTCAGAGTCACCTTGTTTCCCTTTCAACTGGGGGAACTTGTCCTTTCAATGTCCTGTTTCCTTACAGTAAGCACACTGGTGACACTGCAAGCATGGACAGCCAGACTGCGTATTTTTCCTGGGGCCCCCCTTCTCTTGCCCCTTTGGGGGGACCCCTCTCATAGCTGCAGCTAGCAGGTTGGCATTTCACTGGGCTTGGCATTCGCTCTTTCTGCGGTTCTCTCTGCAGTTTACTGCATCTCTATACACAAGCACTTGGTTGGCTATCTCCAATAACTGTGATGTATTCATGCCTGCAAACCCAGCCTGTTTCTGCAATTTTCTTCTAATGTCTTCTGCGCTTTGACTAACTAAAGTCATGTTAATCATGCACTGATTTTCAGGGCAATCGGGATCAAAGGGAGTACACACACAGTAGGCCTCACATAGTCTCTCATAGAATTGTGCCGGGCTATCATAATTGGAGAGGCTCACATGGAGCCTCTCCTTGAATGACATCAGAGACTTTGTTAACATTTGTAGCCTTCTGAGCCACCTTCTTTAACCCTTCCAGAGGGGCTTCCCTTTACCAGTTTAGCCTTTGCGTACCTCGTCTTTCATTTGGGTTCCACTGGGGGGTCTGTTCTTGATAATTGGATCCTCACATACTCTTGGGGGTTTTGGTAATCAGCTGGAACATGTTCTTCCAGCCACTTAGTTGCTGCTTGGAGCATTCTCCTCCTTTCATCTGTGTTAAAGAGGTACATCAGCACCTGGTGGCAACCAGGCCAGGTGGGGTTGTGGGTCTAGATAATAGTTTGGAGCAAATCAATTATAGCTTGAGGCTTTTCGGTATAGGATGGGGTATTGTTTTTCCAACTGAGGAGATCCGCAGAGGTGAACGGTTGATACACAAAGGCACGCCTTTCCACCATATGCCCGTCCTTGTCTACCCCAGTATACCATTGCTCTCTCAGGGGCATTTGTATCCCAGTTCTAGGCCTCAAACAGGCTGCCTAAGGAGGGGTTTCTCTTGAGGTCTCGCATCCTTTCTTTTCTACTCTGGGTGGCCTAGGGGTATGTAGGCCTTGTGGAAGCTTGGGCGCAGTGGGCTCAGGAGTGGGAGGCCTTCCTTCTTGGTAAAAGCCGGGGCGGGGGGCTACTGGTGCCATTTCTTGCCATGAATCCTCTGATGTAGGGTCAGACAGGACTTTAGGAACCGATTCCCCTCAGCGGGTGCAGCGGGATTCTTCCTTGGCTGTCTGTCCCTTTGCCACTAGTACTACTGCTTCCTGTCCTCTTAACCACTGTGGAGTGTCTAAAACCAGCTGTAACCAAGTGTCTATGTATGGAATACCCATATTCCCAGTAATGGGATTTCTAGGTCAAATGGTATTTCTGCTTCTAGATATTTGAGGAGTTGCCAAACTGTCTTCCATAATGGTTGAACTAATGTATACTCCCACCAGCAGTGTAAAAGTGTTAATTTTCTCCTGCTTAATTGGTTTTAATATTGTTGGCTGTTAATTTTTGACCCTCAACTATTTTAAAAGATGATTCCAGAGATTCTTAGCTTCCACCGTTGTGCTTCTCAACACCAATTTGTATGTGTGTGTCCCTATCTTTAACTAACTCCTTTCAAAGGTTTCTCTGCTGTTAGAATTTGTTAATGTAAGTGTATGCGAGAAAGAGAGAGAGGGAGAGAGAAAGAGAGAGAGAGACAGAGAGAGAGAGAGACAGGTGGACAGGTGTCTCCACACAATCTTTTTTTTTTCTTTTTCTGAAAAGTCAGAAAGACTTTTTAGGGTCAGGAATGTATTATTCTATAAATCTTTGGCTGTACTCCTGATCCAACTGATTATGCTTCTTTTACAGGAATATTTATACTTTATATGTCATTTTGGGTTCTGCTGTCTCTGCCTTTGATGTTTCAATCCATGTTTTCTTGTTCATAGCACACATAATTTTTTCTTATGTTTTATGATAATCCCTGCATTCAATCTTCTAGAATAATTTAGTTTCCTGTGATGTCCATTTTCTTCTGTTTCATTACCACTGTGGATACTTCTTTATTTAGCATCTTGTACTTAAAAATCACATTCTCCAAACACAACTTTGAAAAAATATTAATTATATCTTTAAGGCTTGAGCCTGTGCATTTTTAAAATTCTATGTCAGTGGGAAGCTGTCACTCTGAAATTGGTCTCCTTTCTTTAATCTAGAGCTTACTGTCAAATAACTTTATTTTCTTTTGCTTCATGTGGCCAGTTGGTACAGACCTTGTTCACTACATTCTTTATTCAAAGTCTTTTTATTTTTTGGGCTATGTGTGTTTTGCCCCAGAACCCATGAGCAACCTTAGCCGTGAATTAGGTGAAGCACAGAGATCTTGATTATATCTTTATTTTCTGAAAATACCTACTTTATATTTAAAATCTATTTAACATTGATCCATCACTGGTGGAACTTGAATAGAAGGTGAAGGAAACATTGAACTGTCAAGTTCAGTGTAAGTTACCTATAGTTTAGGAAACAATTGAATATGTACTGAAACAGACTAACAGATTTAATGGTTTGGTATAGATTGAAGTATCTGATGTTTATAACTTTGCTTCCTAAATCCATGTACTGAATTTTGTAAATCAGTCTTGAAATGTGAAATTGAAAAATAATGTACTTTTTTCTAAAAACATGTTTTTGAAAACTCATATCTATTATAATAAAATGATACCAGTCATAGGTCCAATAGAAAAGCCACAATTTTCAACCAGAAATATTAATCCACATTGAGATTTCACTATTTGTAGATGAAATCAACAGCTTTTTTTCTGTGATTGCTATTTAAACTGAAGGGCCACGACATTTGATGTAAGATTGCCCTTTTTGGTGTTTGTCAAGAGAAGCTAATAGGGGCTCCCTTGCATTTGAAATACAAATGATTGCCTTTAATCTTCCAAACTCAGAGAATCAAATTCATTACTACCAAAGAATAGGCCAGAGATTTTACTACTTGAGAGGTTAAATGAACAAATGCCAAAATTGCTTTCAATAACATAGAGTTTGCAAATACTTATGTATAGAGCAAAGAAATAACGCACAATTCTGGAGTGAAGGATCAGAACAGATCATTGACATACATAATTTGCCTTTCTCATGTAAATATTATAAATCAATTTAAACAGAGAACCCTCCATTGGAGAGTTGAATGATAAAACGTTTTACTGTAGAAGGCCAAATACTCTTGCAATATTTAACATTCCAAAAGCTTTGACTACTTGACCATTTCTTTTTTTTTTTTGAGACGGAGTCTCGCTCTGTCACACGGACTGGAGTGCAGTGGCCGGATCTCAGCTCACTGCAAGCTCCGCCTCCTGGGTTTACGCCATTCTCCTGCCTCAGCCTCCCGAGTAGCTGGGACTACAGGCGCCAGCCACCTCGCCCGGCTAGCTTTTTGTATTTTTTAGTAGAGACGGGGTTTCACCGTGTTAGCCAGGATGGTCTCGAACTCCTGACCTGGTGATCTGCCCGTCTCGGCCTCCCAAAGTGCTGGGATTACAGGCTTGAGCCACCGCGCCTGGGCCATTTCTAAGAATGCTATAGTAGTCAAATCTTCCAGCCTGAGTTTCAACAGAATATGTCAATGTTTTTAATAAACTCTTAAGTGTCTCTGATGGAAGGGCACTATCCATACTCTCTTTGTATTGGATAAACCACCAGTGGATACTGTTTACAAAATATGGCTGGACAAATTCTTTGATAACTGTTGGCAACCTTATCATGCACTCTTCAATGGGAGAGTAAAAATTACGGTTAATATTGCCACAGTCTGAAACATGAATATGTCATGTTTGCATGTGCAATTTGCCTTCAAAAAGAGAAATATGGACAGAAGAAAACAACAACTATGACAAACCAACAAAACAAGAGTGACTGGGAATTTGGGAATAAGTACAGAATTCACACTGTTTAAAAATCTAGGACTAAACATTGGTAGAAATGGACCATCACTAAAACAGAACAATACCCCATCACGGTATTATTAAAGGTATACTGAAAACAGCCTTAAAACTTCTGGAAATGTGGAATAAGCTAGGTGCTGGGATCTTCATGACCTTAAGTCTTCCCATTACTTTATTAGAGATTATAGCACTAACTCCAAAAATGATTGTGGAAAGCAATTTAGATTATCTGGAAGTTCATTAAAGAGATGGACATACAATATGAACTCAATAAATGGAGATTCCAAGTAAAATACACACAGTTCATTCCTACTCAGCAATGCTAGGAATTCACTCGCATATCAGAATTGCTTTATATTCTAAGACAAAGTAGAAGAGAATTTGAGCAATAAAAAGACATGTCCTTTAATCCTTAATATGGCTATTTTACTGTATGTGTCGTGAGAAATTCATAAAATAAGATTCTTTATGCTGGAAAGCCAACATGTCCAAGCAGGTGCTGTAGCAGAACTTCAGCTCTCACCACTGATAGAAGACAGTCTTGGGCATTTTTTAGAATGATTGTTGTGGCTGGAACACCAATATTAATGGAGGATACTTCTTGGAAATCATGTTCTGATACCCTATTTAGTGATACCTTCTTATAGGAATTGCATTTATACATACATGTATAGTGAACCCAAAATATCTGTGACAGGTCTCAGTCAATTTAGAAAGTGTATTTTGCCAAGGTTATGGACATGTCTGTGACACAGCCTCAGGGAGTCCTGATGACGTGTGCCCAAGGTGGTTAGAGCACACATTGGTTTTATACATTTTAAGGAGACATAAGACATCAGTCAATGTGTGTAGGATGTACATTGGTTCAATCTGCAAGGGCAGGAGAACTGGAAGTGGGGGTTTCCAGGTCATATGTAGATTTAACATTTTTCTGATTGGCAATTGGTTGAAAGAGTTATTATCAGTAGAAAGGAATATCTGGGTTAAGATAAGGGATTGTAGAGACCGAGGTTTTGTCATACAGATGAAGCCTCCAGGTAGCAGGCCTCAGAGATAGAGTAGATTATATATGTTTCTTAACTTAAGATCTGTGTTGATGTTGATGCTGGAGGGGTATAATGAGGCATGTCTACCCCCTCTTCCATCATGGCTTGAACCAGTTTTTCAGGTCACTCTGGAGTGACCTTGGCCAAGAGGAGGGATCCATTCAGATGGTTAGAGGGGTCTTTAAATTTTATTTTTCCTTACATATATATAAGCCTTACTATATATAACATTTGTATATTTTACTGTAAATATATCTATATAGTAAATATATTTATCATACATAAAAATATATAATAATAGTTATATATCGTATATAGATATATCTATAACATTTATAGATCTATAGATGTTATACATAGATACGGATAGATAGATATAGTTATATATAATATCTATAGCTATTATATATTGATAGATATATATCTATCTATAACATCTATAGATCTATAGATATCTATATCTATATCTATCTATCTATAACACCTATAGATCTATAGATCTATAGATGTTACACATTTATATATAAGATCTATAAATATATACATTTAAATAGAAAATTTATGTATAAAAATGTGTATATATATTTTTATTTATATATTTATAGATGTTATACATATTATAGATAGTGAACTATATGTAAATATATATTTATAGATGTCATATATTTATATATAGTGAATACATATGAATACTTATATTTTATGTAACATTTTTTTATGTAACTATTTTTAGGTAAAATATGTAAAATTTTGTGTAAAAATACTTATATTTTATGTAACTTTTTTTATGTAACATATTTTTATGTAACATTTCTATAAATAATATATATCTGTATATAAACTATAATGTATATAAAATATATAAATGATATTTTCAGTGTTAAAACTTATCCATAAGCAATTTGAGGGTTCTAAGGAAAATCAGGATATTTCCAGGAAAATCACCATATTTCCCCTATAACATTGTGTTATTGACATTTAGCTAAGATTACCCATTTCTGGTAAGCAGTGAAAAGGAGAAAATACGCACCCCAGGGACTTGGTTCATAAAATGGGTTATTCATCTCCTCCAACATCTTTTTGGAGCATCTGGACTCTTTGGGAATTGCTCGATTCCTATCATGTTTCTTTTCGGTATGTCAGTCATTGCTGAGTGACTTCCTTCTCTCCAGCTACAGGGCATTTGGGACCCATTGTCTTTCATTGTCTAAGGATCTTTATGTGCCGTAGCAAAGTGACATGACTCCTGGTTTGGGATAGCAATTAATAGAAATGGCAGGGTTGACATGTTGGCTCCCCTACTCACTAGGCGATCAATCATTTTAGTCAATGTGTAGCAGTTTTTGTTTCAAATGCATCATTTAATCGACCTAAACCAGAAGGTCCTCTTGATTAAATGGATATGAATGACTGAAGAATTATACTTAAAAATTTTAAAGCAGGCCGAAAAACCCCAAACATACTTAGTTTTATGAACCTCACAAAGATATGTAGCTTTAAAATGTGAGATGTGAGCATTATTTAATAAAATAATTATTTACGATTTAAAATTTTAGCCAATCCTGATATGATGCCTCATGTATCTAACATTAATTTTGAAGTCACTGCTCCTGTGATTGTCAAGAAAATGCCTCAACCTAACCCCAAAGAATGGCAAACCATTTTTTCTCATTATTTTATTTTTGGGAGTCCTTGCTGAGTTCCACACTGATTATTGTATATCCACTACTTAATCATGGAATGTATTTTACAAATAAATAGATAGTGGAGGTTTACATATATAAGGTGTTTTAGTATTCACTAATTATACCTTTGAATTTTATATATTCTTGTAATATATACTTGGGTGATACTTAAGGTGTGTGATATATAAGAAGTTGCTGGGGCTGGGCGCAGTGGCTCACGCCTGTAATCCCAGCACTTTGGGAGGCCAAGGTGGGTGGATCAAGAGGTCAAGAGTTCAAGACCAGCCTGGCCAACATAGTGAAACCCCGTCTTTACTAAAAATACAAAAATTAGCTGGGTGTGGTGGCACGCACCTGTCTAAGTCCCATTTACTTGGGAGGCTGAGGCAGGAGAATCACCTGACTCCGGTAGGCAGAGGTTGCAGTGGCCGAGACTATGCCATTGCACTCCAGCCTGGGGGACAGAGAGAGACTCCGTCTCAACAAAAAAAAAAAAAAAAAAAAAAAAGAGAGAGAGAGAGAAATTGCTGTTAGGCCGGCATGGTGGTTCATGCTCTAAACCTGCACCTGACAAGGCCAAGGCAGGAGGTTCACTTGAGCCTAGGAGTTCAAGACCAGCCTGGGCAACATGGCCAAACCTCATGTCTACAAAAAATTTAAAAAATTGGCCAGTCATCTTGGTGTGCACCTATTGTCCCAGCTACTCAGGAGGCTGAGGAGAGAGGATTGCTTGAGCCCAGGAGGTTGAGGCTACAGTGAGCTATGATTGTACCACTGCACTCCAGCCTGGGGAACAGAGCAAGACCCTGCCTGTCTCAAGATAGAAAAATAAATGAAAGAAAATAAACTACTGCTAAAATATGTCCAATGATACAACTCACCCCTGCAGTATATGCACTCACACATCATGTATTTATACATATTTGTGTTTTGTTATTTCTAATCTATTATGGAGTAAATTTGTTGCAGAATAGTGGGCTTAGAAATTTAAGGCATTTAAAAGGTTTTAAAACAAGTGGGATAATAAAATGGAAATAAATTGATGTTTAAGAGTTAATTATTTTAATAAAGGATAAATTATGTCAATACATAATTTGTAACATCTAATTAAAATTGCAATATTTTATTAGGTTGGTGCAAAGGTCATTGTGGTTTTTGTCATTAAAGGTAATGCAAAAACTGCCATGGCTTTTGCACCAACCCAATACTATATTAATTTACATTATATTATTAAATATTGATACATGAATTAATATAGCCTGTATATTTTATTTGTATATTATAATTTTTATATATAATTTATAATAGCACAAATTCATATCTGTTAATAGCCAACTTAATATCAAATTAATTTTTTTTTACTGTGTGTTTTTTTTTTTTTTGAGATGGAGTCTTGCTCTGTCGCCCAGGCTGGAGTACAGTGGCACAAACTTGGCTCACTGCAAGCTCTGCCTTCTGGGTTCATGCCATTCTCCTGCCTCAGCCTCCAAGTACCTGGGACTACAGGCGCCCACCACCACGCTTGGCTAATTTTTTCTGTTTTTTAGTAGAAACGGGGTTTCACCGTGTTAGCCAGGATGGTCTCAATCTCCTGACCTCGTGATCCGCCTGCCTCGGCCTCCCAAAGCCCTGGGATTACAGGTGTGAGCCACCGCACCTGGCCAAACCTTTTTACTTTAATGATACAACTACTTTAATCGCTATATAAGTGGCCACTGACTTCTTCATATTTTAATCTAGTATACTGAGGTAAGCTATTCGTGAAAACAGTGATTTTATTGGACACTTTATTCTCTGATCTTCTATTGCTTTGATAATCTTAATAAACCACAACAGAGTCACGTAACTGCCTTAAGTGTGCCTGGATATCATGTTTCATAGGAATGTCCTGGAAAATGGCCCCATGAGAATGATTTCCATCCTTTGTATTTATGTGTATGGTGATTACACCCCTAGGAAAGTTTCAAGGTGACTACACCTAACAGGAATGTAAACAGAGAGTGTGTTCCATTCTGTAGGAAGAAGTAGGTTAATTCCATATCCTTTGGTATTCTTTTTTTTTTTTTTTTTTTTTTTTGAGGCGGAGTCTCGCTCTGTCGCCCGGGCTGGAGTGCAGTGGCCGGATCTCAGCTCACTGCAAGCTCTGCCTCCCAGGTTTACGCCATTCTCCTGCCTCAGCCTCCCGAGTAGCTGGGACTACAGGCGCCCGCCACCTCGCCCGGCTAGTTTTTTTGTATTTTTTTAGTAGAGACGAGGTTTCGCCGTGTCAGCCAGGATGGTCTCGATCTCCTGACCTCGTGATCCGCCCGTCTCGGCCTCCCAAAGTGCTGGGATTACAGGCTTGAGCCACCGCGCCCGGCCCCCTTTGGTATTCTTATCAGCTTGCAATATATTTGGATATTTCTGCAGATCTATCAAAATTTATAAAATGCATACACTTGGCTCTGTTTATACTTTCAGCTTTTTCTCCTTTTCTGCTTTCAGGGTTACAATGAAGTCTTCACTTAAAATTGTGAACAGGTTCCTGGAAACTGAGGCTTTAAGCCAAACAATGTATAAAGAAACCAATTCTGACCAGGTGTGGTGGCTCATGCCTGTCATCCCAGCACTTTAGAAGGCCAAGCCTAGGAGTTCGAGACCAGTGTGAGCAACACGGTGGGACCTCATCTCTACAAAAAATGTTTTTTGTGCACAGCTGTAGTCCCAGCTACTCGGGAGGCTGAGGTGGAGGATCGCTTGAGCCCAGGAAGTAGAGGCTGCAGTGAGCTGAGATTGTATCACTGCACTCCAGCCTGGGTGACATGGTGAGACCCTGTCACAAAAAAAGGAAAAGAAAGAAAAAAGAAACCAATTTTATCTTAAGGTAATTCATATAAGCAAGAGTTCAGTTCCTAAGGCATATTTCTGGTCTCCAAAACATCACCAAACTTCTACATAAAGACCTTTTACACTTGTAATATGAAACATTGAAATATATGTGAGATAAACATACATTTAAGAAAGATTAATAAAAAAGATAATTATTCACCCAATTTTTAGTGAGCCAATGAGTGACGGTGGTCCTAGTGTGGTGGGTTAATTCAAGGAATAAATGTTTGCCAAGTGAAAATTGTCAGGCGGTTCTTCCTCCACCACCACGCAGTTCAAAAGCAAATGATCACAAATACAGCAGCTCACCAAGCATTTTGTACCACAGAGGTAATTGTTGTCCATTTGGATGATTATCACAGACTTAAAAAATTTTATTTTACAATAATTTGTATTCATACATTCATTTATTTTCCAATCTACTTATTCCAGTTCAGGGTCTCAGGTGGCTGGAGATTTTCCCAACTGCTCAGTGTGCTAGGAGGGAACCGGCCGTGGACAGGATGCAATTGCATTGCAGGGCACACTCACAGGCACCCACATCCACAATGGAACCGTGTAGACATACCAATGAACCTAAAGTGCACATCCTTGGGATACAAGAGGAAACCAGGACACTTGGAGAAAACCCACAAAGAATGGGGTCAACATGCAAAACCCACATGGACAGTGGCCCTACCTGTAATTAACTTTCTTCCCCCTCTCATCAATGTTATAATAAAATGACATTTAAATAAAAGAGCATTCGAGGATCTGCTGTATACCCTACCAACATACCATGACTGTAGTTCAAAGATGTCTGAAGTGGTTTTGCTGTGTCCCCACCCATATCTCATCTTGAATTGTAGCTCCCATAATTCGCACATGTTGTGAGAGGGACCCAGTGGGAGATAATTGAATCCTGGGGTCGGTCTCCTTCGTACTGTTCTCTTGGTAGTGTATAAGTCTCAAAAGATCTGATGGTTCTGTACGGGGTTTCCCCTTTTGCTTGGTTCTCACTCTCTCTTGTCTGCTACCATGTAAGATGTTCCTTGCGCTTCTGCCATGATTATGAGGTCTCCCCAGCCATGTGAAACTGTGAGTCCATTAAACCTCTTTCCTTTGTAAATTACCCAGTCTCAGACATGTCTTTATTAGCAGCATGAGAACAAATGAATGCAGTGTCTATGCAGGCAAATTGCCCAGCAATTTTAGCAAATAAGAATTCAGAACAAAAGTCTAAAAATCCCATAAATAGCACAATGTTTCCATAAGCTATAGCATGGGATGTGATATAGAATATTCACTTGTATTTTCCAGCTCTTCAATACTACACTATAACTAAAAACTGCTAGAAAGCAATCACTGTATCCCAGGACAATGCATTTTATTCTCTTGCAGAATGCATGTTAGCCACAGGTCAACTCCTGTCCTGTGTCTTGCCTTTCACATGCTACCTTCCCAGGCTGAACGATGAGTGTACATCTTTGACCTGGCCATTCTTCTTGCAGAGCAAACGGTAAGAAGTAGGCTGAACTAAGGCAGTGGCTCCCAGCACATCTGCTTGGAAGCAGAGTAGGTCATTTGCACTCACATTTCAGTGACCAGAGCAAGCTGTAAGTAAGATCATGCCTGGCTTCAATGGGATGGGAAGTATCATTCTTGCATGGGAAATTTCTGGTAATGATGGGTCAAGTCATATTTGCAATAATACACTCTGCCACACTTTGCGTAGGATGATAGGAGAACCAGTTAGAGTAAGAGGGAAAGGAGATATAGAATAAAAGCTAAGGTTTCTTGGATGTTCCCCATGGGCTAGTAACCATTTTCTTTCTTTCTACGCATTCCTCTTACTTACTCACTCTCGCAGCCCACTCACAGTAGGTGTCGAAGAGTTTCAACCCATCCAGTTTAAAATCAAAGCAACTCTGCTATGCACTAGGAGACGTGTGTAAATCAATGGAAATGGCAAATTGCAAACATATATATATATAACAGTTTGCCAAAAGCTACGAGCTTTTTTTAAATCTTCAGTATAATTCTTTGTGCATATTTGTTGGTGTGTATTTCTATGAAAGCTGATAAAACACCTCTAGATATTTTCAGTTAAAGAATGTAGAACAAAGGTACCGTTTTTCACATCTAATGAATTGATATAAAGCATAAAGGTTTAAAAGATTCTAGCATCAAAAAAAGATGATATATAATTCCATAATATAAGTTTATTAATATAATCCTTATAATCAAATAAAGAAACTGAGAATTATGCTGACCTGAAGAGAAGTCTCCCCCACAAATTCTCAAAGATACCACAAAACAGAAAGATAATAAGAAAATAAACAAAAAAGAATAGATGCAGGCTAGCATAAACAGTGCAGAGAAAATTCAAGTTAAACCTTTCATCTGAAAGTAAAATTAAGAAATAAGATAGGTAGAGAAGAAAGGTTCTCAGATATAGTAAGATTTTGTCTGAGTGTCCTACTATAGTCCACTCCACAAAATTTAATTCACTGAAATTCAATTTTGGCATAGGCGTTTTAGATAAAAGGTTTCAATTGGAAACTATTTACCAATGATGATGATGTATCTACACATATATATTTTTCTTCACCTTCCCTGTTTGTGTTTTTATGTACTTCTAGATCTATCTATATTTCCTAAGATGAAAATTAAATATTCCTTTGGAAAATGATGATTATCTCAATTTAACCATCATGTATGCATATTTATGTCTGTCATGAATTATGTGTTTTTTAAGAGTAGGTCACATTACTAATGTGTTGTGTGTGTTGTGTGTGTGCATGTATGCACATACATGTGCATGGGAATCAATGAGGTGATGCATGTGAAAACATTCCACTTACGGAATAAAAAAACATTTGTTCCATAAATCCAATAAACCACCAAATATACTCATTTTCTTCCTGTGTAAGCATAAAAATGTCATTTTAGCACACTGTCTTGGGTTCACATGTGTACAGCAATCATCGCCCTCGGACGTGATGTCCAGCATGAGTAATGAACATGCCTGTGTGACGTGCAGGCACCCTCCTGGTGACCAAAAGCATTCGTTTTTCTTGAAAATACCTACCCCTAATTTCAATCACTTCAGTAAATTGCTGCCATCACTTCACAGCTATTACTTAAAAGATCAACAAGGTGAGTACCAAATTCAATAATCATTTGATAAAGTGAGATATTAGCATACAAGATGGGTTAATTTTCATAATGCAATTAAGTCTTACAATGTTCTGAAGATCCACTGTTAATTGTTTTAAATTGTTTAATCAATGTGTACCTCTGAACCTCTAATTTTCAGTTACAAGCAATATTCATTTGCCACAATAACAGAGCTAATTTCAAAATATAGCATCTAATCTCATAATGGTTACATGCAATATCAAATTTAAATAAGTCGGCACCCAGAAGGGAAAGGTTTAAAATACTACTTCATTAGCATTGTACTGTGTAAGCCTAAAATGTCCCATAATTCTGGCAGAGTACTTAATTCATATTTAATCCCATTTAAAACATTCCACTGAATAAATTAGACTTTAAGGGAGCTATTCAAATTAGGTCTTAAAAAGATAAACAGCATTGGAGAATTCAGGCAAAGAACAACTATCCTATTTGGCCACAAGTCATTATTGTGTTCACGTATGCGATCAATATGGACTCAATTACTAGAAATAATGAAAATCATAAGACTTCACTCCAGTAGCTTAATATGTTTGCAAGATTTATTATGCTATATTAACCAAAAAGAGATTATACTATTGTATGTGAAGGTGCTATTGTTTTAGAATTGAGAAGGCTCCCCTTAGATACATGAAAAGAATATTGATAGATGGAGAAAGGACTTCGTTCTCATAATAAACTGATAAAGAATTAAGCAATTTTGGGCAACAGCATAATTCTGCCATTGAGTCTGGGCATGGTGGCTCCTATAATCACAGCACTTTGGTGAGGCCAAGGCAAGACAATTGCTTGAGCAGGAGGTCGAGACCAGCTGGGCAACACAGTGGGACTCTGTTTCTGTAAACAATTTTTTTAAAAAATTAGGCAGTGGTGGTGGCACCCACCTGTAGTCTCAGTTACTGGGAGGCTGAGGCAGGAGCACTGCCTGAGTCCAGAAGGTCAAGGCTGCAGTGAGCTATGATCACGCCAATGTGCTCTAGCCTGAATGACAGAGTGAGATCCTGCCTCGTCCCCCCAAAACTAATAATTCTGACAATGTTTATTAAGACGTTTATCCCTAGTAAGGAACAGAAACATCATAGTATATGAAAAACAGAGTCTTGGGTATTATTAGTCCTTGATTGAATTGTTCCTCCCTTGTTGTGAGCCAGACAGTTTTCTTTGACCTTTAGTTTATTTGGCTCTTGCTGGGATTGAAATGCATTTCAACAATCCCTTTTCTGCTCTAAAATCATATACTGCTAGAATCCCTTCCAAGTAAAGTTATCCATGTGAGCAATAAATTCTGTTGTTTATAATCCACAGAGTCTATGGTTTTGTGTTAAAACAGTCTGAACTAGCTAAGACTGTGGTCATCACTGTTTTATTGCATTCAACATGTGAGTGTGTGTTTATTCCTTTTTTCTCTGTCTGTTTTTAGGGTCAGGACAGAGGACAGGAGACAAGGGGCGATGTAAAACAGCACATTGCAAAGGCTCATATTGTGTTTCTGGTTGTGGCTTTGCAAAGAGTCTTGAAGCCACACGATAAGTGGGTCTCCAGGTGCAGGGTGCCTAAAAAATAGAAGAGAAGCACCGTGTTTGTTTCCAGCTGCAGCTGCCACCATATCACACAGGGACACTCTGCACCTCGAGGATGGGAAGCAAAAGAGATGACCCTGAAGTGACTTCTGAAGACCAGAAGTCAAAGTGGATTTCACTGGACTGAATCAAGAATGGAGATTATGGGGGAGAGGGGGACTTAGGGAGATGCTGGCCAAAAGATCCTAATGAATAAATTCCGGAGATCTATGTACTGCATGGTGACTCTGGTTAATAACACTGTTGATGGCCGCTGTGAGACCTCAGTTCTTGTCTTCTTAGTGAAAAGAATTTAAACAAGTGACACACAGCAAAGGAGATACAGCATAGAGTAATTTATTGCAAAGGAAAAGATATTTTGAAAGTTAAGTGCAGCATAGACAATACATCCGATAGAGAGAGGATTCAGGGTGGGCTACTCTTAAGGATGAGAGAGTATTGGTTATTGCTAGAGAAACTCCCTTTATGGGAGTCTTACATGATGATTCATAAGAAGATGGGAAAAGGTGTTGTCACTAAGCATATTCCGAGTGGTCCTCTGAGTGCACATGTCCAGTACCTGTACATGCTTGTTCATTCATCGCAGGTCTAATTAGCATCTTAAATCTCCACCCATGGTTATATATTTTACTATTATAATGAGCCAAGGGTCATTTGATGATAGGAAAAATCAAAGTGGGTGTTCTCTCTACAGGGTAAAGTCCCTACTGAAGATAGTTTTGCTTGAATGAGCTCAATCACAGTATCAATGCTGAGGCTTATTGTGTTGGTTGTACAGTCCCCACAGTTGCTGCATCCCTAGGACATGGTCAGTTTCTTAACTACCTATCCTGCCTAAACACTATATTACGTACTTGAAGTTTGCTAAGGGAATAGATATTCTCATCACATACACACACACATGCACATGCACACACACACACACACACGCACACACACACAGATAAGTATGTGAGCTGGTGGACATGTTAATTAGCTTGATGGTGGGAATCATTTCACAATGTACACATATATAAAAACATAACATGTACTGTAAGTATATGTGTGATGGTTAATATTGAGTGTCAACTTGATCGGATTGAAGGATGCAAAGTATTGATCCTGGGTGGGTCTGTGAGGGTGTTGTCAAAGGAGATTAACATTTGAATCAGTGGACTGGGAGAGGCAGACCCACCCACAATCTTGGTGGGCACCATCTAATCAGCTGGCCACGTTGCTAGGATAAAAGCAGGCAGAAGAATGTGGAAGGACTAGACTGGCTTAGTCTCCCAGCCTACATCTTTCTCCTATGCTGAATGCTTCCTGCTCTCAAACATTGGACTCCAAGTTATTCAGCTTTTGGACTCTTGGGCCTCTGACCACAGACTGAGAGCTGCATTGTCGGCTCCCTTGCTTTTGGTGTTTTGGGACTCAGACTGGCTTCCTTGCTCCTCAGCTTGCAGATGGTCTATTGTGGGACTTCACCTTGTGAAGTCATCATCTTGTGAGTCAATACTCCTTAATAAACTCCCCTTTATGTATCCATCTATCCCATTAGTTCTGTTCCTCTAGAGAACCCTGACTAATACAATATGCAATTCTTATTTTTTATTTACACTTCATAAAGCTAAAAATGTCAAAAACAACAAAGGCAAAAAACTGAGAAGTAGCATCAAGTCTCTCCACCCCCTAAAACCAGAGCTGAGGTAGCTAAAGTCACCCCTAAGCACTAACGTGAAAGCAGTTGTGCCTATAAACCACACATAGGCATCATTCATCCCCAAGAAATTGAAACAACTTAAGCCAATGGGAAAATGTGAGAAGCAGGACTGATATGGACTGAATGTCTGTCTCCCTCCAAATCCCTGTGGTGAAATCTTCACCCCCAAGGGGATGGTATTAGGGACTGGGGTCTCTGCAAGAAGATAAGGTCATGAGGGTGGAGTCTCATGAATGGGATGAGTGTCCCTGTAAAATGGACCTCAGAGAGCTCCCTTGCCCCTTCCACCGTGTTGTGAGACAGCAAGAAGATGCCATCTATGAACCAGGAAGTGGGTCCCCACCAGCCACTGAATCTGTCCCACCTTGACCCTGAACTTCTAGTCTCCATAACTGTAAGCAATATATTGCTGCTGCTTATAATCCACCCAGTAGATGCCATTTTGTCACTGTAGCCCCAACAGACTCAGACAGAAACTTCAGCGCATGGTTGTATATTCTCATTTAACTCTCTGTGTAAAAATCTGCTCTTTGATTAGAGCAAATTTTCTGATTTGAGAAACATGGTTTCTAACATTTGTCTCTGATGAATTTAGTCAAAGGGTTGAGATGTTTCTTTTAATCTTTAAATTAATTTTTTTACAAAGTAGTTGTTATCTCATTACAGTTTATCTTTGTAACAAAATATTATAGTAACAAAATGGAATGCTTGAAAGAAAAAATGTCTGATAGAGTCTATAAAAAATCACTCTCTTTTAATGTTCTGCATTGACTAAAGCAAAATGTTGGAAGATTAATGTGGTCAAAAAACCATTTGGGGATAAATTGAAATATGAGTGTACTTCACATAAAATCCTTTCTCTATTAAAAAAATGTTCTTGGTCACAGAGAATGCACAATTCTAAGGAAATCACAATAACCAAACCTGGGGTCCTGTTGCCTTCAATTACTCTATCTGGTTGGTAATGACATTGAGTATCTTTCCTTTGCACACTTTTGGTTCTGATGTAAATAACATTTTCAATTTTTCAAATCTTCAATAAAATCCAGGTCCCAAAAGCAGGGCCAGAGATAACAGTAAACATGTTTTTTGTGTGTGTGTGTGCGTAGGCTATAGGCTCTTGGCCCCCAAAAGGTTTGCTAAAAAATCACCAGCATGAGGTAGATTGATTAATAGGAGAAAAGACATGCAAATTTGTTTAATGTGTATACATGGAAGCCTTCAGAATGAAGACCTCAAATCCCACAGAGGTCCAGAAGCTTAAATACAGTCTTGAGGCTGTAGAAAGAATGCGGGCTTGGATCCTGGTAGAACAGTGTATTAGTCTTTTCTCACACTGCTGATAAAGATATACCCAAGACTGGGTAATTATAAAGAAAAGAGGTTTAATGGACTCATAGTAGTTAAAAAGTCTCACCAAGACATCAGATCTCGTGAGACTTTTTCACTACCATGAGAACAATATGGGGGAAACTGGCCCCATGATTCAATTATCTCCCACCCAGTCCCTCCCACAGCAGATGGGAATTATGAGAGGTACAATTCAAGATGAGATTTGGGTGAGGACACAGCCAAACTATATTAAAAAGGTTATGAGAAGGGGAGAAAAGGAATTCTGTGGAGGGGAAATAAGTGATTGTTAGGGAGAATAATTGAATATGATTGATGGGGAACAGAGATAACTTATAAATACTTCTCTTTGGGTAACCTAATTTAAATGATCTTAGAGATAGTCATTATAAAAAGGTTTCCTCAGGTGTGGTCACACCTTGGCTTTCTTTCTGCAATAAATGATGAGTAGTAGAGAAGTGTAGAAAGAACAACTGTTCTCTTTGGTGGCTCTGAATCTTAGGCAGACAAAGGAACTTCGGCTTCTTTGGGAGAGACAGCGAGGGGTGTGGGGACAGGTCAGAGAGACTTTGAAGCTTCTTCGCTTCAGCATGTCAAAACGCCATACTTTGGAGAATAAGTTTCTAGGCTCCAACATTTTCAATAATAATGTTTGGGAAGAAGCCCATTTATAAAATAATCCTTGGCATTCAGAAGACAGACATGAGAACATCAAGTCTGGAATAGAATTTTGAGCTCCTGGCTGGGCACAGTGGCTCACGCCTATAATCCCAGCACTCTGGGAGGCTGAGGCGAGTGGATCATCTGAGGTCAGGAGTTCGAGACCAGCCTGGCCAACATGGTGAAACCCCGTCTCTACTAAAAATACAAAAATTAGCCGGGCATGGTGGCGTGCACCTGTAATCCCAGCTACTCAGGAGGCTGTGGCAGGAGAATCACTTGAACCCGGAAGGTGGAGGCATCAGTGAGCCAAGATCACACCACTACACTCCAGCCTGGGCAACAAGAGCAAAACTCCGTCCAAAAAAAAAAAGATTTTTGATCTCCAGCTTTATTTGCAATTATTTTCATCAGCAATTTATGGAAAAGCAAGATGATTTATGCTAAAGTTCGTTGATTAACTCTGATTAACTCATTTAAAAAATCCTGAACATAGGGTCATGAAATATTCATGAAACATTACATTCCTGACTAAAGCATGTTCTTCTAGGGAGATGTTTGAGAATCTGTAAATACAAATGAATATATTTCACATGACCTTTCATACATACAAATGAATGCATAAAATATTGAAAACCAATCCATTGTAATTCCCCAATTGTGGGCAATAAACAATGGAAGTGGGAGGTCTCATGAAGTGCATGGGGCTGTTCATAGTGATTTCATGCTTGACATTTGAGTGACAGAACATCCCCTCATAGGCATACAATAATAAAGAACAGTGAAAACATAGACATGGAGCACAACCCTGGTTTAGGGATAAGCCCCAATTTGGTGTTGCTACAGACTCAAATCATTGATACAATCTGTTTTGGAAATGTGTCTCTATTAACCACCAGATATAGAAAGGCAAACCGAAGATTAAATGGCATTCCCATAGTAAGGGGATATTGCAATGAATTAATAAGATCCCAGAGCATCTGAAAGCCTTTGCAGTATCTGGGAGTCCAAAATCAAAACAATAGCAACAAACTTCAGGAAAAATAACTGTGATAACTGTGCATTTCAATAGGTGCAGTAGTGGAAAATTAATATCTCTAACCAAAATGTTTCTGATTTTCTTGAGCTATCTTTTTACTTTCAAATATCAGCAGTGCTAATGACTGTCAGCTTTACTGAGGTCACTACGAAAATCAGAAACTCTACATTTCTCATGCTGATTCAATGTGGAGGTTGTTTTCACACCAGCAGCTCTACAGGGTGGGGAACCTTAGGGTTATTCATGTGTGCTTCTGAGATGGAAACAGCAAAGAAGCTGTATTAGTCCACTTCACACTGTTATAAAGAACCACCCCTACCTGGGACTGGGTAATTTATAAAGAAAAAAGGTTTCATTGACTCAAAGTTCCACACGGCTAGGAAGGTCTCAGGAAACTTACAATCATGGCAGAAGGTGAAGGGGAAGCAAGGTACGTTTTACATGGTGGCAGAAGAGAGAGAGAGAGACTGAAGGGGGAAGTGCCACTTTTAAAGTATCAGATGTTACGAGAACCCACTCATTATCATGAAAACAGCATGGGCGAAACCACCCCCATGATCCAATCACCACCCATCAGGTTCCTCCCTGGACACACAGGGATTACAATTCAAGATGAGACTGGGGTGGGGACACACAGTCAAACCATATCAGAAGCCACTTCTCAAAATGAAAAGCCATTACAATTTTGAAATAATGAGTTCCAGTCCTGCATTCTCTATTGCATTCCTATTCTATTCATTCCCTGAAGGTCCTTGATTCCTGCGAGCAACGCCAGGTGATAGGGCTGGTCTATAAATCTATCTAAAAAGTGAAATTCTGGTTGTTCACGGGAGTAGTCCCAGGGCGATCTGCTCTTTGAGAACAGCGTAATCTATATTTAAGTATCTAACAGAGAAAGTAAAAAGTCAAATCATTCCAATTTACTAATTGTGGCAGTAAAATCATATAATAACATCAGACATTGAATCTATTATAAAAGTAATTCTTAACATTCCTATATTTTCTTTTCAATTGACAAACATAATTGTATATACTTATGGTGTACAATATATGTTGATGTATATTTACACTGTAGAATGATTACATCAAGCTAATTCACAAATCCCCAGCTCACATACTCATCATTTTTTGTGAGTTTCATTGTAGAAGGTGGAATTTTCCATGGCATATATAATTAAGGTCTCATTTATAAAGCCTATGCTTTTGTGCAAAAACTTGTTTTAGCATCTGTCTAACTTAACTGGTGTGGCAGTTCAACCTGGGCATGTTTGTCGATGGTGATAAACAAAGCCGGACAGACTTAGGACAGAAGGCGCTGTGTATACTGCTGGTTCAGAAACTGTACTTTGAAAAGCCGTGGTTTAAGAAATAGGGAAATCAAATTTTTAAAGAATTTGTAAAGTGATAAGAATGTCATTTGATTTAATTAATGTATGAATTTTTCCCCAAGATTATCGGATATAACTGACTGCCTTAGCTGGGTAATTTCTTAATGACTACGAAGTGAAAACAAAGTTTTTACAATTGATATTGCTTCATTTCAGGAAATATCATTATTAAACCCATCAAACATATTAAATAATATCAGTTCAGTACCACCTCTGAAATGTAATTAAAATAACAATTTGTGTTGACTCTTACTTACAGAAAGTACCAGTCTCAGGCAGGGGTAGTTCTTTATAACAGTGTGAAGTGGACTAATACAGTTTCTTTGCTGTTTCCATCTCATAAGCACACATGAATAACCCTAAGGTTCCCCACCCTGTAGAGCTGCTGGTGTGAAAACAACCTCCACATTGAATCAGCATGAGAAATGTAGAGTTTCTGATTTTCGTAGTGACCTCAGTAAAGCTGACAGGCATTAGCACTGCTGATATAGACTCTTACTTACAGAAAATGTTCTTTGCTGAGGAATACATTTAATGACTCTATGTAACTATTCTTATAAAGTCAAGCAGTAATACGTTCTTTATGCAAAACAACCTATGACAAAAAGTATTATTCAGCATCCATTATAAAGGAAAGTTTTTCAAACTAAATTGAAACACTAACAGTCAAAACACGTTAGCTAGCTCAATGGACACCCATGTGACAGAAAAACTGAACTGGTAATTTAGGCATAGAGCAAAACTCTGGAGCAAATGACACATCACTTCTGGATGAGTACAAGGATGTTCTAATAAAAAGTCCTTCTGAACAGTCTAGCCTAGCGTTATTCTAAACATTTTAGGGAAGCTTGCTGCTTTAAATAAATTTCCAGAAGATTATTTCACAGCATAATTAATCCGTTCATCATCTCTGCTTTCTAAATTAAACTGAAATAATTGTCTCAAATTTGTAGAAATGCAAGGAAATTAAAATAGTTTTCTAAATGCGGAATATACACACAGTAGACCTTCCCAGTTCAAACAAATCATTTTCTATTTAATATTTAAATTTTTATTTACAGAATAAAGCTGGTGTTTGATTTCTTTGAACATTCTCTGCTTTCATGACAATTGCCTCTATTTTTACTTTAATATTCTGGGAAGCCTCTATTAGTCTGAAGGGAATTAACTGCCATCTCTAAAGAACATTTTCCAAACATTTGCTGATAAACTATTCTCTTTTGATTATGCAATGACAGTGGCATATGTATGCATGTATTTATCAATGCAAAATGTAAATACCAACACTTGACCAAGGCAGGTAATCAGCAGGCCTCCTTTTTCTTTCCAACACTCTGTTCCCTTAACATGGAGCTAAACATATTTTCAAGAAAATTCTCCAAGATATTTCTGTAAAGACACTGCCATCTTCCTATAATTGCATGAAATATGTCCTCAACCATATATGTTACACCTACTGCACTGAACATCAGAGTGTAGCCTAGCTTACCTTAAATGTTATCAGAACACTTACATTAGCCTACAGTTAGACAAAATCATCTAACACAAAGCCTATTTCATAAGAAAGTGTTGAATATCTTGTGTAAAAAGTTAATATTTCTGTGCTGAGATTGCAAATAGGTACTTGTTCATGCTTTTCAATTTTAAATTTATGATTATTTTATTGAATACATCTCCCTAAAGTTAGAAACCAGTATTTCCCATGTTCCTAACTAAAATTTGGAGAAATCAGAAGGAACACAAAGCAATATTTTGCTGCTTACATAAATGAGTCAGATACAGAATATTTCTAAAAATATTCTACAAAGCATGCTTAAATCAAAGAGAGATGTTTATTTTCATCAATTACCATTGACGAAATATAGAAAATATAGAAATATAGAAAAGTGAGAGTTTTGTGGAAAAGTCATAGTTTACTTTTCCCAGAAAACCGTCCTGAGTCAAGGCATCTCTTTTACAAGTAGCTTGAAAAATCACTCCAGGAAACACCATCAGTGCTGCAGTGGAGGGACACAGGAGTTCAAGTGAAGTCAATAATAGGTACATTTTCATATTCTTATCCACTTGGGGTAGGTGGAGCACAGTCTGTGAAATTCTGGAATCCAGTGTAGATGAACTTTGGAATTAACTCAACCGAGGAGCAAAGGAGATAGGGGTGTATATCTACCAACTCCCTGTTTGTCATGGATTGAGGGCTGTTTCCATGACATTAATTGCCTGGGTGACTTCAGGCTCGCCCATCCGCTGGCCAGGAAAACAACAACACAACAACAGGCTGGATGTGGTGGCTCATGCCTGTAATCCCAGCACTTTGGGAGGCCGAGGCAGGCAGATCACTTGGGGCCAGGAGTTCAAGACCAGCCTGGCCAACATGGTGAAACTCCGTCTCTACTGAAAATACAAAAATTAGCCCAGCATGGTGGCACACACCTGTAATCCCAGCTACTCAGGACGCTGAGGCAGGAGAATCGCTTGAGCTCAGGAGGTGGAGTTTGCAGTGAGCCGAGATCATGCCACTGTACTCCAGCCTGGGTGACTGAGCAAGACTCTGTCTCAAGAAACAAAAACAAACACAAAACAAACAAACAAACAACACAACAACAAAACAAGAACAAAGGAAATCACCAGGCAAAGAGTCATTTTTTTCAAAGTAAGAAAATTTTGACTGGGTGTGGTGACTCATGCCTGGAATCCCAGAAATTTGGGAAATTGAGGAGGGAGAACCTGGTTGACATTATCAAAACCCCATCTCTACAAAAAGTAAAAAAATAAAAATTAGCCAGGAGTGATGATGTGTCCCTGTAATCCCACCTACTCAGGAGGCTGAGGCAGGATGACAACTTGGGCTCAAGAGGTCAAGGCTGTAGTGAGCTATAATCTCACCACTGTATGCCATCCTGGGTGACAGAGTGATATCCAGTGCAAAGAAAGGAATAAAGAATGAAGGTAAAAAGGAAGAAAGGAAGGAAGGAAGGAAGGAAGGAAGGAAGGAAGGAAGGAAGGAAGGAAGGGGAAGGGGAAGGGGAAGAAAGAAAGGAAGGAAGGAAAAAGAAAAGAAAGGGAGGAAGGAAGAAGAGAAAGAAAAGAATGAAGGAAGAAACAAAGGAAAGGGAAGGAAAGAAAGGAAGAAAGAGAGAAAAAAGGAGACACGAGAACATGCAAATTTCAAAAGCTGAAGCAATTTGACACATCCCCCAAATGCTAAGTACGAATGAAGCAAAATAAAGAAAGTCACGGGGAATATTTTTGCATAAAGCTCTGAAGAGCAGGAGATTGAGCACAGAGACAGAACTCCTAAATATTTTCGGTCACCTGTTCCTTAGTCTTGAGGGGTAATTGTGAACAAACATAATGGGAAGAAGAAAACTGAGACATGGACTCTCAGGAAGGACCGGAGCCTGGGCAGGACTTGAAGAACCTGAGAGATATACTCTATATTCGAATACAAAATTCAATCAATAAGGCTGAAGGAGAACAGGAGCCGTATACAGTATTTAACAAAGCACCAGAAGAGAACCATTGCCCATCTCTGCCCAGCGTATGGTGCGCACTTATCTTTTAGTGGACTCTCCATTCGTTGTGTTGGATCTATCCCTAGGAATGGAACTTCTGAGTCCTAAGAAAGATGTTTGTTTCGCATCCATAGAGATTGGCAGTGTCCCAAACTGTGAGGGGACACAAATACCCCTCACTCTCTTGTTGACTAACTCTTGATTACCATGTACTAAACTATTTTACAAGTATTTACTGAGCACCAACTATTCTCAGGCACTGCCATATGGTCTGCGAGTATGGATGTGAATAAACAGGCATAATTCTTTCGTTTACAGAGATTATATTTTAGTGGAGGAGGCAAGAAAATTAGCAAAAAGTAAAGTAGGTAAAGATACTCTTTCTGCTTATCTCTCAATCTATCAATCCCTATATCTGTCTATCTATCTATGTATCTATCTATGCATCTATCTATGTATCTATGTATGTATGTATGTATCTATCTATCTATCTATCTATCTATCTATCTATCTACCTATCTCTCTATTATCTCCCTAACTCTGGGCCTCTATCATCTATCTAAACATCATACCTATCTATTCATATTCTATCTATCCATTTATTCTCTTTAAATATAAATCTATCTAGCTATCCATCTATTATATCTATTCGTTCATCCATCATATCTATTATCTATCTTATCTATCAATTATCTATCCATCTTTAGATCTGTCTGTCCATTTTTCTATCCATCCATTAACCTAGCTAGCTAGCTATCACCTACCATATCTATCTACTTAATCATCATATATCTCATCTTTCTATGTGCCTATCTATGTATCTATCTATTTATGTATCTATCTATGTATCTATAGATCTATGTATGTATGTATTGTCTATATATCTGTCATCTGTTATCTAGCTATCTATGTTTGTCTTTCTCTATATATGTATCCATCTACATATCTACTTATCAACTTATCAGTTATCTATATATTTAACATATCTGCCTGTCTGTCAATACGTAAATACATCCATTTATCTATTTGTCCACCTACTTATTTTCTTTACTCTTATTTATTTCCAACCTAGTCCCCCTTCACTATGATCAAAAACATTTTACTAACTCATAGTAGGTATCATTTCCCTAAATCTAGATTTCTTTATTTTTATTTAAATTCCAATATTATTTTACACACTTAGTGACTTCACAAATTTTTAAGGGCATTTCTAGTATCTCAAAAGCTATTATTAAATTATAAAAAAGTAATAGTAATAATAATATTACCTAAATCTCAAATCAGAATTTTATAAATGAAACTGTGAGTAATGACATAGAATCATTTCAGTTGATGAAATTCAACATATCATTTATTGTTAGTCATTCTGTCATTATTCATCACCAGTAAGAATGTTCTTCACTCTTTGGAGTCAGCAAAGCAAATAATGCTTTGCGTCGGATTATCTTCCCCTGTATGCCTGAAGGTATTTAAATGGATGAAAACAATGTATTTTGTATTTCAGTGTGGATGAAAACATTTGCCAGTCTATTTAAATCGTTTTCATATCATTAAAAGAACAAACTGAGTTTTATGCTCTCATATGTATTTTTAATATTAAACAAAAATAAATCGGAATACCATTAACTTTAATTAAATAGAATAAAAAGCAAACACAAAATGACAGTTACTAGGCTTTCAATTTTCTAGTAAAATAATATAATATTGAAAGTAGTATTTTAGATAAGAATTAAGCACACACATATACTTAGATGTGTCAGTTTTGATAATATGCAACTTCGTTTTCACACACGATGGGGGAGCAGAAGGTAATTGCTGTCAAAATATATTGTGTTTATAACACTTAACACTTAAAGAGCTGATAGATGGTCTCCGAGAATTGCTCATGCTTGCTTGAAGTATTCGAACTCATTATTGTCACAGCCAAATCTCTTATAGTTAGATTTTTCTCTTTAATTTTCTCGTCTGGATTAAAAATATCAATGCTTTCAGTTATTGCAACTTTAACCAGAGGCTGGCATAGTGACAGAGTCTCATTGTTCTGTTGAAATAACTACTCCCACTTTACTTTTTTTAAAAACATTTTTATGAACTAATTTTGAAAGATTAACTTCATTCTTCATATTAATTTTTTGCATTGGGAATTGAAACACTAATCTTAATAGTAATAATAAGAAGAAAGTATCCTGATGCAGACACATTAAGGAAGGAAAAGTAAAGCAAGAATGCATTTTGTTTTGTTTTGTTTTGAAGAACTCAAAAGAGAAGCTCAGAAAATTGAAAAAATCAGAAAAAGTGGAGAAATCAGAAAAAGAAAACTTATTATTGTAAAGATAATTATAAAAGACAACTGTAGCTTATCTTAGGAAGACAGGGATTTGGCCATTAATCTGGAGTGTTGTCAGTGGGAAGATGTCTAACACATATTTTGGATAATTTGTGCATTATGTCGATATAGATACACAGTAAGTGCATTAGTAACAAATTAGAGACATAAAAGTTGCCAGGAGTGATGGGAAGTTCAGGAAAAGCCACCTAATGCAGTTGAAATATCTTATCAGGATCCCTTTGTAATGAACTGTATTCAGTCATCATCTCTTTGTTTCCAGACCACATCCACAGTATACATCTTTTATTCTCTACAGGAATTTCTACTAGCTAATTTATCACACTGAATCCAGACTATTACCCCTAGCTATTCTCTCCCTGCCTTTCATGTCATGATCAATGGCTTAGGTGCAAGTTGTACTCCCAATTCACCCTGCTTTTATGTATTATGATGTAGACACATTATTTAATCACCTCATTTTCCTCTGTCAGAATATGGGGAAAGTAATTAATGTGTACAAAGGATTGTTGTGAGAAATAAAAAACATAATATAGATAAATGGTTTATGCATGTCAGACACATAACAAATATCCAATAGATATTACTGTAGTGAGTAAAAATTAAATTTACAAATGATGTAAAGTATACAAGAAAACGCACAATTATATTTACTTAAAAATCAAGCTGAGGGCCGGGCACGGTGGCTCACGCCTGTAATCCCAGCACTTTGGGAGGCCCGGGTGGGTGGATCACTTGAGGTCAGGAGTTCAAGACCAGGCTGGCCTACATGGTGAAATCCCCTCTCTACTAAAAATACAAAAAAATTGTTAGGCATGGTGGCATGCGCCTGTAGACCCAGGGAGGTTGAGGCATGAGAATAGCTTGAACCCAGGATGCAGAGGTGGCAGTGAGCCGAGATCATGCCACTGCACTCCAGCCTGGATGACAGAGTGAGATGCTGTCCCCACCTCCAAAAAAAAAAAAAAGTCAAGTTGAACAGGAAAGAAGATATCAGGCCTTCAGGCATTTTTGAGCACCCCCTAGTCGGGATAGCATAAGATTTAAGGAATAGGTCACAGGAAGTATTCAGGGAGGGTGCTACTTATCTTTCTGCAATATATGTATTTGCTGTATACCAGACTATATAGCAGAAATAAATCCAGCAACCAGATGGCAAATGTTGGCATCAATGACAGATGATTTGCATGTAGTATTTTTCTGTTAAAATACTGGATGTCTAAAATATCATATAGATTCTAATTAAGTTATCTTTTTCATGTTTAGTTTGTTTTGTAACACCAGACGGACAGACAGACAGACACACACACACACAGACTGATATGGTATGAATTTGTGTCCCCACCCAAATCTCATGTTGAATTGTAACCCCCAGTGTTGAAAGAGGGTTCCGGTGGGAGGTGTTTGGACCGTGGAAGCAGATTTCCCCCTTGTTGTTCTTGTGATGGTGAGTGAGTTATCTGGTGATCTTGTTGTTTAAAAGTGGATAGCACCACCCTCCCTCCCTGTCTTCCTCCTGCTCTGGCCTTGTAGGACCTGCCTGCTTCCCCTTCACTTTCTGTCATGATCATAAGTTTCCCGAGGCCTCTCCAGCCATGCTTCCTGTACAGCCTGCAGAACCACGCGCCCATCAAACTTCTTTGTTTTATAAATTATCCAGTCTCAAGCAGCTCTTTATAGCAACGTGAAAATATTCGTGGCAGAAAAAAAAATTTCTGTTCTGCAAAAAGATCTCACCTGTATAAACTAGAGAAAGAAGAATAATTAAACTCAAAGCAAAGAAATGGAAAGAAACAATAATTAGAAAAGCAAGAAACCAAAGAAATTAAAAACATAAACACAAAAGCAAAAAGATATAATATTAAAAGATTGACACTATAAAAAAACTAAAACACAATTAAATGGTTAATTATCCATGTAATATTACCAATGAGGAAACAATAACAAAATAGTACAAACAAATCACTATCAGAAAGAAGAGTGGGGACATCACTAAGGACCAACCAGATATTAAACATAGAATCAAGGGAATACTACAAAAAATCTCATACTTCAAAAACTTAGGTGAAACTGACCAATTTCTTGAAAGACACAATTATCCGATCTCAATCAAAATACTATCTTCAATGTTTTATGCATGTACTTTTGAATGATTCAACAGATACTTCTTAATCTCACCACTCTCATGCAGGTTAGATGTGCAGCTGGGAAACAAACAAGATGATTTCAGAGACTGGCAGTGATATTGTATAAGACACAGGAGAGTATAATGGGATATTGACTGCAAGGGTTACTCTGTAACAGATAGTCAGGCAAAGCAAGTCTGAGAAAGTGACATTTGAGCTGAAATTATTCAATCATGAAATTTGAAAGGAAAATGACAGCAGGTGATGGGGGTTTTCCAAAAGTAGAAGCGTTACCAGAAAAGGAGTCCCAAGCCAGACTCCCAGAGAGGGTTCTTGGGTCTCACGCAGAGAGGAATTCAAGGTGAGTAACAGAGTGCAGTGAGAAGAAATGACTTATTAAAAGGTACTGCATTACAGAATAGGGCCTCTTCAGCAAACAAGTGGAGGAATGCCCTGTCTTTGTTTTAAGATTTTCTTAACTAGGGGTCTTGTCTATGCAAAGAATAAACTAAGCTGTGCTAACATGCAGGTGGGCTGATAGCATGACAAAATGTATTATCCTATTGATTTAAGGAAAACTATCCTTGACTTTTTCACATGTAAGTACAGCAAAACATAACTATAATCATCTTGAAAGCATATATTGTTATGGGTTTGGGGACAGCTGAACTTTCTGTTGTGGAGGTTTGTTCTCGCTGGCACTACCAAGCTGTTTTCTTAGCCATAAATATCTTAAGATCATGGGTCATGACTAGCAAGGAATGCTCCTTGCTAGTCTTAAGATGGAGCAGAACTACTAATATGACATTACTCTGACTCTCCTAGGCTCCTTCCCTAAAAGAAGGAAGATGGCTACATGCTTATCCAGCAGCAACTCTAATAAGATAAACTCATTATTGTGTAGGGGCCAAATGATGCATGTTATAAAGCCCAATTAAAAAATCCTTGGATTTGTATTCTGGGTGATAACTAGTGTTAGATAATTAGAGGGTTTTAAGTTGGGTAGACAGTTGGAGTGGTAGGAAGTAATGTACTCTTACATATGCTTTAAAAACTTAATGGAGGGTGGAACACAGTGGGATGAGCTTTGAAGACAGGGCTGACTTCACTATGTTCCCTATTGCAATAGCCTAGAAAAAGATGACAGAGACTAAGCACATGCTTGAATTGACTTGCACTCCAGGTTTTGTAACTATTCCAAAGTTATTTCCGTCATATTCAAAGGATTATATGAAACTTGTTTTTATTACATGATATCTTCACCCTGTTTCCTCCATCCAGAGATTTAAAACTATGAAAACAATCAATATATTTACTCATAATTTGTTTTACTGTCTAAATGTTTTGTATTTACTGTTTTTTTAATTTTTATTTTTTTGTGGGTATATAGATATATATATTTGTGGGGTATATGAGTTATTTTGATACAGGAATACAATACGTAATAATCACATCGTGGTAAATGGGGTATCCATCCCCTCAAGCATTTATCCTTTGTGTTATGAACAATCCAATTATATTCTTTGAGTTATTTTAAAATGTACAATTAAATTATTATTGACTATAGTCACCCAGTTGTGTTATTAAATACAAGATCTTATTCATTCTATTTTTTTTTTTTGGTACCCATTAGCCATCCCCACTTCTCCCCAACTTCTCTGTATTGACTTTTTTTTTTTTTTTTTTGAGACAGAGTCTCACTCTGTCGCCCAGGCTGGAGTACAGTGGTGCTATCTTGGCTCACCGAAAGCTCCACCTCCCAGGTTCACACCATTCTCCTGCCTCAGCATCCCGAGCTGGGACTACATGTATTGACCAGTTTTTAAGCTTACTCAGTGACCTACTTGTTTTAACTTTATGTCATTAGCTTACTTTCTTTCTTTGGCCATCAGCAGGCCATGTGATTTGGTAAACAGATCTACTTAAGAATTCCTTTTTTGTATTAATAATTCATGTTTTCTTATTCTATTTTAAACCAAGACAGTTTTTCCTCATGTTTTAAGATTCTCACAATTGTTTTGTAGAACTAATAACAGAAACTTTTTTTCTCTTCCTGAGATCACCAATAAGTATATTTTTGAATGACATTGCATGGAGAAGAGATGTATTAATAATATATCTAAACTCAAAGAAAACTGATGACATTCAAATTAATGGTGGAGAGCTTGTTTCTACACACAGTCTTATCTACAGATCAGATCAGTCAGAAAATCAGTAAAATACATGAATAACAGCAAGAAAAATGCTATAAGAGTATGTATGTGTGTAATGAATAATGGGCTTAATTAACATTTAAAATTGACGATATCATTGCTCTCTACCTATGGAAACCCAACAAAGCAATATGGCAGTCCCCACCTGGATGTACTCAATTAGTGCAATTAGGCCAATTTCTTTTCTCTCATTATGTTCTTTCTCTGAAAGCCCTTACTAAGAAAATTCACTACACCTGAATTTTTCTTACTCTTGCTTGTCATTCCTATTCACCCTTCAAAATTCCAGAAAATGATGGGTCTTTTAGGAAGCAGAGACCATTTTGGAGAAAAAGAAATCTTTTTATGAAGTCATAGAGTAATTTCATTTTTCCCAAATCATTTAAAGATGGTATACATCTAAGTGGTAACTTGGGTTTCAAATAATTAACCATCTATAGCAAAGGACTAATATTTTAGAAATGATTGCAAAACTAAATGCAGCCAGGTGGAAAGGAGACACTAGGGGAGGGGACTAGATGCCACACACTATCACCACCTATAAATCGTTAGGACAATCTCAACCTCTTTTTTGGTTCTTAACCTGACAGTGGAAAATTAGACAGCATCCATAGCCAATAGCCCAGTGGATAGACTGAAACATGAAACGATTCCAGTTGGCTTCCCAGATGGTGGACAAGCCCAGAAACGATAGAAATCCAGATGTTAAAACACTCAGGAGTACTAATTGGAACCAATGAATCCTATTTGCCATTGGTGATTAGAAAATGGTCATCCTTTCTGCTTTCTCTTTCAATTTCAAATGTTTAGAAAAAGTTACCTAGCAACCTGTCCTCTGCACTATTGAATGCAGCTCACTGATGCTGCACTTTCTACACAGTTTAATAGTCAAACGCTTGGGATTTGATAATCATAGCACTGGAGAACAGAAATGTTCCTTACATAAGTGACCATTAGCCCCTAAGAGTGGTTTCTCTCCAGGGCTAGTTCCAATAGTTTTAAATGACATCATTTAGGTCTCTTCTCTCCACTGTCCCCAGGAAGCAATTTCACACTCAAATAGATCTTACCTTGAAGAATGTCTTGAAGTTTAGCCTGAAAAACATTTATTGAGGATGACCTCATTACACTTTGAACTCTTTCTTATGTAATTCTCTTATTTTCCCCCTGGCAAGTCAGAAGATGATAAAGATCACTCCCTGAACTTTGTAACTTTAGACATAAAGCGAGCTGTGTTAGCTTTCAGAACTTTACACTTTAACTTTAGTTAGGAAAACTTTCATATTCTATTCTAGCATTAATGGATTTCCATACAACCTGCTGTCCTTACTGCGTGTAGGTTATTCTCACTTTATTTTAAAAAAAAAAGAACGAAAAACAAAACTTAGGTTCTTTATCAGTTTGTTAGACAAGAATTGTATTCTTTTTTCTTTTTCCCTTTCTTTCTTTCTTTCTTTCTTTCTCTCTCTCTCTCTCTCTTTCTTTCTTTCTTTCTTTCGAGACAGAGTTTCACTCTTGTTGCCCAGGCTGGAGTGCAATGGTGCCATCTCGGCTCACTGCAACCTCCGCCTCCTGGGTTCAAGCGATTCTCCTACCTCAGCCTCCCAAGTAGCTGGGATTACAGGCGCCCACCACCATGCCCGGCTTATTTTTTTGTATTTTTAGTAGAGACAGAGTTTTGCCATGTTGGCTAGGCTGGTCTCAAACTCCTGACCTCAGGTGATCCACTGGCCTCGGCCTCCCAAAGTGCTGGAATTACAGGCATGAGTCACCACACCCAGCCTCAAGTATTGTATTCTTATGACTATGAAGAATGCAAAAATAATATTTCTAAATACATCTTTAAGTGTTAATAATAAATAGAAATGGTACTTGTAGGTAATTTATACAACATACATATGTATGTTGTATAAACATATATATAGTATATAGTGTGTATATATACACGTGTGTGTGTATATGTGTGTATATACACGTGTGTGTGTATATGTGTGTATATACACGTGTGTGTGTATATGTGTGTATATACACGTGTGTGTGTATATGTGTGTATATACACGTGTGTATATATATGTGTGTATATATACCTTTATATATATAAACACACACATATATATACACACGTGTATATATAACTACTTGGAAAGGATAGAAGGTGGAAATCTAAGTTCCTGCTTAGATAAAATCTGTATTTCTCCTGGTAGTCTACTCAGACTCAAAGGTCTAGGCCCCAAGAGTAAATGAAAGGTCAGACAATTTACATAAGCAAATATTTACATTGGCTAATTGTCTTGTGAGAAAGCTCTTTCTTCTATAAATAGCAGAAATTCCTATGCTTTCCTACCAATTCAGGCTTGCTTGGTAAGAGAGTTTTTCATTCCTATAAGTTTATGCTTCAGTGAAGGCTATGGGAAATGTGGACAAGTGTCCCAGAAAAATGTATCTTTTAATGTACATTTTTGGTTGAGTAGAAGCAGTAAAAGAAAGTTATACATTTGGAAATAATCTTCTAAAAAATGTGAGATCACGAATGCTGCATAAAAGTAGGTATTTCTTTAAAAAGGCCTATTGGAAATTCTGCCCTGAAAAAAGTCTTATTTCTCTCACTCCAATGAAGCAACATGCTGGCTTAAGGGAATGGGACTTTAAATAAAGTTAATTTTTAAACGATATTTGGAAATGTTTGACTAGAAAACCAATGATCATTATTTCCGAAAACATGTTAGCTGGCATAAGACATGCCTCCACTTAAAAACAAATTCCAATGTCTGCTACATTTTCTTAGCTAGCTTGATCATATTCTTATATGGTTTATTCACAGATATTATAATGAACATAATTAAAATGTGTCATATGAACCATATTTTCAGAACTGAATAGTCATTCATTCAACAATGACCAGAGTGGGAAAAACCACTTTACTCTTAACGGTGTACACTTTACAAGTGGGAGACAGACAATAGATAATGAACATAATAAGTGAATACATTACATAGTCAGATGAACACTCTTGAGAGGTGTGAAGGGAGAAACGTGGAAAATGGAAACTGCAGATACCTGAGGATGCATTCTTATTAATTTCTATGATGTAGCTATATGAAATAAAAGGTAATAAAGCAAGAATAACACATTGTATTAAAATAATTGCAACACTAAAAGCAAGGTAAATTGTTTCCATCTTTAGAATGCTGCCTGTTAACCACAATGAGATACCACCCTACGCCAGTCAGAATGGCTATTATCAAAAAGGAAAAAAAGAATAAAACAACAGCAAACGCTGATGAGGCTGTGAAGAAAAAGGAACACATATATACACAGTTGGTGGGAATGTAAATTAGTACAACTTCTACAGAAAATTCTATGACCATTTCTCAAAGAACTAAAAATACAACTGTTCTTAGATCTAGTGACCACACTATTCGGTACTTACACAAAGGAAAAGAAATCACTATATCAAAAAGATACCTACACTAGTATGTTTATTACAGCACTATTCACAACAGCAAAGAGATAGAATCAACCTGGGTGAGCATCAATGGACAACAGTATTCCATTTTGGATATGTGCCACATTTTTGTGGTGTGCATCCACAATGGAATACAATTCAGCCATTTAAAAGGATGAAATTGTGCTGGACACAGTGGCTTACACCTGTAATCCCAGCATTTTGGGAGGCCAAGGCGGGCAGATCAATTGAGGTCAGGAGTGTCAGACCGGCTTGGCCAAAATGGTAAAACCCCATCTCTACTAAAAGTACAAAAGATAGCCGGGCTTGGTGGCACTTGCCTGTAATCCCAGCTACTCGGGAGGCTGAGGCACGAGAATCTCTTGAACCCAGGACGCAGAGGTTATAGTGAGCCGAGATCTTATCACTGCCCTCCAGCCTGGGCAGCGGAGAGGGAGTCTATTTCAAACAAACAAACAAACAAAGAATGAAATCATGTATTTTGCAGCCACACAGATAGAACTGTATGTTAAGTGAAATAATGCAGAAACCGCAAGTCAAATACCTCACGTTCTCACTCATAATTGGGAGCTAAACAATGGGTACACATGGACATAGAGAGTGGAATAGTAGACACTGGAGACTTCAAAATGTGGGAGGGTAGAAGGAGCTTGAGGGATAAAATGCCCCATTAGGTCCAAAGTACACTATCTAAGTGATGAGTCCACTGAAAGCCCAGATTTCACCACTATGTAACATAGCTGTATAACACAAGTGTGCTTATAACTCCTAAATCTATAAGAATAAAATATTTAATTTAAGAATGCTGCCTGCTGGCCGGGCGCGGTGGCTCAAGCCTGTAATCCCAGCACTTTGGGAGGCCGAGACGGGTGGATCACGAGGTCAGCAGATCGAGACCATCCTGGCTAACATGGTGAAACCCCGTCTCTACTAAAAAATACAAAAAACTAGCCGGGCGAGATGGCGGGCGCCTGTAGTCCCAGCTACTTGGGAGGCTGAGGCAGGAGAATGGCGTGAACCCGGGAGGCGGAGCTTGCAGTGAGCTGAGATCCGGCCACTGCACTCCAGCCTGGGCGGCAGAGCGAGACTCCGCCTCAAAAAAAAAAAAAAAAAAAAAAAAAAAAAAAAAAAAAAAAAAAAAAAAGAATGCTGCCTGCTTAACAGTACATGACTCTTTGAAAAAAATGATAATCACGAGATAACAAAGACTCACCTCCTAGGTACTAGAAACCCTTATTTGTATTTTCCAAGCCATAGAACCTGGGATGTACATTTGGAGGAACTGAAACTAAGCCTTGGCATCCCCCAAAACCCCTTGTGATGAATAGAAAGTTGCACCCAGCAGCAGTAATTAGGTTTTAAGTGAAAGGAAGATGAATTCCTCCAACAGTTTCCTATGGAAAATCACAACCCATGGTACCTGCGAGGTAGGTTAATGTCTGGGGCATAGGTGGCTCCTAGGAAATGTTGGGATGATACATAAGACACTGAAAATAGTTTCTAAATTTTTTGCAGGAATTCTTGCTTCCATTTGCCTGTTATTTTTCTTATTTTTATTTGTATAAATGTATGGGGTGCAAGTGCAATTTTGCTATGTGGATATATGACATAGTGGTGAAGTCTGGGCTTTTAGTGTATTCACCACCCAAATAATGCAGGTGATACCCATTACGTAACTTCTCATTCCTCACCCACTCCCATCCCCACACCCTTCTAAATCTCTGATGTTTATTATTACACTCCCTATGTCCATGTGGACACATTACTTTGCTCCCACTTGTAAATAAGAACATGCTGTAGTTTTTTTTTCTGTTTATTCAAGCTTACTACAAATAATAAAGTCCAAACACACAATAACAGAGATAAAACTTTTAAGTTCTTTAGAATTTTTCCCTATAATGTACTGCCCTAAAATTACTATTGTTAACATCAGGTAAACACTATTTCAGATATTCTTTCTCTCTCCTCCTCCATTCTTCCTACACACAGGCACACACTCACCTACACACACATACGCATACATCCTGTTGCTGCTAGATTGTTCACCTTTGAAATGGTATAAATGGACAGAAGGTTGGTTTTCAGAAGCCCAAGCATGGATGCAAGGGTGATGTGGCTGCAACATCTGTGACCCCATTGATCTCCAGGGTTGATTCAGCTGATGTGGTTGGCTAGGTGGCTATCCTCTTTGTCCCTCACCACTCCATGGGTCTGCCTCCCTCCCAAAGCTGCATGCTTAATGGAAAAGGACAACCATCCCCAATAGAGGAAGACCAATCTTCAGTCAAGGGCATATGAGTAGCTGCATTCCCCTGCTGGAATCTCCGCCCAGGTTCTCAGAAGCTCAGGGATGACATGAAAGAGAACACACTGTCTCTTTTCATAGCTGTTCTTTTCTAAAAACAGTCCTCTAAGCATGTCTCTGGGACCTGCAAGTCAGGTAACTGCTGCCTGTCACTCATAAAACTAGCACAAGGCCAGGAGAGAGGCCTCAGGAAAAACCATCCCTCCCGACATCTTGATCTTGGACATCTAGCCTCCAAACTATCAACAAACAAACAAACAAACTTCTATCGTGTAAACCACCCTGCCTGCTGTACTTTGCGTCTCAGTTCATTTGATTTGCTATAAGAAAATACCATAGACTGAGAGGCTTGTAAGCAACAGACATTTATGTCTCACAGTTCTGGAGGCTGGGAGTCCAAAATCAAAGCATGGTGAATTTAGCATCTGGTGAGGACTCGCTTTCTGGTTTATCGATGGCGCCTTCTTCCTATTTCCTCACAGGGTGGAAGGGGCGAGGGAGCTCTCTGGAGTCCCTTTAGAAGGGCACTAATCACATTCATGAGGCTCCACCTTCATGATTCATCACCTCCCAAAGGCCCCACCTCCTAACACCATCACTTTGGGGGTGAGGATTTATACCTATGAACTTGGGAGGACACAGGCATTCAGACCACAGCATGTTGTTATGCCAAATCTAGCAAACTAATACAATACTGCATTCTAAACAGTTGCTCATCCCTTCAGCTCCACCTCTGAGTGAAATGTCATTAAAGTCTAGCTCCTCTTCACCATCCTCTCCATCATCCTTTCCAAGTCATTGCTATTTCTCAACTGAGTAAATGCCACACCTTCGGACTAACATAGAGGACACAAATATTGATCAGAGAGCTTCCCAGGTATTGACGTTTCCTTCTAATGTTAAGAGTTGAAGCAACCTGGACATGCCATGAAGAAAAGAGAGGCTGGAGCATCCCACATTGTTCTCCTGGTCTTTGTTCTGACAATGACCATACACCCTGAATCAGAAGAATGAGTGGCATCTATAAATAACATACTGCAGAGTTACCTTGGACAGCAAGGGTTCATTTAGTGCATGGCACATCCCCATTTTATAACCAAGCTTATGAGATATTTCCACAGAGCTATGCTTCATAAATTTATACATTCTGGGTTGATGTGCTAAAGCAATTCTTAACCAGGGATAATCTGGGAAGGAATTATACAAACAAGAATGCTCTCAAAGATCCTAAGTATGTCATTATAGGTTGATATAATGATATCTTAAAGTCCTAAACCCCAGAATCTCAGAACAGCACATTATTGGGAGATGGATTTGTTGCAGATGGTATTGGTTGAGATGAGGTCATAATGGAGGGAGAGGGGTCTCAGAGCAATATGGCTGGTGTCTTTCTAAGAAGATGCCACATGAAGCCACAGAAACTCCGTGGGGAGAAGGCAATGTGAAGATGGTGGCAGAGTTGGAGTCATGCAGCCACAAATCAAGGAACACCAAGGTTGCTTGTAACCAGCAGGAGCTGGAAGAGGCAAGGAGCATCCTCCCCTAGAGCCTTTATAGGCTTACACCTTGATGGACACATCTGGCCTCCAAAACTAGAGAGAATGAATGTCAGATTAATGTGATCCAGTGTGCAGTACTTTGTTACAGCAGCCCTAGGAAGTAAATGCATCTGTTTATTGGGAGGTACAGTGAGCAGTGTGTTTGCAAGGAAATTAGCCTGTGTCACCTGCCTTTCTGCTACATAAAGTTTTTAGGTTGTTGCAAGAGTAATTGTGGTTTTTGCCATTAAAAGCAATGGCAAAAATCGCAATTACTCTTGCACCAACCTAATTGTTCGGGTCATCCACTTTAAGTACTTATTCACCAATTCACCCCCAATCCTAGATGCATAACTTTTTGCCATATATTCCTCTGATTACCTTTTATTACTTTTCATAGAACAGATTCTGTGTTGTCTCATGTAATAACCATAAGCCTACTAACAGCCTAAAAATCAACAAGACATGGATTCTTTATCATTTAGTGGGTTACAAAAATTTCCTTTATTAACATGTAAATCATTACTATATCCTTTCTGATATTCTTCTATGAATTCATCATACACTGTTATTAAATATTTTAAACGCATCATACCATTTTTTAAACATTTTATCAGCATGTGTTGATGACAGCACTTAATTGAGTGTATTAATGTTTCTATAGGCAAAGAGACTTCCTTTTGTGATCGGTAAGCTTCAGATGTGTTTAGTCAATTAGAAGTTTCAATCCAGCTCTTCGAAACATTTTTCCACCCTGACTACTCATTGTTTATATACATCTTATTTTTATTTAATTTGATCAATGGACGTAAAAGCTTTGGTTTTACCATATAATTATGGCAAAGAAATTAAAAAGTCATGCTTGACAACCCATGTTCATCAGTTGAAAGTTGCAGTGTCATTCCTTCCAAACAGAAACGACTTTTTCTCATGACTCAGAAAATTAGTATTATTATTTTAAGAAACAGGGTCTCACTCTGTCCAACAGGCTGGAGTGCCGTGGTGCTATCATAGCTCACTGCAACCTTGAACTCCTGGGCTATAGCAATCCTCCTACCTATCCGTCCAAAGTAGCTGGGGATACAGGTGTTCACCACCACATCTGGCTAATTTTTTTTTTAACTTTTTGTAGACACAGGCTCTCACCGTATTGCTCAGACTAGTCTCAACCTCTTGGGCTCAAGCAATCTTCAAACATCGGCCTCCCAAAGTGCTGGGATTACAGGGATGAGCCAGAAAATTCCTGATCCACCTAGTTTGTGAAAAATCTTTTCCCTGATACCGTGTCATAGTTTTTAGTAGGCACTGCTTCCCAGTGTTATTATATAATGATGATGCCTGACCAAATTACGCTTGGTTGTACCACAGAGTTAGAAAAATAAAAGATGTTATCTATATGAACAGTGGGGTATCAGGTCCTTTGCCTTGGTGCCAGGCTTTCTGTAAACGGCTAGATAGTAAATATTTTAGATTTGGTAAACCATAAGATCTCTGTTGTAACTACTCAATTCTAACACTGAAGCAGGAAGCAGACACTGAAAAATGCTAATGAGTGGATATGGCTGTATGTCAATAAAACTTCATTTACAAAAAATAAAAGGCAGAGGTTGCATTTGACCCACTTATATATTTGCTAACTTCTACTTCATCCTTATGAATGCCCTCTATCAGGTACAGTTGAAACAAATTGAAGAAACCATCTTGCTTCATTCTCAGTAATCTACTGTTACCATCTGTGCACCTGGTGCCTTACATACTGGCCAGAGAGGACTATTTACGATGGGACGTAGTGAGAATCCAATCTTGCATTTCCCACTGCCCCTTTTAGAGTTCTCTTCTCTTCTTCCTTGCTTCTGCCTAGAAGGGCTCAGGAAGGTCTAATTTAGCAAAGCCAAATAAGCTTGAGGGATGGAAGAATTAGAAATCCTGAGAAGGGCAAAGACATGTGCTTATTCATAAACAATACTCATTCTAAGTTTTGCTTTCAGTTAAAAGAAAGGCAATCGCAAAATATTCTCATCTGACAAATTTTCCAGTTCTTAACTTCATCCCGGCTTTGCTCATCTCTTCTGTGGTCTCTAAACTCTTCTTCCTTCCTTCCTGCTTGCCTGCCTGCCTTCGTTCGTTCCTTCCTTCTCTCTCTCCCTCCCCCCCTTCTTTCCTTCCTTCCTCTTTCCTTCTTTCCTTCCTTCCTTCCTTCTTTCCTTCCTTCCTTCCTCCATTCCTTTTCTCTCCTTCCTTCCTTCCTTCCTCCATTCCTTTCCTTCCCTCCCTCCCTCTCTTCTTCCTTCCTTCCATCTTCCCTCCCTCCCTCTTCCTTCCTTTCTTCTTTCTTTCTTTCCTTCCTTCCTTTCTTTCTTTCTTTCTCTTTCTTTCTTTCTTTTTCTTTCTTTCTTTTTCTTTTTTCTTTCTTTCTTCTTTCCTTCCTTCCCTCCTTCCTTTCTTTCTCTCTCTCTCTCTTTCTCTCTCTCTCTTTCTTTCTCTTTCTTTCTTTCTTTCTTTCTTTCTTTCTTTCTTTTTCTTTCCTTCCTTCTCTTTCTTTCTATATTTCTTTCCTTCTTTTTGGAGACAGAGTGTGTTATTCCATTTTCTTACTGCTATGAAGAAATACCCAAGGCTGGGTAACTTATAAATAAAAAGAGGTTTAACAGCCTCACAGCTCCACATGGCTGGCAAGGCCTGGCAATCATGGTGGAAGGTGAAGGAGGAGCAAGGCACGTCTTACATGATAGCAGGCAAGAGAGCATGTGCAGGGGAACTGCCCTTTATAAAAGCATCAGATCTCATGAGACTTATGCACTATCATGAGAACAGCCTGGGGAAAACCCACCCCCACCATTCCATTACCTCCCACCAGGTCCCTCCGATGACACATGGGGGTTATGGAAGCTATAATTAAGGATGAGATTTGGGTGAGTACACAGTCAAACCACATCACAAGTTTTCACTATGTTACCCAGGCTGGAGTGCAGTGGCATGATCAGGGCTTACTGCATCCTCCAACTCTGGGGCTCCAGAAATTCTCCCTCCTCAGCCTCTTGAGTAGCTGGAACTGCAGGGGTACACCACTGCATTTGCCTAACTTTTTTTTTTTTTTTTTTATTTTTACTTTTGTAGAGATAGGGTCTCCCTATGTTGCCCAGGCTGGCCTTAAACTTCTAGCCTCAAGGGGTCCTCCTACCTGAGCCTCCCAAAGCACTGGGATTACAGGTGTGAGCCAGCATGCCCAGCCCCTGGTCATCTTTTAGTCATTCAGAATATCATCTCTTTCTTCCATGATGATCTTTGTTGTTGAGCACTAGATTCCTGCAATCCTAGGAAATGTTGCACATAGCGCCCAGGTCACTTCACCTTACTCATAGAAAAGATTCAAGTCCCTTGTCTGAATTTGAGCAAGGAGATCTTTCTATCACTCTGTTAATCTCTTTGCAGATTCTACAGTTTTGACCAAAAACTGATACTCACCTTTCTTTTTTTTGTTTGTTTGTTTTTTGTTTTTTGAGATGCAGTCTTGCTCTGTTGTCCAGGCTGTAGTGCACTGATCTTGGCGCACTGCAACCTCCACCACCCAGGTTCAAGCAATTCTCCTGCCTCAGCCCCCCAAGTAGTTGGGGTTACAGGCACGTGCAACCCTGCCCACCTCATTTTTGTATTTTTAGTAGAGATGGGGTTTCACCATTTTGGCCAGGCTGGTCTCTAACTCTTTACCTAAAGTGATCAGCCCACTTCGGCCTCCCAAAGAGCTGGAATTACAGACATGAGCCACTGTGCTCACTTGATATTCATCTTTCTGGTCAAATATATTCTGTTATAAATCATTATCCCCATAAATGGATTGGAATTCTTCCAGATTGTGGAGATAGGATGAACTTACTGGAGTACTTTAAGAGATGGGGCTGGAGAGAAAATAGATGTCATGTCTACAAACATTGACAACGCATCATTCATTCCTTACAAACACCATCAATTTCCTGTTTGATTCATACTGTTTTTTCTTTTCTCAACAGTCATTTAACCAGCTATACCTGATAGAGCTGGTGATTTTTTCTCTGTCTTTTCACTTCTCCACTTCATGCTTCATTTCTTTTTTTTTTTTTTTTTTTTTTGAGGCGGAGTCTCGCTCTGTCGCCCGGACTGGAGTGCTGTGGCCGGATCTCAGCTCACTGCAAGCTCCGCCTCCCGGTTTATGCCATTCTCCTGCCTCAGCCTCCCGAGTAGCTGGGACTACAGGCGCCCGCCACCTCGCCCGGCTAGTTTTTGTATTTTTAGTAGAGACGGGGTTTCACTGTGTTAGCCAGGATGGTCTCGATCTCCTGACCTCGTGATCCGCCCGTCTCGGCCTCCCAAAGTGCTGGGATTACAGGCTTGAGCCACCGCGCCCGGCCTATGCTTCATTTCTTTGGAATAATGAAGTTTGTTTCATGTCTCCCCATGAGTAACAGATCTTGGTCGGTCATTCGCTCTTCGTGTTCTTTAGGCTTCCAAAGAGAACGAATAGCCTCTGCCTTGGGATCTAAAATAATCTAAGCTAGTGATATTAACTAGGGTGTTACTCTAATGGTCTAAAGCCAAAATAGAACTGCCTATACTCAGAATATGACCCATACATTGGAAATTTTGCTGATTGAAACAAAACAATCAACACATAATAATTAACACATAATTAATTGTTAGAACTAAAAAAATAAAATGACATGACCAACATCTGAGTTGATGAAATCCAACCATGGCTGGGACCAAATGACTAGAACCTCAGGAAGAAATGAGTAGTATGGATTCTGTTTTATACAAAGCCATCTTCACACTTTCTAGATCGTGGACTAGAAGTATCTCTCCTTCCTTCGTGACCTGAGCTGGACCTCATGTGATGGGTGCTGTCCTCTTTGGCCAAAAATAGATGAACTTGTGAGCAAATTGTCCTGATAGTCTTCCCCAAGAAGTTTCTTTTGATGCCATATGACTTCCAAGTAGAAGCGAAGAGTCGATCATGAAGTACTAATTGGTAAAAACCAAAAGAAGAAGTAAAGCAAAGAGAAAGACACACGCGCGCGCACACACACACGTGCATGCAAAAAGAGAGAGAGAGACTGTGTAACAAAGATGTTGGCTTCATTCATTCCTATTTTATCTTAGTCATCCATATTTTAGCTCTATCTAGCAGTGTGGTGTATTTGTCTTAAAGGAGTCGATTTTCACCTTGAATGACAATGGAATCTGATTTTTTTTTTTAAACAGCCTTGGATGGAAACTGATTCTACGTAGAGAGACAAAAGACTTGCATGGCTAGTGGATATGATACAGGACCATCTTCCTGCAGTGTTATCTATAATTGTACGTGTGTGTCTCCATGTAAACAGAAATATATGAAAGAAAATGTGGTGAAATATTAGCAATGGCTAAATACTATGTTATGTGTTACAAATGAATATATTGCTTAGTTTTATTTTCCCATGCTTTTCAATTTTTCTACATTGAGTCTTTAGTTTTTAACCAATAATCAATCATATTTTTTAAAAGGAACTTTTCTTATAACTATATTTTATTTTCCCTTTGTGAACATGAAATTCAGCATTTTACAATATTGAATTCTAAAAGATTCTGATTATAACACATATATCATTTAATCCTCAAAAGGATTCTAAAAAAGTAAGTAGTATTATTTTCTCCATTTTTCATAACAGGGGATAGATCCTAAGACAGTTTTAAAACATTTAAGAAGAAGGCTGGGCAAGGTGGCTCATGCCTGTAATCCCACCACTTTGGGAGGCTGAGTCAGGTTGATCACTTGAGGTCAGGAGTTCAAGACCAGTTTGGCCAACATGGTGAAGCCCCATCTCTAATAAAAACATACAAATTATCTGGGCATGATGGTGTGCACCAGTAATCCTGCTACTCCGGAGGCTGAGGCAGGAGAATCACTTGAACCCAGGAGGTGGAGGTTGCCATGAGCCAAGACTGCACCACTGCACTACAGCCTGGGTGGCAAAGCGAGACTTTGACTCAAAAAATAAAAATAAAAAAGAAAAAAAAATTTGGAAAATCTACCTCCTAGTAAATAGTAGAATTATATTTGAGGAACTAGTATTAATAGCTGAATTTTAGAGCCTAGTTCATAATAGCATTGCGTCTCAAGCAGTTTATATAGTAATACGTGGAGGTATGCAAGTATGATGGAACCCTTCCAATATTAGGGCCAGAAATCTGTAATTCTCTAAGCATCCAAATCATGTCTGATATAAGCAGACCCAGTATTATATTTGGAGATAGATAACTGGAGCGTGTGGCCATGAAATGATTCCATATTAATATCTCAGTCCTGACTATAAAAACACAGTCCAGAAAGAATGCCAATGTTTCATAGCTGTGTTGTGATGATGCCACTCAAAGCACATTGCAGGGTACATGTCTCCTTCCTACACCAGTGGAACTTTGCACTTTAAAATGAAGACACTGAATATTGAGACAATGTCCTGACCATATATAAAAAAGAATTCTGAAGCACAATCTGCAGTGATCAGTCCGCAAAGTTCAACATCATCCATTTCTGAGGAGCTGATTTTACCCTCATCTCTGTAGCAGCCCCGAACCACCAGGGCTTGATTAATGACTGACAGCTTCCCTAGTTTTCTCCCCTGCTCCTCAAGCAGGATGAAACACAGAAAGCCAGATACGCATCTCCAACCAATCACACAGGATGCTTCATTTTCTAGTGAGCCACCTAGGGCTTCCCAACACCAACAGCCTCCAATTAGGGCACACCGGGGCCCTTTCGTTTTCACACTGTAAAACTTTCCGCCTTCTCTGCCTGCCTTTGAATACCATATGCAAGTGACGGTGGGTGCCTCTCTTGCTCTAGCAAACCTGGAATAAACGATCTCTCTTTGTCCTTTCAGTAGTCTTCGTTTATTTACACAACAATGAAATGAATGCTTCACAAATAACAGCAGTATCACTCCATGACTGGCAAAGTGTCTTAAAGACATTCTAAACACAGCTAATTGCAGCTTATACTACTCAAAGGATGAAAACCCCATACAGCAGTCATGCCATACTTAGAATAGAGTGAATGTCAGATTCCAAGTGTCGGATGAAGCCTGCGTTTTGTTAGACTCACTGACCATCCTCCGTTCCATGTGATACTAAAATCAAATTCAGACAAAGTCATTGCTATTCTGAGTAGATGTAATTAATGTCTTCATAGCTCAGAAACTTCTAATGAGTTTGGTTAAATAAGTACATAAATATATCGGTGAAGTATTTGATTGACTAAAGAGATTAAGGAAAATAATTTAGCATGAAATAAAGCTTGTTTAGGAAATCACCAAAAAGTTCAACTTTACCATTGCACTAGTGGTGCTATAAAGAACTGCCCAAAGACTGAGTAATATATAAGAGAAAGAGATTTAATTGACTCACAGTTCAGCATGACTAGGGAGGCCTTAGGAAACTTACAATTATGGTGGAAGACAAAGGGGAAGCTTACCTTCTTCACAAGGCGGCAGGAAGGAGAATGAACATAGGAGGAACTACCAAACACTTACAAAACCATCAGGTCTCGTGAGAACTCACTCATTATCAAGAGAACAGCATGGGGGAAACTGCACCCATGATTCAATTACCTCCACCCGGTCTCTTCCTTGACACATGAAGATTGTAGGGATTATGGAGATTATAATTCAAGATGAGATTTGGGTGGGTACACAAAGTCTCGCCATATCAACTACCATATTGGTAGGGTCAACTCTAATATTTCATTGGGAATGAACTTAAACATTTTCTAATGTGAATATTATCGTTATATGTTATAATACACTTTGAAATACTGTTACATTTCAGAACATTTTTAAATTTAGGGAAATATAAATAGAAAAATCATAGTTACCTCACATCTCACTACCTGGAGACAATTCCTGTTCATGTGTGCATAGAAAGATCTCTGAAAAGAGGAGGAGGGTGGACACACCTGTAGCTCACACCTGTAATCCCAGCACTTTGAGAGGCTGAAGCAGGAAGATCATCCGAGAACAGACTGGGCAACATAGCCAGACCCCATCTCCACAAAAAAATTAAATATTTAGTTAGGTGTGGTGGTCCATCCCTGTAGTCCCAGATACTTGGGAGGCTAAGGTGGGAGGGTCACCTGGGCTCTGAAGGTCAAGACTGCAGTGAGCTGTGATCATGCCACTGTACTCTAGTCTGGTTGACAGAGCAAGATCCTTCTTTAAAAAAAGAAAGAAAGTAAAAAAAGGAGAGAGATTTTTTTCAGATGACAGTGAGAATGAGAGAGCAAATTGTACCGGCTACTTTATATTCTGCTTCTGTAACAGAGTCATGAATTCTTTAAAGTGTATCTTTTAATGACTACATAGTATTCTGTGCTTTGGCTTAGACCACAGTTTACATTTTAAAATATTTCTTTGTTGCATCTCTCACCACTTATCTTCTGCTTCTGGTGTGGGGATGAGAGAGCTGCAGATTTTATCACTGACAAAGCGGAGGGATTGGCATGGAACTCCCTGGGTAATTAGAAATTCTTAATGACTAGCTTCAATGGTGAGGTAAGGTAAATAAACCATCTGTGACTGAGGGCAAAAATCTCATAGCTCCTGCAAGGTGATAATACTGGAGTGTATTTTCATACCTAGAAAACCATATAATGTAAAAATAATGTAAAAAAAAATGGAAGTGAGAACTGAACAATTTTGTAAAAGGCAAAATGGAAAGGAAGACCTCTGCAATAAAACTATTTTGTACAGATGAAGCAGTCATTTATGTCATAACCTTAACTTCACACACTGTTTGTTTCAGTGATTTAACATTTTACTTACCACTCTCTCAAAGTACAGTCAAAATGAGACTGATGTATAATTTTCTTAAGCATAAAATTCTGGTGTATGCAGGCAAAAAGCTTTCACTAGAATCATGAAATTGTGGTGGGTTGCCCAATTTCTATTTTGTGGAAGAGTTTCTATAATTTTAAGGTAAGTGTAGCTTGAATGTTTCAGCTGGGCTTAATAGTATAATATTACAGCCACAGCAAGAACATTTTAAATTACAAGTCAACTATTTTAAAGGTTGTAGATCCAGTCAAATTTTGTTTATATTTGGTATAAATTTTAAAAGTTATACATTTCTGAGAATATTTTGCCTTCATTTCAAATTTATTGCCTTACAGATGTTCATAAAATCTCATGCCTTTAATTTTGCTGTGTATGCAATTTTGACTACATTTTCACAGTAATATTGTCCTTTCTTTTCAGATAAGGACAATAAGGCTTTCCAGAATGAATGCTTTTGGAGCATAATTTCCTACAAGCATTTGGAAGTAATTGCATATCCAATTTTTGGTGTGCATTGTTTTATATAAGTCCATGATATAAAAATCTTCAACTGTACTCTTTCAACAAATAACTGTTTTGCTACTACTTGTCTTGAAATTCAAGTATTCCTTTTTATCCAAAGGTTACGAGCCCAGCAAAGCCTTCAAATGCTAAAAGCTCAGATAATATATTCCACATGGGCGCCCTTAAATATGTTTTCTGCACAGATAACCAATAACAAATATTGTGTTATTAAAATTTACAGCAACAAATATGTTACAGTTTAATATTTTAAGGAGGAAGGAAATTACTGCAGGGTATCTGTTGTTTACAAAATTGTTGGAAAGACTAAAGGAGCATTTCTAGACTCCATCTATTCAAATAATTATCAAAATATTACAAAAATACTCCACCTGAGGAACAAATGCCTGTGAGGTTGGAAGTTAGAACCTCCTTTACAGTTCTCAAACTTGTAGAACCTGGAGAATGAAGATCCAAACTGTAATACAGAGAATAGGCACAGATGGAGAAATCTCTGAGGTGGTCATGACTGATTACCCTCTTAAAAGAGTGTATATGATTAAAAAAATTAGAAAACTAAAACTACCTTTGCATAACCTCATGTTTCCATAAGCTTGTTTACCTACAACAACAGCAGAGACCTGAAACCTCCACATCTAGAAAATGGCACTTTGGTTCAGTCAACCTGGAGATGTAACTCACCTTCTTATTTGGAGATCTGTCCATTCCTTCAGGCTGTTTATCTAATTCTCTACATCTAACATTCTTTTCCATCTTCTACCTGTCATATTCCTATCTATCTGCCTAAGTATGCTGTCAATCTATTTGCTCATCTGTCTCTATCTAGCTAGCTATCTAGCTATCTACCTGTCATCTACCAAATAAATCTGAATCTATCCAATCATCCATCCTATCTATCTATCTATCTATCTATCTACATCTATCCATTATCTATCTGAATCTATCTGTCCGTCTATCATCCGAATTTATCTGTACTTACTATACGAATTTGTTATTTATCCTAATCTGTCTATCCAAATCTGTCTATCATCTATCTATCCATCTATTTCATCTATGTTTCTTTCTTTCATTATCCAGCTATCCACTTATCTTTCTTATGTTTCTGTCTATCTATCTATCTATCTATCTATCTATCTATCTATCATCTATCACCATCTATCATCTATTAATCTACCTATCTACCCATCTATTTATGTTTCTTGCTATCTATCCATTTTCAATCTATTCATCTGTCATATCTATACATCTATCTATTGATCTATCTTCTATCTATCCACTTTATCTATCTACCTATCAATCTATCTATTAATTATTTATCTACTCATGGCATCTATCTCCTCATACATATAAATACATACCATCTCTTTAGTTTATGTAGTTCTATCGATATCTGTCTAAGTGGACCAGCTCAAGTGGAGCTTTCTCTATGAAGTTTCAGTTAATTATAGCAAAGTAATATAAGAAAAAAACAAAGAAATCATGATTCTGGTGTTCAATTTTCTCTAGTGCTTTTGACTCTTGCCTCTGTGAAAATACATATATTAATATTCATTGGTTCTTTGAGAACTTATGTCTTTCCATTGACATTCTTGATATACTACAATTTGAAATCATCTCAAATAGTGATTCTAAATGAAGTCATTATCTTCTAAACAAGCTATTTTCCTTGTATTTACTGTTTGTTTTTTAATGCTATACTCATGCTCCTAGTAATTCATGAATAAAACATGAACATTTAAAACTTGGCCACTTTTTACAACCTATCCATCAAAAAGTCTTTACAGTGTCTTTCAAATCTCTTCTTTCATTTTTATATCTGCTTTAATTTAGACACTTGATGCTTATTGTCTATTCTCCCACAACAGTCTTCATTCTTTCTCACCTTAAATACTTTCTTCATGCTATTAGGACTTTAATATTCCTAAAATAATTTTTTTGTAACATCCTTGCCTCTTGGTCAAAGTTATTCAATATGTTTCTGTTATTCAAAAACAACATTTATCCTTATGTAGATCCAGACTATTTTTCCAATCTTGGTTTTGCTAATTAATGAAGGTTATAGAACTTAACTGATATGTGTGTAATTTCTCATAACAGCTATCCTATTAGTTGGAACATAGCTTCCTCAGCACTATTCATGCCACACTGGGAGTCATGTATCCTCTTTGTTATTGGTTATTTAGTCTTTGAATATTTGTGATGACAAGCCAGGGAGTAGTATGGCTATCGGCTCTATCCCAGGAGCCTGAGAACATTCATAATCTCATCAGTTTATACCATTTGGGGTGAAGAAATGTTATCATTGACTGTATGTGCTAAGATGGTGAAAAAAAGATTTGGAAACCTTAAGTTAAGAATAGTTTTCACTAATTAGCAGTTGCCAAGAACACATGCCTTAATAAATAAGAAGACTTTTATTTCTTATGCAAGTTTCCAAGACTTAGGTGGGAGATTCATGGCATTGGAATCCAGCTTTCTCCTGAATTGCTGTTCAGCTTTAACTTGAGCTGTTGAGAGAGAAAAGTTAAGTAGTTAGGGTGGGTCCTTGGTAAAACTCCTTTAAACAGAGAAACAGCCTGTAAAACCAGGCTGCAGGCACAGGTAGGAAACTTGCAGAAATCTCTGGCCCACTCAGATAAAGGAATGAGGCCCAACATAGAAATGCCTTTGATCTTTGTGCCTAAGACACGCCCCCAGCTACACTGATAAGGGAAAAAGATGCAACATAGAAACGCCTTTGTCCTTTGTATAACCAGCAGGCTTACAGGAAGTAGTCTCTTCTCCTTTTGTAGGCCTATACACAGTGGCTCCAGTGGGTTCTGGTAAGCACTTCCCTTTACTTTTTTGAACATGCTTTGGACTGTGAGACAAGCCTCCATGAATCATCACTGTAGCCTCTGATTGGTCCCAGGCCAAGTTCCTGCTAAGCTTTCACTTCAGCTCCCGACTGGTCCCGGGCCAAAGTCCCAGGCCAAGCTGAACAGCCTCTATGAGTCATTACTTCAGCTGCTGATTACTCCTGGGCCAAGCTGAGTAATGCTTTCTCCAAGGCCAATCAGCGCATTCCTTACCTTCCCAGTCCATACAAACCCCAGACTCCAGCCAGGTGCAGTGGCTCACACCTATAATCCCAGCACTTTGGGAGGCCCAGGCAGGCGGATCACGAAGTCAAGAGATCAAGACCAGCCTGGCTAACATGGTTAAACCCCGCCTCTACTAAAAATACAAAACTTAGCCGGGCATGGTGACGTGTGCCTGTAATCCCAGCTGCTCGGGAGGCTGAGGCAGGAGAATAGCTTGAACCCAAGAGGCGGAGGTTGTAGTGAGTTGAGATCATGCCACTGCACTCTAGCCTGGGTGACAGAGCAAGACTCCATCTCAAAAAAAAAAAAAAAAAAAAATCCCAGACCCCAGCATCACAGTGGGCAACCCACTCAGGACTCCCTCTCTGCTGTGGAGAGCTTTCTTCTTTGCTCATTAAACTTTTGTCCAACCTCACCCTTTGTGTCCACACTTCTTAATTTTCTTTGCCATGAGACAAATAACTCTGGGTGATACCTCATGAGAGACTGCTGCATTGTGGTGCATTGGCAAAACTGCAACACTGTAATTGTCTTCATACATGATGTAAGATGCTCGCTAACATGCCTATATTCTTGCCAGGAAGGAAATGGCTGATACAGAGTGGATTGCACATAGAACCCTTCAAGAGCTTCCCTGGGGCTTCACACAGCCTTTCTGCCAGTATCTTATTGTCCAGAAACTACCCACACCAAGCTTCCAGGGACACATGCACACACAAAATAGTCTCTATTTTCAGTAGCTTAAAGAGACAGAAGATTTTTTAATATTGTTTCGCTCTGTTTTCCTAAATTAAAAAGTCGGAGGAAACAACTGGACTTCTCTATCCCAATCACCCACAGTAAAATACATGGTTGATGAAATTTCATACTTGAAAAAACCAACGATTTAAAATGTTGGATTTTAGACCAGTATTGGTTAGAGTTCATTATACCAAAAGTAAGAGTAAAAAGTGTTTTTTCTTTTAGAAGTCATAGAACTATTTCTTTTTAAGAAAATGGACTTCAATATAAATGTTGATGCATTAAAAAATAAAGTAAAAGATCGTATGCCTCCATATACAATCTCTGGGAGGTTGTGAAGCCAACAGTAGGTACTACCATGGAAAAAAAGATTGCTAGAGTCCTTTTGAGTCTATTTATGTCATACTAATTTGGCTTTGCTCATGGTACTTGTGCGTGCACAGGTAGTGTTGCATTTCATAAGGAATGATAATTGGATGGTGTGGCTTGTACTCAATGCAGGCTTCCAAAACTGTACTGGAATACAGATATAAAATTTAAGAACAAATTGAAGGTCCCAAAAATATCCCATGCCACAAAGAGAGGCCAATACAGCTGCAAATCGATATTAATATTCCCCTGTGAAGTTTTAAAAAGGTAGCCATAGAAATATAATGGAATATAAACATGTTTCACCATGGGATATTGTATTGCTTCCATTTTCTTAACATCCGATTGGTTAAAATGCTATATTTTTGTTTAGTGAATATATGATTACAGAGTTCCTTAAAAAAGAAAAGTAAAACCTTGCCTTCTAGTAGACCTTTAAAGTTCGACTATTTTTGTTGTTTTTGTGGTAAGATGGTCTCAAAATTAAGTTCATTCAATATGGCCTACTACTAGATCCTCTTACACAAAGAAAAATTTGTAAGATGCCATAGGCTATTAAACATTAATATTTGGGAGGGTTTTATATATATATTATATCTATAATATTTTATATATATTATATATAATATATGTAAATATATACATTGTATTATATATATATATATAAAATTTTATTGAGGATATTAACTCACACTATCACAAGTTCCTACAACAGGCCATCTGCAATGAGGAACAAGGAAGCCAGTCTGAGTCCCAAAGCTGAAGACCTTGGAGTTTGATGTTCAAGGGCAGGAAGCATCCTGCATGGTAGAAAGATGTAGGCTGGGAGGCTAATCCAGTGTAGTCTGTTCCCATTTTTCTGCCTGGTTTATATTCTGGTCAAGCTGGCAGCTGATTAGATGGTGCCCACCCAGATTAAGGGTGGGTCTGCCTTTCCAGCCACTGACTCAAATGTTAATCTTTTTTGGCAACATCCTCACAGACACACCCAGGAACAATACTTTTCCTCCTTCAATCCAACCAAGATGACGCTCAGTATTAACCATCACAGGGAGAGAGTGTTAAGATTCCCTGTGAGAAGAAACCTATATATTATCTGTCTACCAAAATGTACTTTTGAACATGCATACATTTTCCATATAATTTGAAGGGCTTAGTGTTAAGTGCCCATGTAACAATATTTTTTTCCCACAAAATCAGATAGAATTAGATAAACCTGATGGCAACACTTTCAATTTCCAACATGCTCATTCAACAGAGTGCAACCATTATCCCTTCCCAGTTATCAAGAATATTAAATGAAATCACAAAATAAAAATAACTACAATTATTTAAACATCATTTTTTAAAATTCTACATTATAGAATAAAGTAAAGTTTCCACTGCAAGAATTAATGTATTATTCAGATTCACCGACTTTGTGTCTATCTCAAACTCTATCACAAATTTCATTAACATCTAGGGCTTGATATTAAAGAAAGAATATTTATTGGCTGGGCATGGTGGCTCACACCTGTAGTCTCAGCACTTTGGGAGGCTGAGGCAGGCGGATCGCAAGATCAGCAGATCGAGACCATCCTGGCTAACACAGTGAAACCCTGTCTCTACTAAAAATACAAAAAACTAGCCGGGCATGGTAGCACATGCCTGTACTCCCAGCTACTCGGGAGATCGAGGCAGGAGAATTGCTTGAACCAGGGAGGAAGATGTTGCAGTGAGCCGAGATTGTGCCACTACATTCCAGCCTGGGCGACAGAGCAAGACTCCATCTCAAAAAAAAAAAAAAAAAAAAGAAAGAAAGAAAGAAAGAATATTTATTTTGCTGTTATGTAATTTCCCTGATGTCTCAAATTTTGGATAGAAAATATACAGACATTAAGTAATTTTGAATCAAGAGAGAATCATATAAATTATGAGACTACTTTCAGTAGGTAAAACACCTCACATTTGTGCATGTGTGTGTGTAAAAATAATTGCAATGTTGTAAAGATTTGGAATTTCAAGAAATTATGGCAGGCATCCAGATTTTTCTCTCTATAAAAGGGTTAATCTTCATTGGGGTCAGCCCAGTTTAAAAGCTTTAAGTTGTGAGTTTATTCTATCTATAATGCCTTTTGTAACACTGTATTCTACTTAGTCTACAATAAGACACCCGAAAACTGTGTCTGCTCTTGAAAACATATTACTTTTAAGAGTTATTTTTCACATTTGAGTAATTTTGTTCTGTTGGGATTACATCTGGAATGTTACATATAGGATGATGATCTCAGCTTTATGAATAAAGCTATTGTGATTGATTACCATGATAAGCATAGGATATAATTATAGCTAAATTGATGTGATGACTTACTATTAGCTAGATCCTCTCCAAATGCCAGTAAATGAAATATTAAACTCTCAGCAGATCTCTGAAAATAACTATATATTGAGCAGATTGAAATTATGTTTAGAGAAATTTTGGAACTAGCTCAAGAGCACTGACTGAGTCAAAATTCGAAATTGATTTTATCCAAGTATTTAGCACCTCTAACACCTTTAAATACAGTGAAAAGCACACACACATACATAGAAACAGATACATACATACATACACACTTATACAATTATCACATATACAGAAATTTTGTTACATATTTTTATTGAATGTCTCTTGCAGAAGTGATGGCTCCTGTTCAGATAGAAAATTGTGTGGGCCGGGCACGGTGGCTCAAGCCTGTAATCCCAGCACTTTGGGAGGCCGAGACGGGCGGATCACGAGGTCAGGAGATCGAGACCATCCCGGCTAACACGGTGAAACCCGGTCTCTACTAAAAAATACAAAAAACTAGCCGGGCGAGGTGGCGGGCGCCTGTAGTCCCAGCTACTCGGGAGGCTGAGGCAGGAGAATGGCGTAAACCCGGGAGGCGGAGCTTGCAGTGAGCTGAGATCCGGCCCCTGCACTCCAGCCTGGGCGACAGAGCCAGACTCCATCTCAAAAAAAAAAAGAAAAGAAAAGAAAAGAAAATTGTGTAGCCATTTGTTCTTCCAAGTTGATCAGTTCTATCATGATAGCTTTGCTAAACCTATTGGAGAGCAGAGATTGCAAAAAAGAAAAAAAAATCTGAAGCAAACTGTACATAAACTTTTCTTAGGAAAGAGGGGACAGTGGCCGTAAAACCGCAAATGGTGAAGGAGTCAGACACAGCTAGGGCTACGGAAAACACAGCTTAATGCTACACATTTTGAATGACAGCACAAAGACAGGTGTGAAGAATGACCATCTCTAGCATCCACAGCCATACAGAAAATTGACAACCAGCTCCCAGTACTTTTTTCCCTTGGAGCATCACCCAGTGCATATGTGGCATATACTGCAGGACGGAGGAAGGGCAGGATTCCAGAACCACAGGATGTTCTTCTAAGGTCAAGCAAGCCTACATAGCTCTGAGATCCTTTGAAGAAACAACAGGTCTTCTCTTGGTGGACTGTGGCTCCCTGCCGAGGTGGTGGGCAGTGCAGGACAGGCAAGTGAGATTCCTAAGAGGCTTCCAAGCCTTAACAAAAAATAAAGACGTATTTTACACAGCATCAGTCTATCCCTAAGGCTTAGTGCAGGAGAGGAAATTTGCTTAGGAAATGACAGTAAATTTCCCTATTTATTTCAATCATCTGGAGACAAGCAGCCATTCTCACCAAACCATCAAAGACACCTTTATTGTTTTGCATACTTTCTCATCATTTATTTTAAACAACTATTACATTAGAGTGATGGGCTCTTTAAAATTCAAATGAAGCTCATGTGGAGACATTCAGAATTAGAATTGAGCAAAGGAGTACACACACACACACACAAATGTATATATGCAAGTATATACATTATATTTTTCATAGTGGACATATGTTGTTCAAATATCTGCTTGTATTCATATAAGTATATGTGCATATGTGTGTGTATATATGCATACATGTATATATTTTTCATAGAAGACACATATCTGTTTAAATATCTGTTTCTTATTCATATACATCTTAACATATGGCTTTATAATGTTGCCTCTATAAAGATTTGTCTTTTGTTTCTGAATGGGAGAAAGAGAAAGAAAGAGGAAGCGAGGGAAAGAGAAACACACAGGGAGAGAAAAAAAGAGAGAGAGAATATTCAGTTGTGAAAAACGTCTGATCATAAGACCATATGTATTACAAATCTTTGCCAGAACTGTTCATGTTTATCCTCCTGAGAAGTGATCTGTTTATCTGTTCTTGTTTTCTGTTTTCTTCTAAGAACTTTCATGTTTTACTTCCTTGACCTGAAGATCTAGCTTTTTTCAGTCTCCCTTCAGCACACTGCAGTGACTTTGTCTCACCTTGGAAAGTATACAGTGATAAAAAGTGAATTACTCCCATGAACATATTGGTCATTTGTTATTTGCTTCTTTTGTGGCTAAACAACTCTGAACACTTTATGTACCTTTTCTCATTGGATTGTACACTTGTGACTTTCAAATTTTGTTTTAATATTTATTATGTATATATTTCAGAGCTACATAATTTGATGCACACAAATACAGGATTACCATAATTTCCTATTAGATACTAGCTTTTGGTTATGGATTTAATGATATGTTTTCCTACACTTTTACGTTCAAACTGTGCCTTTATTTTTAAAACACACTTTTTCAATCAGTATAATGTCTTACTTTTTGTTGCTGTTCTTTTTAAATCCAGATTGACAAACTAAATATTTTGCTTGAAGTTCTTAGTCCATTTATATTTAGTGTAATTGCTGATGAGGTTTTGTTTTGTTTTCTGTCTGTAAAATCATATAACTTCTTTTTTATTTGGTTCATCTAATTTATATTGTTTTGCTCCCACTTTTTAGACATCTTTTATATAGATACCTTTTTATTATTTTATTTGTGTTTTCTTTTAACATTTTGTAGATTTGAAATGATCTATAGTTAATCTAAAGATTACAGCCCACATCCTAGATGTGTAAACCTCTAACATAAAATATTATATTTACAATTTTCCCAATGCAGCTAAAACCCCACACTCTCCAAACTTATTTACCTATTTTACCTCTTTTGGTGCTAATCTTCCTTTCATTTTTAGTTTCAATAAATTTGAAGTGCAAAAACACCAGAATTATTATTTTATAATTAATAGTTGTTGACATATATGCATCTATTAGCCTTTTGCTTTTCCTTTGTATTCTACTGCTTTTCTATATCCATGTAGAATTATTATCAAAAATTCTCTTTATTATTTCCTTTCTTATAGATGTCTGCCAGTGAAAAATTCCATCAGTGTTTATATAAGAGCACCTTTGTTTCCCATTCACTCTTTCAAATATATTATTGCTGGTTATAGAAAACATAAATTTTCTTCAGCACTTTAAAAGCATTATTCCAACACCTTCTGCATTCCCAAAGAATTCACCTGTCAAAACTATGACCTTGTTATATACTCATGAGAAATCTCTGGTCATATGTACCAGAAAGGTAGCAAAAACATGATTTAGTAACATTAGAGACTGGCACAAAACCTAGAGGAACCTCAATGCATCTGAAATAATGAATACATAGTCTATGTTTTACTTGTATAATGGAGTATTATAAAACACTGAAAATAAATTATCATTACTACATGACTACTTGCAAACATAAATGCACATGAACAACCATGTTAATCCGTAAAAAAGTTCCTAAGAGAACATAGAGTATAATGTTCCTTTAAAAGTAAAAAATTTATAAAGTAAACAAGAGTACATGCACATTCCATTTCACATGTGTTTACCCACGCATAGATATATGCAATTATACATGCATGTACATATACATATACATATGTATGCCTGTACACATATACACATATATGTGCATGTCTATATGTATGTGTGAATGCATGCACACATATATACGTGTGCATATGCATACATAAATGCAAGTATGCATTTCAAGAATTTGGTTACCTATGAGAGGAAGACATCTTGGATAATAAACTAGAGGATATACAAGCTATTCAGTATAGTATATTTAAACATTTTATTATATGAATTATATAAATAATTAGTTCTGATATCCAGTCACACACAAAACACTGAGAATGATTTACTACAAATTAGCCATTGCATTCTTTTTTTAACTTTTTTTTTTTTCTTTTTAGACAGAGTCTCACTCTGTCACCCAGGCTGGAGTGCAGTGACAAGGTCTCAGCTCACTGTAACCTCTGCCTCATGGATTCAAGTGATTCTCCTGCCTCAGCCTCCCAATTAGCTAGGATTACAGGTGTCTGCCACCACACCTGGCTAATTTTTCTTTTCTCTTCTTTTCTTTTTTATCTCTTTTTTTTTTTTTTTTTTTTGTACTTTTAGTAGAGATGGATTTTTACCATGTTGGCCAGTCTGGTCTCAAACTCCTGACCTCAAGTGATCCACCCACCTCGGCCTCCCAAAGTGCTGAGATTACAGGTGTGAGCCACCACATTCAGCATTCAATTAATCTTTCTTATTTGACTAAAACATAAAACATTTAACTTGGATTTTTATAGTATTCATTTTGTGGAAAACAATTCCTAACACTTGACTATAATTATATTTCTGTTACATTGAAGGTAAAGATAGATTCTTGTTTAGATGCTCTTACAGGACGAAAGTCTCATTTTTAAAATCTTGATGCTTAATATTTCTTTGAACAAGCAGGTTTGTTGACAATGTAGTTTATTTAAAAAGCCAATAGTTTTTTGTTGTTGTTTGTGTTGCTTTTATTTCTATCTCCCTTCCCAGCTTCCTGTTTTCAATATTAAGATAGTTCACCAGCTTCTAGAGCCATGTAAATATAAGATCATGACTTAGAAATCTAGAAAAGAGAGAGCGTTCCCCAGTGCTTCAAATAAACTCACTCTGATTGCACTTTATTTTCTTCCATTCATCCTAAATTCTGTAGTCAAGCTCATCCTCAGGAATGATTCAAGAGCCTTAACCAGTAGTTTACATAGTCATTATGATACGGTTTGGCTGTGTCCCCAGCCAAATCTCATCTTGAATTGTAGCTCCCACAATTCCCACGTGTGGTGGGAGGGACAGGGGTGGAGGGGAGGTAATTGAATCATGAGGGCAGGTCTTTCCTGTGCTGTTGTCATGATAGTGAATAAGTCTCACAAGATCTGATGGTTTTATAAAGAGAGTTCCTCTGCACAAATTATCTCTCTTCCCTGCTACCATGTAAGATGTGACTTTCTCCTTCTTACCTTCTACCATGATTGTGAGGCCTCCTCAGCCTTGTGGAACTGTGAGCCAATTAAACCTCTTTCATTATAATTGCCCAGTCTTGGGTATGTCTTTATTAACAGTGTGAGAACAGACTAATACACATTATTCTGAGTTAGTTGTAGAATAAAGAGTTAACAGACTAGGTTAAACTTCTTAACAATCTTTCTCACCTAGTTTTCATCTCCATCATTTTTCCTCATTACTCTTTGTATGCATAAGGCAAAACCAGGTCATTCACGGTTAACTAATGGAAGCCCATTTTCCCATCTCTGTCCATAGATTAAATCATCTCTGCAACTGGGACTCCTCCTTCTCTATCAAGAACACTGTTCTTGTTTCAGAGTACTGCTTGCTCACTAGCCTTCACTTAAAGGAGACCATTTACGGGCTGTGTCTGTCGTGCTGTTTCTCCAAATCAACCTATCTCCACTGTGTGATCTTCCACCCAGTGGTCTGCTGCTCCATTCTGAACTTATCACATTGCCTCTTGCAGCGAAAGTCTGGGTTCAAGTCTTTTCCATTCATTCCCAAAGCCCCTTGTGAATAGCAATCACTCATACTCACAGAGCCCTGTGAAATGCTGGTTTAATTGAATTGCCTGTTGGAAAGGCTAGAATCTGAATAAAATCATACAAAGCTCACATAAAACCTTCCAGGAAGAGCTTTGAATTCAAGGTCAGACAATAGTTCTTTTTTATTTTTTTTAAAGACAATAGTTCTTATGTTGTAGTCTTAGCCCATACCTGATGTGCATTGCTGGGTAAAGGAAGTTAAACTCTTCAGTAATCAATTTCTCTATCCATTCAACCCGAAAGTTAAATCTGATCATTTTAAGGTATTCTCCCTTCCTCACATCCTGTGCTTTTATGAAGCTTATAATTCCTAAAAGGGTGTTAATCTTGAAGCATATCTTTTGTAAAGAGGATTGAATATTCTATTACACAAAAAATCCATGGATTGCTTGTGAGCGAGTTTTCTTAAAGCTGGGTGGCATATCAACATTCTTATCCACACTGAACCAGCATCTGTAATTTTATGGTACTTTTATGATAGAATGATCAGAATTTTCCTAAGTTCATTTGCAACAAACGAGGGTAAATATTTTTAATTACTTTTTAAAAAAAAATTTCCCAGAGGGAAGTAAAATAAAACTTCCTTTCTCAGGAACATTAGAAAAGCCTGCTGGGGAATATAGAATCTAATAATATGATTTTTCTTCCTCTTCTAAGGAATGCAGCTTTTGATGTGAGCACTCTACTCATAACTGAGAAACACCCACATTTTTCATTAGAAGTAAAATTCTAAAACGTGAAACTTCCTATTGTGTTAGAGGTGAAGATTTGCGTCTAGTGTGTTCTGTGTTCTAACTTTAGACGTGCTTTGCTTTTAAAGATTATCACTCAAAGAAGCTACAAGTACCAAAAATGTTTAAGAAATACACGGTGGGTAATTCACACAGATGAGTTCAGAGATCGAAATAAACAGCTAAAGATTAATTGGCAGTGAGAAAATCGAAGATGTCAACTCTACCCTGTAACATCAAATGACTAAATACAAAGATTTTTTTTTTAATGAGAATATTTCGGTTTAGTTTTTGTTAATTAATTAATTATTTATTGATTGATTATTTATTTCTGTTTAGGAAGCCTCTTTGAACAAAATGACTTCAACTGAAGAGATGTACAAATGACATTGTCAATTTCACTATAAAATTATGCAATTAAATTTGCTTTGCAAAAGAATCCATGCAATTAACCTATCATATAATCTATGCTTCATGAATTATATGTCTCTCTTATGGGGTGCATCAGAAAACAATCAAATGTTATAAAACAATTTTAAACCAGTTGATATAGGTTATCATTTCCTGAATTATGCCAGATATTGTATATTATGCATCTTACAAAATGAAAAAGACGTTAAAAATGAAATTTGTAGTTTTTATAGCAGAACACCAAGTGAAATTAGGAAAACAAAGTAGGCATTATTTTATACAGATGATACAAATATTTATGTTAATCATATACTCTTAAATATGGAAAATAAACTCCATTAAATACATTCCATTCATTTTTTAGGTACAAAATTGAAATCCAGAAAGGCTAAGTAACTTGCACACAGTGAACAATTAGCTAATGTCAGGATCAGGCATAAAATTTAGATTAATGATGTCTCTATACTAATATTTTCATTAAGAAGGCATGTAAAATTTAAATGTTATGCATGTGAATTTAGTGTTTGCTATATAAGCTATAAGTTCAGAAATTCAATATATCAACCTCTGAATTTTTTTTTTTTTTTAACGGAGTTTTGCTCTTGTTGCCCAGGCTGGAGTGCAATGGCACGATCTCGGCTCACTGCAATCTCTGCCTCCCCGGTGCAAGCGATTATCTCGCCTCAGCCTCCTGAGTAGCTGGGATTACAGGTGCCCACCACCATGCCCAGCTAATTTTTGTATTTTTAGTAGAGGCAGGTTTTACCATGTTGGTCGGTCTGGTCTCAAACTCCTGACCTCAGGTGATCTGCCATCCTGGGTCTTGTAATTTTTTTTTAATTAATTTTGACAACAGTAGACCATCTTAAAACTTATGTTACAATCAAGATTGTAACTTCCATTATATAGGTTGTATTTTTGTGTTATTATACTATGATAACTTTAGTGATTATATTCATAGAATATAATATAGGCAGGGTAACCTAAAATCATTTCACTCATTAGAAAATTATATTCATAATATTGAGATTAATTCTAAAATGTAGGCCTTATCTTTTTACACAAGGACAGATCTTAGCTAGAAAACATAACAAATAGGTTTTTAAGGTCCAAGTGCTCTAAATGTTGTCCCATATTAATCTATCTATCTATCTATCTATCTATCTATCTATCTATCTATCTATCATCTATCATCTATCTATCTATCATCTATCTATCATTAGCTTGTATTTAAAGCTAGTTTATAAAGTATTGCTGAGATCATATAATGTCTTAGTATTTTTGAACTTTTATTTTAGGTCCATAAGGACATGTGCATGTTTCTCATGTAAGTAAACTCATGTCTCGGAGGCTTTCTGTACAGATTTTTTCATCACCCAGGTTCTAAGCCTTGTACCTCATAGTTGTTTTATCTGATTGTCTCCCTCTTCCCACCTTCCACCGTCAAGTAGGTCCCAGTGTCTTTTGTTCCTCCTCTATCCATATGTTCTCATTTAGCCCCCACTTATAAGTGAGAGCTTAGGGTATTTGGTTTTTTGTTCCGGGGTTAGTTTGCTAAGGATAATGGCCTCGGGCTCCATCCATGCTCCTGCAAAAGACATGACCTCATTTTTTTTTTATGGCTGCATGGTATTAATGTCTTAATAGCAGTACTTGTATACAATTAATTATCCAACAAGTCAAAGTCCTATAGAAATTGCAGACGACAAGCTTCCTCCTAATTCAAAATGAGGGGCACTGTTTGCAATAGGAATCACAGAAGATTTCCAGACAACTAAACTGCAACATGGAAGAGAGGAATTTTGACACTGGTGACAAGAAACAGTATTGCCTGCAGAAGGAAGTTGTGATCAGAGGCATAGTGCAAAAAAAAAAAAGTAAAATTTTGTGCGCACCCAGAAGGATGATACATCTGTTAATGTTTTAAGGAAATATAAAGATGTTTCCTCTATCTCTGTCTCTCTCCATATGTGTGTGTGTGTGTGTGTGTGTGAGTGTGAATGAGTATGGGTGTATGAGTGTGTGCACATACACTATACATACAGATCTGTTTATGATTGGACCCCAAAAGATTCTGTACCAAAGAATGACTCTTACATTCCTTATAGATGCAAGTTGTAGAATAACTTTCCATTGGATTTGTAGGTTATCACATCGTTTGGTTCATAAAAGCTATTTAAGAAAGTCTTTGGGGTTCATAACATGTTAAATTAATGGGTGAGTAACGAATAGTGTTATTGTAACTACATTCTTTCCTCTTTAATTGGCTTAAGAGAAATTCCATTAAGAGAATTTCTGTATCAAATAATTATGCTGTCAATTCTACTAAAGTAAAATTCGGCCAAATGTACTATTTTATTATTCCAGCCAAAAGTACTAGAGCGGCCATTTGAAAAGTGTAAATTGTAACTAAACTTGTTTTTGACATTTATGATGAGAATGACAAATAAGATATAAAATTATCTTCTTGGAAATGTAATTTTTTTGTATTGATGGGACAGTAGAGTGAACTGTAATGAATGAGAAAGTTAGCAAGATGGCATTACGCATTTTTCATCTTTTATTATTCTAATATTTTTTGTAAGCTGCTGGTTTACACTATTTAATACATATGATCCAAAATGTGTATGAAGGTTTGGAGCTAAGTGAATTGTGGTCACGATAGACTAAGGACTAGTTGTTAAAATGCAACTGCATGTTTCTACATAATATTCTTTAAAAATCCTACTAGATCTTCATAATCAGAGAGAAAAAAATGTCAGTTCTTTAAACTGACATTTTTGCAGCATAAACAAATACCTTTTGCTGATTGCATGTGATATACACTAAAAGTTTTACTGTTAATATTAAGTCCAACTCTTAAAAGAGTAGTCATGTAGACTCCTTATTTCTGAATTAGCCTTGAATTAGCTCTTTTAGTGCTCAAAAAAGTTAGTATTCTTGCTAAACTGGGATCAATATTTTTTTAACTCTATGTCAAGGAGAAGAAGAAATTCTGGTATCTGCAGGCACTAAAATTTCTGTTTTAGGTAAAGCAGTATCAAATTATATCTTCTGTGTTGTGTTTATGAAGGACTTGGAAGCCCTTGTGCCTTCAAATAAATTTACATTTTTTTTTTTTTTCATTCATAGCTTCTATTAGGGGAATTCTTAGGATCAAGAGTTCTTACACTAAAACATCAACTATCACATGCAATCTTTCAACACATGCATTTCTCCTCTTCAAACTTCTTCCAACAACTATTTTTTGAGACTTAGGTTGTCTCTGGGCAGAGTAGAAAGTTACAAACAGCATTTGTTTAGCTTTAGGGGGATGGCTTAGGATCGCAATGTCTCATTCTCAAATATCAAATATCACATACAATCATTTAACATTTTGGAAATCTGTGGAGTCAATTGTGGCTGTCGCAAGGAAGGCAGGGTCTTCTCAGCAATACAACACCTACAACAAGATGCAGGACAGTTCTGAACATAGAAGAACTGTCCCTTGACTTCACTCTTTTCACAAATCTTCCTACATGTAGGTGAAAAATCTGTTTATAACTCTTCAAGCCTGGAAACTAAACCCATTTCACAGATGAAGATAAATAACGTTTTGCACGCTTCTCATACACACAGAATTTTCAAGGAGCACATATAATTATGGAACTCCAATAAAAATGTTGTTTTGTTTCTTCTAAAGTTCCTTTCTAATTGCATTTTTCTTTCTGGATAAAATAGTCGCAAAATTCATGTAAGTTGCAAGGAAATTCTATTTGAAATAATGACTCTTTCTATACCACTAAGATTCTAACGAAACTGAAAATGAGTTTCCTGGTTACCATGAAAATCTAATTTGAATTCTGGACTGAATGAAAACATTTTCTGTATTTCAAATCTAATCATGTTGGTAGGTAAAGGTGAATGTTCATTTGTGATTTCCTGTCACCCATTTTCTTTTCCCTTAGCATGGGAGATATTTAATTCACTGAAGAGGATTATTTAGGAAAAAATATAGATCATTGATGATAATGAGATTTTTATTCAATTTTTGTAATTTCTCCTCTACATGCACTGTCACAATGGGAAAATGCCAAATGCTTCTATTTTCCATTACTTCTATCAAGTTTTACTATTTTGGAAATTTAAATGGCATAAACACTTTGTAATGGATGATTACATGGTTTCCCATTCTACAAAAACAGAAAAATGAAAATAATGTAATTTGCGATACTCAAACTTCCACAGTTTACTCCTCCTTTAAAACCTCGCTGGCTAGAATAAGAAGCAACACAAAATGATTTTCGACCACATGGCGAGAACTTGACCAAGAGACGAATATACTATATTTTTTCATGCAATTTCAAGAAGGCTGTTATCTGAAGAGGTGGCCTTAAAGCAACCTGTGATTTATGAATTGCTCCCAACGCATTATTCCAAAACAACTGGAATGTCGTTATGAAACACTTGCACTGACCAGCCACAGCTAGGGTCAGAGTAGTTTCAGATTTTAAATCACCATATGTACCCATCTCTAGCAAATTGCAATAAAATGGCACTGAAAGTATAATTACAGAATCTTCCTGTAAAAGGGTAAAAAGCGAAAAGAACATAACTGAGATAGGAGAGAAGGAGAATTTTGCCTGGAAAAATGGAGAATGAGAGTGATTTAAGCCCCAAGCAGCACAGCCATGTTTTACCATGCTTTACCTTCCCCCTGCCTTTCATCTTATTCATGCACAAGAAAGGGATGCAGAGTTGATTTGCACACAAACTGCCAAATAGCCACAGTTCTAGGATGTAGAATAGCTTGGAAACTTTCTTCATTGGCCACATCTCCAATCAATGAGGCTGCCCTTAGCGGTTGAGAAGAGGATGTTTAAGAGACCAAGAAACATGGATGAACTGGAAAACATTAGGACATTATGCTTAGTGAAGTAAGCCAAACACAGAAAGACAAATGCCCTGTGATCTCACCTGTTTGTGGAATCTAAAGGGAAAAAAAAAATCAAATTCATAGAAGCAGAGAATAGAATGGTAGTTACTGGGCTGGAGCAGGGGAGGAGATGATGGGGAGAGATTGGTTAAAGGATACAAAGTTATCAAGGATATTGGTGAAAGGATACAAAGTTATCAAGGATGTAGGTTAAAGAAAACAAAGTTGTCAAGGGTATTGATTAAGGGATACAGAGCTATCAAGGGCATTGGTTAAAGAAAACAGAGTTATCAAGGATATTGCTTAAAGAAAACAAAGTTATCAAGGGTATTGATTAAAGGATATAGAGTTATCAAGGTATTGGCTAAAGGAAACAGAGTTATCAAAGATATTGATTAAAGGAAACCAAGTTATCAACTATAATGGTTAAAGGACACAGAGTTATAAGGATATTAGTTGAATGATGCAAAGTTAGATAGGGTGAATAATTTCTGGAGATCTATTGTACAGTATTGGTGACTATTGTTAATAATAATGTATTGTATTCTTGAAAATTACTAGGAGTAGATTTTAAATGTCCCCATCACAATAAAACATTATACACTCTGTGAGATGATGGCTATGCTAATTAGCTTGACTTAATCATTTCACAATGTACACACATATGAAAGCACTGTGTTGAACTCCATCACTAAATATATTTTTTCTCATTTGTCAGTTAAAAATAATATTAAAAAGAAATTTATAATATTAAAAGGCCAACAGCACAGCAGCATAGAGAGGTCAGAACATTAAATGCGGCTGGATGTGATGGCTCACACCTGTAATCTCAGCACTTCAAGAGGCTGAGATGGGCAGATCACTTGAGACCAGGAGTTTGAGACCACCCTGGGCAACATAGTGAAACCCTATCTCTACTAAGATACAAAAAATGAGTTGGGCATGGTGGCTGGCATCTGTAGTACCAGCTACTTAAGAGGCTGAGGCGGGAGAATCCCTTGAACCCAGGAGGTGGAGATCAGAGTGAATCAAGATCATGCCACTGCACTCCAGCCTGGGCAACATTGAATGCTGTGGAATAGACCATTCAGTAGGAATGGGGACCAAAAAAATGTCTAATACCAAAGTAAGAAAGTGAGACATGGTAGATGATGGAACAGGGAGAAGATACATTGTAAATATGAATTATGCAATCATTTTTTCAGAAGGGAGTGTGCATAAAGATGAGAGTGAATGGCCCTCAAAGTACAGGGATTTATGAAAGTAGAATTCACTGTAGATAATATATTTATGTTATTTTTCAAAGTATTCACTCTTGGTAACTTGTTTTTACTGTTTATTTTTGTGTGTTCATTTTCACATAATTATGGTTCTAGAGGAGATTGAGTAGAAGTCTTGGCTGGAGCAAGTAATGAAGGTAAGTTTAAAGTCATTTCCTGATTTCAAAACAGAAAAGGTCTGTAGAGGGAAGAAGGTAGGATTTTGACTCAGGTACATCTGTTGCATTGCTTTGTTGACATAATTCTGCATAAATGAAAAAAAAAAAAGGAAAACAAGAATTACCTACTCATGATGTTTGTAAGAACTAGGTGGGTTATATAACAGTCCCTGATATGTCACAAGTCTTCAGTGTGCCATTATGATTATAATGATGGCTAGACAAGTGGTATAGGGGACTCGTTCAAAGTTCAAAACACACGAGGATCAAAGTGCCTGAGAACTTGACTTAGAAGAAATCCACAATCTTTTAAAGATATCTGTTACTTGGGTACGTCTCCAGGCCCTACTTCCATCACCATTCCTTCCATTAATTAGAAGGTATTGCATTAAAAGGAAAATGTACTGTTTCTTGGTGCAAACCTAAATGAGCTGGGTGTGGTGGTTTAGTCTTCTAAATACTAAGAATAAAGCTGAACAAAAGACAAGAGTATTATCACCACAATAATTGCCTGAACAATTGCCCAGAGACGTTCAAAATTATGAAACCCAATCATCAGCACTGAAATCAAAGAGAATTTGAATGATTTCTAGCAGCTGGAAAAGTATGTCTGCTGTCTGCTCTAATCCCAAATTTCTACTGAACTCAGTAGGTCCCACTTTTAAAGGACACCTGTCAGGACTTGGACAAATGTATTAAATAGGTAGTTTTCCCCTGACATAATCAGATAACTTACATTGGCAATGCATCCATAACTAATCCTTAAACAAGGAACTTTGAGAATTAACTGTTGCATTTGACTGTAAGAATTCCTGCATGTTGTCTTGGTCAATTCACTTGCTGGACAAACCAAGAAAATGATTGATTAGTTTGTACAAACCAATACGTGATATATTGTTGAGAACGAATGACTTTTCTTTAAGCTTACTGACTTCTTCATCTAATTTAGAAATGTTTATGTTTAAAGTAAACAGTCTGCAATCATTTTAAGGCAATTCTACTTTCAGTGCCATTTTATTGCAATTTGCTCAAGCTGGCTACATATGGTGATTTAAAATCTGGAACTACTCTGACCTTAGCCAAGTCTGTTCAGAACAACTGTTTCATAATTTCTTTTTTTTTTTTTTTAATTTTTTTGAGACGGAGTCTCACTCTGTCACCCAGGCTGGAGTTTTGTGTGCATCATATGCTATTATAGTTCTTGGCAAGTCTTCTAAATTCTTAGCAATATTATTCTCCTTTTTCAATCTGAACTGATTTTTCTTTTGTATATGATCTTTTATCCTAAAGCTTTTCTCCCTGTTTCTTCAATTTTGAAAGAAAACAATGTGTAAATCTTTATGCTAGTAAGTAGTGAGATGCATACAATAACCTGCAGACTGTGCAGAAGAAGGATGACAGGTCTAACAGAACATGGAAATACTTTGCTCTGTGAGCATATGAAAGAGTAGACACTGGATCTATTATGTCTAAACAAAGAGCCTCAAAGTGCTGAAAAATGACTGTGATTACAGTGTTTGGAAGTGTGTGAACGATGTTAGAGTTGAAAAAGTCTAGAGTAGGGCGTTAACCAACATGGTGCCCTGAGTGCCAAATTAATGTTGTTAGTAGCAATGTTTACCAATTATCTACCATGTATTAAAAATTGAGTCACTGCAATCTTATGATGCACGTATTAGAGGTTATGTTGAGAAATGGAAAGAATCCGAAAATTTAGCTCCTAAACACATGGGATTTTTCACAGAATAATTATTATTGAGTGCTGTTGGAAATTTTTCTAAATTCTCAAGTATTTACTTCTCAATAATAATTACCCTCTTTTTCCAGTCTGAACTGATTTTTTCTTCAGACAATCTGCCATCCTAAAACTTACCTTCACTGTTTCCTGAATTGAATCCATTATTTCTTGGAGCCTGGGTTTTATTTATTTGATGATTTTGCTTTTTTTCTTGTAGAGTATTCTGTGAAAATCCCATGTGTGTAGGAGCTAAACTTTCAGATTCTTTCCAATTCTAAAAGAAACCTGAGCTATCCAGCAAGACACATGACTAAAGTTGGTATCAGCACCATTTTGCATTGCCTTCTGGCAAGGCTCTAGCCATCCCACCTCTCTTTTTATTTATCTCCACTCTTCATTTGATTTGTGCCCCCCGATCTTGTTTCAGATTTATTAAAGGACTAAGAAGCTTAAGTATCAATTAATGAAGCAGCTCTACTTGGCTCCTCATAGGTTCCTGGAGAATACTTTTTTTCTTACTTAACGATTTAGTACTGTCAAGTGTGGCTGGCTCACCCGACACTACTCTAAGTAGAAAATACAGCACTTCCATCTCTCTTGGAATCAGCATTTTAATTAGCAAGCCCTCCATGGAGGATTGACAATGTGTTTTCTTGATTTGGGGAGGCAGTCAGTGGATAATTCTAGGAAAACTCCCATGCCAGAGGGTCTTATTGGCATATTTAAGAAATACTTTTAGACGCCTCTTTAATTAGCTTCTGAAACCCTTCAATCAAGGTGTCACGGGCAGTTGCATTTCACTTACTTTATAAAAGGAAGAGGCTCGCTTAAGATGCAGAAACACTCCGTGTCTCAAATATCACAGCTGCTGTAACAGAAACTCTTCAGTGCGCATTTTCCCACAGTTAACATATGTCTACTTTTCCCACATCAAACACATCCCATCTCGGAGATTCAACTGCACAGTACTTGTTTTTTTGTTTTTTGTTTTTCTTTTTTCCTGAATGTTGAATTAACAATTTGAACCACTGCAATTTTAAGATGCAATGATAATATTGGGGAAGTATTCACTTTTAAACTCTTATGCTCAGACATCACGTCTCTGATTTCTGGCCATTGCTTAAAAATATAAATGCACTTATGAGTAAAATATCAAGAAAATATTGGCTTGCTTTTACTTTGAGCTTCATTATGGTGTTATATTTTATTGAAACCATGACACTTTAATGCCTGTAATCCCAGCACTTTGGGAAGTCAAGGCAGGCAGATAGCCTGAGGTCAAAGTTTGAGACCAGCCTGGCCAACATGGTGAAACTCCGTCTCTACCAAACGTACAAAAATTAGCCGGGCATGGTGGCGGGTACCTGTAGTCCCAGTTACTTCTTGGGAGGCTGAGGCAGGAGAATTGCTTGAACCCAGGAGTCGGAGGTTGCAGTCAGCCGAGATCATGCCACTGCATTGCAGCCTGGGTGACAGAGCGAGACTCCGTCTCAAAAAAAAAAAAAAAAAAAAAAAAAAAAACAACATGCCACGAATACATTGTGTGTATTTCTTGGTACATATAATGCAATCATTTCAGTTTAACATATACTCAGGCATGGAAATTCTGGGTGATATGAATATGAGAAAATGCCAAATGATTTTTCAAAGTTAGGTACCATAGAAGTCCATGGACGTTCCCTTTTCCCATTTCCCTGACAGCACTTAGTGCTGTCAAACTGTTTCTCTTCAGGGTTGTAGATGCTGTTCCTCACTGATGTATGAATTGTTTTCTCCCATTTGCTATGAACTGGACTGCCTTTTGATAAGTTCATTGGTCATTCTAGTGTTCCCTTTTGTAAAGTTCCTGATTTTTTTGAATTTTTTCTATCGGTGTGTCTTTCTTCTCACTTTGAAGATAGTCTTCATAAGCCATCTGTTGGGTGTGTGATTACCAAAAGCCTTATCTCACTACGTGGTTATGTTTCCTCTCTTTATGGTCACATTTGCCAAAACAAAGTCTGAAATGTGATACACTCAAATTTATCAATGCCTTTCTAATATTTTGCACTTTTGTGTCCTGTCTAAATATCTCACTTTACCCTGAATTTCTAAAAGTATTCTGTAAAGCTAGGAGTAGTGGCACACACCTGTAATCCCAGCTGCTTAGGAGGCTGAGAAGGGAGGATCACTTGAGCCCAAGAGTTCAAGCCCAGGCTGGATAATACAGCAAGACCCTATCTCTGAATTTTAAAAAATTCTATGTAATTTTATAAATGACCACTGTCCAACAGAAAGTTTTTAAATGATGAAAATGTCCTAATCTTCATTATGAATACAGTAGTCTTGACTACATAAGGCTATAAGAACTTCAATGGGGCTAGTGAAAATGAGAATGTAACTTTCTTTTGCTAATTTTGTTTTATGCTGGTTAATTTACATTTGAATTGCCATACAAAGTGAGTATCATATTGCATCATAAAATTCTAGAATCTGAAAATTTAGCTCCTAAACACATGGGATTTTCACAGAATAAAATTTAGCTCCTAAACACATGGGAACTTCACAGTTCTTCTTTTTCATAATCTTAATATTGGTATCCAGTTAAGCAAGTCACATTTATTGGATAAGGAAAGGTGTACACACCCTATCGCTTCTCTTTCTCTGCATCACTCTGACAAATACATCTTAAAAGGAAGTAATGTTTACTGATAAATGTGAAAGGAAAATCAATCTTGGGATCCTGAAATCACTAAGCTAAAGGGAAAAGTCAAGCTAGGAACTGCTTAGGGCCAACCCGCTTCCATTCTATTCAAACTCACCCCTCTGCTCACTGAGATAAATAGATATCTGATTGGCTCCTTTGGAAAGGCCAATCAGAAACTCAAAAGAAAGCAAACACCATTTGTCCCTCTCCTGCCTGTGACCTGGAAGCCCCCTCTCTGCTTGAGTTTTCCCGCCTTTCTGGACAGAACCAATGTACATCTTACATATACTGATTGATGTCTCATGTCTCCCTAAAATGTATAAAACAAAATGTGCTCTGACCACCTTGAGCACATGTCGTTAGGATCTCCTGAGGTGTGTTATGGGCACATCCTCAAGCTTGGCAAAGTCAGCTTTCTAAATTAACTGAGACCTACCATCTCAGATATTTGGGGTTCACATAAGTAACTTAAGTGACCACAATTACCACCTGAACCAGGCTATCAGTTAGTTAGAAAAATGGTCACCATAGTAAATAGTTAACATTTTCACATGTTTTCTTCTTTGATATTTTCATCTGAAAAAGAATGTTTAAGACATGATGTTTAAATTCAACTTTGGTCTCATCAATCTTGTTATTAAACTCCCTTTCATTTGCTTACATGAGCTTTTCCAATTTGATCACATACTTGTGGTTTTTGAACAAGCCCACACCTGTTTCTACTCACAGAATCTGTATTACACCTGAATTTCATCTTTGTTTTATCAGTTGACAAACTGGACCTCACCAAAGGTCTGGCACTAATATTAATACATGTGCCAGCATTCCACTTGCCATCAAAATGTGAATTAAGCTATCCTGAAATAAATACCTTTATGGATTAAATGCCTTTATGGATTATTGCTGTCCTCACCATGGGGAACCTTCTGGTGGATATGGCATCTCAGAGGGAAAAATCCTCTTTTACGTTAGAGGTGGCATGAATTATTAAATGTGCCAACAGCAGCATATGTTTAAAATAATTTCTACTAGTTTGAAATATTTCATCAATTATGGAATAAACGATATTGAGGAGGTAAAGTGCTATAGTATCTTATTGCTTCAGGTGACTGATATTGATTATGTGTCATCTTAAGTGCAGCCTTGCTATGGAGCAATGAGTATAACATAATATTCATAATAACATAACATTCAGTACAAGTCAAGGCTATTTTTCATGCAGGCATGAAAAACTGAACTCAAACTAGTGAACAGAAAGTAAAAAAAAAAAAAAAAAAAAGAGAGTATTGACTCGTATATGAGAATTCTAGGAATGATGCTGTCCATCTAATAAAATATGCCAGAGTCTTCAAATTCATATTTATTTTTTCTTGTATCAGCTTCAAGCATAGCCACGTTTTTCCCTTGGAGATGGGGACCAGTTATTTACCAGGAGTTTAGGAAAAGTAAACCTAGTGGAAAAAGATTTTCTTCCTCAAACATCTTGGCAAAATTTTGGGATTCACTCTCTTGAATCAACTTGGATCACTCTTATGGTCAGAGCTTGTTACTGATTAAATGGGATGTGGTGCTTCGGTTGAATTAGCCTTGGGTTATGTACAGTCCCAGGGTCTCTGAAGTAGGGTCAGCTCTACTCAAAGCCCTGAAACTGGGAATGAAGACAAAGTGGGTAAATATGTAATGAAATACATATGAATACTAACTATTTTAAAGTACTCATATGTGTGAAATGATATATGAAATGTATAATATATGTAAAACCTGATCACATTAACACTGTTATACCTAAAACAAGAAATTGAAGAATAGACTATTAGCAGTATTCATGGGGTCTTTCCCATGAATGCCTCCCGATGAAAGTGAGAAAAGTTAGTCAATTGGTCCTTTTCTCTCAGTTAGGATTGCTGGATTTACGCATGCATCTTCAAAAATTATACCTGTAAGTTGGCTTTGGATGTGAATTTTATATAAATTTACCTTACTAGATAGAAATGCTATGTTAGTCCATTCTCACATTGCTATAAAGAAATACTTGAGATTGGGCAATGTATGAGAAAAGAGGTTTAGTTGGCTTCTGCTTCTGCAGGCTGTACAAGAAGCATGGCAGCATCTGCTTCTGGGGAAGCCTCAGGGAGCTTCTACTCATGGCGGAAGTAAAGTGAGAGAGCTGGTGTCTCACACGGCAGGAGCAGGACTAAAACAGACAGAGAGGGAGAAGGAGCTACCCACTTTTAAACAACAAGACCTCATGAGAACTCTATCATGAGAACAACACCAAAAGGATGGTGCTAAACCATTCTCGAAGGAACCACCCCCCATGATCCAATCACCTCCCACCAGGCACCACCTACAACATTGGGGATTACAATTGAACATGAGATTTGGGTGAGGACACAGATCCAAACTATGTCAAATATATACTAATTTCATTTATTTTACTCAATATTTGCTTATAACTCCAATTTCATATAATAGCAGATGTGATCATTACCAAAATATAATATTCCCTGATATGAATAGAACACACGTATGAGTTCTCTAGTATTTCCACAGCTATGTCATTTTTAGTTTTATTCCCTAAAATAATAATAGCTGATGCTGGTTTGAGGATGCTTGTCCATGTATCTCACTGCATTTCAATAAAAGGTAGTCAGGGTTGCATACTCGGGAGTGGAAGTGTTCGTTCACAAGATACACATTTAAATCACATCAATATATCTCCAAAGTGTGTCATTCCTCTGCCCCATGTTCTCATGTTCTTACAAACATCTGCTTCTGATGGACAGTTTAATTTTTGTCCAGCCTGTCAGTGAAAATGGATATCTTTCTACAGATTTTGATTTTCGCTTTTTCCTAATGCCGGTGAAGATGACAACCCTTCCTTTCTGACCAGGTATGGCTTCTTGTCTGTGAAATATCTACTATTGCCTTAAAATGCATTTCTGATTTTTTTCTTCTATGTTTGCAAATTGGATTTGTTTGATCCCTTTGTGTTATGCAGAGTAACCTATTTTTCTTTATTAAACATTGAAAATTCTACATATAGATTGCGAGTTTTAAAGAAAATTTTTATAGCATCTATTCATCAGTCACTTTTTTCAATGAGCTTGTATGTCTTTCAAAACATCTTCTGCTACTATAATATAATGCATAGGGCCTTCTTTATCCATTCCAGTAAGTTTTTCTTTCTTTTGTTTTTTTTTAGATAGAGTCTTGCTCTGTGGCCTAGGCTGGAGTGCAGTGGCACAATATTGGCTCACTGCAACCTCTGCCTCGTGGGTTCAAGCAATTCTCCTGCCTCAGCTTCCCAAGTAGCTGGGACTACAGGCTCCCACCACCATGCCTGGCTAATTTTTGTATTTTTAGTAGAGGCGAGGTTTCACCGTATTGGCCAGGTTGGTCTCGAACTGCTGACCTTAAGTGATCCGCCAGCCTCGGCCTCCCAAAATGCTGGGATTACAGGCCCATTCCACTAAGTCTTATTTACCACAATAACAAAGGCTCTCGAGTCATTCCTCTGTTTGTATCAGGAATATGCTAGACACCTTCCTCTGTTATTCCATAATAGAAATTAAATAGTATTTTGATGTCTAAAATTATGCTATTTTTACCTTCTTTGACTTTGAAACTTAAGGAAACAGTATTTTGCAAGCATTACTTATAAAAAGCAAATAATTCTGAAAAACGACTGTGATTTGGCTAAAATGGGAGTGTCACTTAATTAGTACTGACAGTGCCTTTTTTTTTTTTTTTTTTTTTTAGTAAAAATATTTCTCTTGCTCATCAATAAAGAAACTTTCTCTGCTATGGTTCCATAGAAAACAATTCACCTACTAGTTTAAAATAAAAATGCATCAGGCAGGTTGATGTAGAATACATAGAGGATGTTACTCTAGATGTACTAACGCCGGTTTACTTATGTGTATAGTTTTGTTTATCTACATGCATAGTTTCGTTAAATGTTTTACAACATAATTATATATTTATATGTGTATATTTAAGTGTAAGTATACATATCTGTTTATCATCTATCATCTATCATCTACAGCCATTTATCTATTATCTACATATCTATCTACATATAACCTATATATTATCTATCATCTATTATTTATCCATTATCTATCATGTATTTATCTATATCTATCATGTATCAGAAAATAGAAAAATATACAATAGTAGCAGCGATTGTTGTCTCTAGTAAAGTAATATTTCTTTTCTCCAATTTTCTGAATTTCTGAAATAAACTTACCCAGCTTTGAATTAATAAAGTTCTAATTTCAAGTATAAGTATTTACTCACATATAAATAGAATGAGATCCGCTTTTGTTGGCGATCTCTGTGAAAACTGGCCTGTGAAGACTGTTTCTATCTTTTCCATTACATCAGTGGAAATAAATTATTTTCTTGTGTGTTCATAGGAAGGCTGCTAGATCAGCCAATACTGAGGAAGAGATTTCCAATATGGGTGGGAGAAGAAAATCAAGCCCTATGGAGAACTCTCCAATATGTATCTTGGCTTCTATATGAAAAAAACACTTATGTAAAAAATGCTAAATATAAACGCTGGCAAATAAGTTTCATACCAGAGAAGTCAGAGGAAAGGTTATCAATTTCTACAGAGTAATACGGTTCTAAGTCCAAGAAAGAAGAAAGGGAAAATGAAAAAGACATTTGAAAACAAGGTGTCAACTCTAAGAGTTTATGCTTTTCTTCTACTTGTATAGTATAAAATATATTTCCATATTTAAGTCATAACTGATTTTCAAACATTCCCATCTTTCTAGAATTTCCATTAAATTTCTAAATTTTCCATCAGTAAAATGAAAACTTCACAGATATTGCTAACAATAATATTAAGAACACAAGCTAGTACAAGTCATTCTTATTTTTCCTTAAAGGTTTTGCCAATGATTGTACTCACTGTTACATATGCACACACACCCACACAAAAACACACACCATCATTTCCACCATCAAGGAAATAAATATTAAAAATATATTTTACATATATGCCAACTTTTTCTTAAGATATAGTCAATTTTCAGGTTATAAATGTTATTTTGCATTAAAGCCAGGTAGAGTATGTCACAAATCAAAAATAAATGGCATTGGCTTGTATTATAAACATTTAAAATTCTAACAATGAGTATACGTGTATTTAATATCTTGGAGGGAGCATTCATTTGACATAGTTAACAAACATTTTGGATTGCTGGGAGACAGTTGCTTGCAGGAAACAACTAAGTCATGGTTTGGGCATAATTAAAAGACACTTTAGCAAGTTTATCAATATGGGATTGGACAGATCCATTTGAGGTGATGAATTACTTTCCATTATATTCTTGTAGTCCTTTTAGCAGAATGAGTAAAGATTACATAGAAATGTGTCCTTCTGTAATTCTTCTCCTGCAATAAGGAAAAGGGTGAACTATTCTATATCAGGTGCATTAGGTGATAAAATTTATTCTACAATAAAGATTTTGTCTAGTTTTATCCTTCCGTCGAGGGAAAAGCAGATTACTTAACATTGGTCAGATGCAGATTCTCATGATTAGAGCAAGATTTCCTATAAGAGTATTAAGAAATATAGAAAATTAAACCAAGTATTTTGTAATTTTCTCTTTACTTTTTTAATATTTTAGAATTTGGAATTCCAAATTTAGAATTTAGACTTTTAAAGTTTATTTATAATTTCTTCTCTATCAACTTTCTCTGAGCTTCTTAAATGATGAGTCTTTTCTTTCTTTCTTTCTTTCTTTTTTTTTTTTTTTTGAGACAGAGTCTCACTCTCTTGCCCAGGCTGGAGTGCAATGGCACAATCTCAGCTCACTGCAACCTCTGCCTCCCAGGTTCAGGCAATTCTCCTGCCTCAGCCTCCTGAGTAGCTGAGATTACAGGTGTGTGCTACCACACCCAGCTAATTTTTGTATTTTTAGTAGAGATGGGTTTCATCATATTGGCCAGGCTAGTCTCGAACTCCTGACCTCAGGAGATCCGCTCGCCTCAGCCTCCGAAAGTGCTAGGATTACAGGCATGAGAAACTGCACATGCCTTTTAAACTCTAACTTCAAGTGTTTCTTAGAAAACGAGTTCACTTGATAACATATGTATTTCTCTGGAGCAACATTTCTCTACTTCAGCACCACTGACGTTTGGACTGGTAACTCTTTTTTGCAGAGGGCTGTCCTGTGCATTATAGAGTGTACAACAGCACCCCTGGTCTCTACTCACCAATAGCAATCCTGATCAAGCTGTGATGACCTAAATAAAACGTCTCTGCGCATTGCCAAGTGACTCCTGGGGGGCAAAATCATCTCCAGAGACACTCATGTGTCTAAACTCTACCAGAAGGTTATGCTAACTGTAAAATCACACAATTATAAATTTGTAGAGGGGACTTTATTTTTATTTTATTTATGTATTTTGTTTTTTGAGATGGAATCTTGCTCTGTCACCTAGGCTGGAGTGCAGTGGCACGATCTTGGCTCACTGCAACCTCTGCCTCCCAGGTTCAAGTGATTCTTTTGCCTCAGCCTCCCAAGTAGCTGGGACGACAGGTGCACACCTCCATGCCCAGCTAATTTTTGTATTTTTAGTAGAGATGGGATTTTGCCGTGCTGTCCAGGTTGCTCTCGAACTCCTGACCTCAGGTGATCCACCCACCCCAGTCTCCCAAATGCTGGTATTGCAGAGGTGAGCTACCGCGCCCTGTCAGACTTTATTTTTTTGTAGAGTTACAGCCTGTAAGGTGGTGATGCTGAGGGCCTTGGAAACATAGCTTCTAGTGCTACACCACCTCGCTTTTTTCTAGCAGCCACCTCTATCGTGTGCGCATCAACAAGAAGGTTCAAGTTACCTTCCCTGAAGTCATCTTGGTCCATGGGAAAGTTATGTAACCTTGTTGAAACAACCAGACCGTCCCGCTTATTATCTTTCTCAATCTATCTTTTATTCAACTAGGACAGTATAGAGAGCATCATTTGCTCACTCTGCTTATAGTCCCTATCTGGCGTGTTTTGAGCATCTTATTACTTGTCTGCTACCTATCCAGGATGAGAGCTCCTGGAATTTCAGGTCGACATTTAACTAACACTTAAACATGAAAAGCCCATCTCAGTGTCTGGTTGGAAGAAAAAAAATGTGTACTTCCCAAAGGATTAAGTCAATAAATACATGATTATTACCTTTCATTATTACCTAGGGTTATTTGTTTTAGTCTTACTCTAGAATCCAAAGACCTCTCCTACAGAACAGCTGGTACTCCATAAAAAATGAGTGAATGAGCTCATCCTTACATATAAATTGTTTTCACCAAGAACCTTTGAAACTCTATAGGACCTGTTAGAGAACTAGCTTCAATGTAAGAGATTATTAATACTTACAAATTCATAAAAATGAGTAACCTAGATATACTGCATGACTGAAAAGGGTTGCCTCATCAGCACCTGGCAGAGTAGCCAGTTATGATGCAAAATTAATGCAAACTAGAGGAACATGTGTCTAATAGATGCATTACAAAATTTATATATCTTTATAATAATCTACATTACTCATTTTTTCACCACAAACTGCAACACGGTATCAGTCAATATGGACATCTATTATGTATTTTGAACTGACACTTCCCCTAGATCAGGCACAGTACTGGAAGTAGGCATAGAGATATAAAGAAGAACAATATGGTTAATGCCATGATAAGGTGAAAAATTCAATCAAGAAAACAATATATTTAGAGATTGCTATAAGAATTTACTATAAAGTTAATAATGGTGGTTCTGGTGATTCTAATGATGATAATGACATTAGAGGTAGTAATGATGGTGACTCTGGCATTTGTGATGATGATGATGGTGGTGGTGGTTATGATGATGATGAAGGTGACAATGTGATGATAGTGATAATAATGATGGTGATGATGGTAATCATGATGGTAATGATGGTGATGATGGTGTTTGTGATGATGATGGTAATGACGGTGATGGTGATGACAATGATGACAATGGTGATGATGATGGTTATGATAGTGATATGATGGTGATGACGGTGATAGTGATGATGATGATGATGGTAGTGGTAATATTGATGATTATAATGGCGATGATGATGATACTGATGATGCTCATGATGATGATACAGCCATACAGTGTTTAATGGTCATTTTTAATAAGAGCTCACTACTTGATTTAATGTAGCTCATACATATAAAACATGCATGGTCCCAATCCCTAAGTAAACGTAATTTTTCAATGCATGTGAGACAGTGCAGTCCACTTTGCTTTTCCTTGTGTTCTAAGAAATGTAAAAAAGGGGTGTGGCGGTGGGCACTTGTAATCCCAGCTACTTGGGAGGCTGAGGTAGGAGAATCGCTTGAACCCAGGAAGGGGAGGTTGCAGTGAGCCAAGATCGCACCATTGCACTCCAGCCTGGGCAACAACAGCAAAACTCCATCTAAAAAAAAAAAAAAGAAAGAAAGAAAGAAAGAAATGTGAAAAAGAAGGAAAAAGAAGAAGATCCCAAGCCTCCCCGGTACTCTCTCAGACATTACAGTACCTGCTTAAACACGAAATTGGCATATCAGTAGTTCTTTCATTTATTTGTAGTTAATAACACATCAGCATACTGTTTTATTCTCACCCTAGTGCATAGAAATGTTACTAAGAATTCGTTTCTCAAAACATATCCATTTAGCTTGTCAATAGTTCCTTCATTCCATAAAATATTTTTTGATAGGGAAACATTTCCTGATTAGCATATAAAGTGGTTATTAACAGATGAAGAGATTATTAACTATAACTTCATGAATCATATATCAAATTTGAAGAACAGGAACAAAAACCTTCAATTAAGGCTGAACATGAAAAACTTATTTTTTGAAATACTGAATTATTAAGCACATATATACAGATCTATTAAACTTATTTTTCGTGAGCATAAGTATCAAAATTTATCCAATTCCTTTCAATTGGGGCTCTAGAAAAGACAATAGTAACATTTGTTCTTCACAGAGGAGACATGACGATATACTGGATACACATATTGAAGTAGAGATTTAAAATATTCTGGATGCAGCACTATAATTTATCCTCGCTTCATTTAGTTTCCCTGTCAAATTTTCACCTATTATAAGATGTATCTAAATTATTCTTGCATAAGCCTTTTTTGACCACCCATAACTCCTTTTGCAGTTGGTTGGAGCTTTTCTAATTTAATGTGAAATTGACTTCCTTTCTGCTTAGTTGTCAGAAAGATGAGAGATTATTGAAAATAGAAGTTTACCTGCCAAACAGTTGACTAAATATAAGCCAGGCAGTTAACTTTGCATCTTTCAAGACAGTGTGCATTTCTGGCCGAGTCAATATTCACAGTGAGGAAATTGGCAAGTGAAAATCAGCATAAATAGCTATTATCTCCAAGGAAATTATCTTTTCCAATTCCCAATAAATTTTTGCTATCTAGAGGAGCATTATATGTAAATAGTCAATATAAATAAAATAGATGTTAGAAAGAAGAGAAATGGGCCCAGTGCTGATTAAAAGGAGGGACCTCAGTGATAATACTATGCTAGTTAAAAAATAAATAAACTTTATAATTCAGGAAAGCACAGACCACTAAAGTCATGTCATGGCAGCCCACTGGCTGTCCAAACAATTGATATTTTCTGATGGTAAAATTGAATGATGACTTTAGGATATCTGTGTGTTAATGTTCTGATATTATTTTCCAATCAGTATCTTTAGTATTTCCAAAATTATTATATGAAATTTATGATCAAGTATCTCTAACCAAATATTTTCATATTGAGAAAATTATAATTTTAAAATTATAATTAAAATATTATACAATAAAGAGCCAAAAAGAAACCTAGAGAGGCTAGGCAACCAAGGTGCACATTGCATACAAGTATTCTAGATGCATCTGATAGTAAGAAATTAATTGGCATGTCAGACAGAGAGAGAATCCAGGTGTTTTCTTTCCAAACTCAGTATCATTTCTATACACATTTTACTTAAATTTAGGAATTATAGCATATGTCTGTCCCTAACCAGAGGGGTGTCCCCCTGATACTATTCTCAATCCTTAGAAAGAGTATTTAGGATTAGGCAGAGCCAGGTTCTGTAGAATGGTTATGTGTGACTGGACAGAAAATAACACATAATTATGTGTAGATATAGCATTAAATGGAATAAAGAGCCAAATTAAAAGACAGTGCAGCTTGTTGTCTTGTTAAATTATATATTCTGATGTAAATTAATCACTCTATTTTCATATGTAACCAGTGGTGTAATGCTGTAGCCAATAATGATAACATTATAGAGTGTTTAATTTGGATCAGGTGCTGTGCTAACCACATCAGGAGTGCATTCCCTTTCTCCCTTCTTAATTCTCACAATTCTGTAACACAATTCATATTACTATTCCTATGAACAATAAGCACTTGGTTGAAAATGGTGAAGGCCGTGTGTGGTGGCTCACACCTGTAATTCAAGCACTTTGGGAGGCCGAGGCAGGAAGATTGGTTGAGCTCAGGGCTTTGAGACCAGCCCAGGCAATACAGTGAGACCTCATCTCAACAGAAAATAAATAAAAAATTAGTTCACAGCAGTGGCACACACCTGTGGTCCCAGCTACTTGAGAGGCTGAGGCAAGAGGATCACTTGAGCCCAGGAGGTTGAGGCTGCAGAGAGTCAGATTGTGCCACTGCACTCCAATCTGGGTATCAAAGTGAGACCCTGTTTCAAAGCAAACAACAAACAAGATATATATATATACACACACACATATATATATGTATATATATACATATATACACACACACATATAATATATATAAATAAAATAAAATAAAATAAAATGGTGACATTCTTAAGCATAACTGTGGAGGAGAAAAAAACGTTGCTTTCTCCTATACCCTTCCTTCTACATCTTTGGCTGGTTTACACATTAAGTTAAAATAAGACAGATTAGCAGGAGACAAACAATTTGAATTACCTTCCTATGCACAGGAGTTCCACAAAAACATGAAACTCAAGAATCAACCAGATCTATGAAGTTTACATAGCATCCTGGACTACAGAAAGAAATAGGGATCTGTGGCTTCTGGCAGGTGATGGAGACAAGTTGCTGGAGGGTGAAGGGAGTAGCTGTGTGGTGAGTAAAAGTTGGCTTGTTATGCAGATAAAATTATCTCAGGAGATCAATGTCTTCTCAGAGCAGTCCCTATTCCTGGATCAGATATCTTTATCACTGAAAATTTGTTTTGTAAATGTAATTTGCTTTACAAAACAGCAACTTTTGAGCGCTACTCCTGTATCTGCAGTCTCTCAAAGCAATCAGCTCCAAATAGTCAATATGCCAAGTAGGTATATTTTGGTCTCCTGTAATCATATTCTGGGGTGATACGCGTCCCGAGCCCCAATAGAACACAGCAAGTAAATGCCGCTATTCCAATCTAGGAGTGTTATTGTGTATTTCATTCATTCATGCTATTTTAATATGAATTCTTAAATGCAATCAAAGGTACAACATTCAAAAGTACCAAAAAAACTAAATCTAGACTTCAGCCACAATATCGTACATTTTTGGGAAAAGTTTTCTAGAGAGATTCCATGTTATATGCTACATATAAAACATAATGCATGGGGTGTTTGTATAGATGTAAAAATATGCACATACGCTTGTTTTTATCAGTCTGTCTATAATATTTATCTATCATCTAACTAGCTAGCTGCCTATTTCTATCACCTATCCATTTTCTCACTTATCTATCTAGAACCTATCCATTTATCTATCTATTCGTTCATCTGTCTGTTTAACCATCTATCCATCTATTATCTATTATCCGCCCATCCAATCCATCCATCTATCATCTATCCATCCGCCAATCCTTTTATCTATCTACCTATCTCTATCTATCTATCTATCTATCTATCTATCATAGCTACCTGTGTGAACTCACCTTTTAGTTAATAATAAATTGTGAAATAATTCTGTTCAACACTTATAGACCTGCCTCATTGTTTTTAAATTTGGGCAACTCTTATTTAAAGTCAACACAATGGGCCGGCGCGGTGGCTCAAGCCTGTAATCCCAGCACTTTGGGAGGCCGAGACGGGTGGATCACGAGGTCAGGAGATCGAGAGCATCCTGGCTAACACGGTGAAACCCCGTCTCTACTAAAAAAATACAAAAAAACTAGCTGGGCGTGGTGGTGGGCGCCTGTAGTCCCAGTTACTCCAGTGGCTGAGGCAGGAGAATGGTGTAAACCCGGGAGGCGGAGCTTGCAGTGAGCTGAGATCCGGCCACTGCACTCCAGCCTGGGCGACAGAGCGAGACTCTGTCTCAAAAAAAAAAAAAAAAAAAAAGAAAGAAAATCAACACAATGAAAACCTAGATATTAGAATTGTGTAGATCAGTAATTTTCACAAAATGTATACACCCATCAGCCAAATAAAGAAGATTACCAGCCTCATGACCCTGTTTCATGTGCTCCCACTCTTATGCCGAGGTGGTCGTTATCCTGATTTCTAAGATTGTAGTTGGTTTTGCTTATCTAGAACTTCATATGAAAGGAATTGTAGTAAAGCAAAATTGTCTCTGGCTTCATTTGCTAAATATTGGTCTTATGTGATACATCTCTCTCTTTTTTTTTTATTTATTTTTGAGACAGAGTCTTGCTCTGTCGCCCAGGCTGGAGTGCCGTGGGGCGATCTCAGCTCACTGCCACCTCTGCCTCCCAGGTTCAAGAGATTCTCCTACTTCACAGCCTCCCGAGTAGCTGGGATTACAGGCATGCACCACCACCTGTGGCTAATTTTTGTATTTTTAGTGGAGATGGGGTTTTGCCATGTTGGCCAGGCTGGTCTCGAACTCCTGACCTCAAATGACCTGCTTGCCTCAGCCTCCCAAAGCGTTGGGATTACAGGCATGAGCCACCGCACTCGGCTAATCCCTTTGGTTTTAAGCAAACCGCACAATCTATGCTTGGGAATAGCAGCTGATTGGATGAATATACCTCAACATGTATTTCTAGCTTATTGTTACTAGACATTCAAAATACTTCAATTCTGTAGCTATTATGAATACTCGCTCTTATTCACTTCTTAATGTCTGTGGAATTTGTTGTAATGCAACTTTTGTTGTTGTTGTCCATTTCTTGTGTCAGTAATTCATGCTCTTCTCTATTGTGTCTTTATTTTCATTTTTCTAATCAAGTCATTGCTATTCAAAACAATATATTTTACTGTTAATATTCTCAATTAATTTAATTTTAATTTCTCAATGAATTTAAACGCCTTAGTGTTTTCCTAAGAGTTCTCACCCAAGGCAGATTTTAAGAATTTTCTTTAACAGTTCCTATATGATGTATGTATTAGCTTCCTATTGCTGCTGTAGCAAACTACCAAAAGATTTGGTGGCTTAAAACAATGCAAATATATTATCTTACAGTTTGGGAGATCAAAAGTCCAAAATGCATCTCACTGGGCTACAGTCAAGGTGTTGGCAGGCATGTCTCATACTGGAGACTCCATGAAAGTGTTCACGTCCTTATCTTTTGCAGCTTCTGTTGTCTGCCTGTATTTCTGGCTTCTGGCCCCCTTTCCAATATCACTCTGAGTTCTCCTAGTGACATCATATCTGCCTCTGTAATTCTTTCTGCCTCTCTCTCTTCCTTACAAAGACCCTTGAGATGACATTGGGCCCACCAAGATAATCCAGAATCACATTCTCATCTCAAGATCCTTAACTTATTTGCATATGCAAAGCCCCTTTTTGCCATGTTAGGTACATAGTCATAGGTTCCAGGAATTCAGACGGTGTATTAGTCCGTTCTCAGGCTGCTATGAAGAAATACCCGAGACTGGATAATTTATAAAGAAAAGAGGTTTAATTGACTCATAGTTCCACATGGCTGGGGAGGCCTCAGGAAACTTACAATCATGGCAGAAGGTACCTCTTCACAGGGCAGCAGGGGAGAGACAGTGCAAACAGGGGAAATGTCAGATGCTTATAAAACCATCAAAGCTCTTGACACTCACTCATCATCACAAGAACAGCATGGGGGGAACTGCCTCCATGATCTAATCCCTTCCCATCGGGTCCCTCCCATAACATATACGGATTATAGGAACTACAATTCAAGATGAGATTTGGGTGGGGACATAGACAAACCCTATTACATGCAGACATTTTGGTTTGCTTTGTTTCGTTTTGTTTTGGTAGGAGGCAGTTTTCTGCCTACCACAATGTGAATGAATGTTTTGTTGCATTTATCTAACTTTTGGGTTTTTTTTAACTTCTTGAATCTATTTCTGGATGTCTTCCCACAATTTGGATAATTCTGGTCAATATATTCTCTAATGTTCATCTATCACCTACATATTTCTTTGTCCTGAACTACAAGACATAAATAAAACAAATATGTTTACCATATCATATATATAAATATATGATATATAAACATAGATATTATATGTAAGTATATATAACATATAAACATATATACATATATTATTTTTGAGACAGGGTCTCACTCTCTCACCCAGGCTGGAGTGCAGTTGTTTGATTACTGTGCTATTTCAACTCAAGGTTTAATTCTCATTAGATTTATTGATTGATACTATCTGGTCAGGAAAATTGGTATCTTATGGTATAAAGAACTGCAAGGCAATCCCCAGTGACCTACATCTTTGTATAATTTCCTCCCCTTCAGTGTAGGATGGGCCTGACAATGAGATGATGAAAGCAAAATAGCCAGCCCAGTGATTAGTTTATGCTACAAGGTACGGTTGACCTTAAGAGAGAATGATTATCCCCAGTGGGCTTGATCTAGTCATGTTAGACTTTCAAAAGGACAACATTATTCCTGGAAAGACAGATTCAAAGCATGAAGCAGACTTTACAAGAGAGAGAGTCTTTGCTGCTGGTTTTGAAAATGGACATGGGTATTTGACAAGGAACAGGCACCAAGGAACTGAGCCCTGCCCCTTGAGAAAAGCCAGAAGGGAAATGGAGACCTCAGTTCTACAACCACAGGAACTAGATTATGCCACTACCCCTGAACTCAAGAAAAAGATGGAACAACGCCTCAATTTCAGCTGTGTAAGACCTTGGGCAGAGGACCTTGATATGCATTGTCCAAATTTCGGAACTGCAGGATTGTGAGCTAATGAATGAGTATTGTTTTAAGCACCTGGATTTGTAGTGATTTGTTATGCAGCAGTAAAAAATTTATACTTCATAATTAGTGTATCAAATGAAGCTTTGAATAAACCTTAGTGATAACAAGAAAAAATTACGTTATCGTGACCATGTTTTCTTTGGACTTAACATCATTTCTCTTTATCTAAAAGAGCTGATTTCATATCAAAATGTGACTTCAAATTCTTTTTAAAAACTGATTTAGATCCCCTGCATTCTTAAGAAATTTCTCATTCATGGCTGACATTTATGTTGCTTTTCAAAATTCAAAATGTTACATAATTATAAATAGATTTTATGAAATATTTATAACTGGTTTATATTGTATTAGAAGTTTGGAAATCTGATCTTTGAGAAGATTTTTAAAATTTAAAACTGTGCTAGATATAAGAAGACAAAATATAAATTGTACTATAGGTAAATAAAAACGTTTAAACTTTTTATTTCTGTAAAATGATTTCAACTACAACATCACAGATACTGAGACTATATTTTAAATGTTAGTGATTCATTATCCTTTTACTCAGACACTAGCATATACATAGACTAGAGTATTAATATTTTTTGGATGATCCTTTCCAATGAGATTATTTTACTTTTAGAATTAACTCAGTAATTGAGTTAATTTTTAACCATGAAGGGCATGGTTAAGAATATTGATTCCTTAATATTCACCACATTGCTAATAACTCATGTGGATATACATCTTAAAGCTATATATGTGTGCATTCACAATAGGATATTACAGATGACATACATTATTTTTAGCATTTTAGCCAATTTGAGAAAAATCATCTCTCTGTCAGAGATGATAGATCCCTTTGGCTCAGATTTATATGCTCAAGAAATGTCCAAATCAGATAATTACTGCAAACTACTGTTTGATAGACTTCTAATTCAAATTGTTAAATAGTCAAGGAATTGTAATTAGAAGACCTATTTATACTATTTTAAAAATGCCACTGACACCTAAGTAGATCGATAAAGATCTATAGTTCTTACCATTGTGATTCAAAGATTTAAGGATTTCTAAAACATATTGTTAATAAAGTTGACCAGAAGGCTGGGGAGAATGTAAAGATTTAGGAAAAGGCTTTCCCTATATCTGCTCTCTCTTGAAAATACTTAATCCAAAAGAGAGCACCCAAGAAAGGAAACTATTTCTCTCACTCTCACACTGCTGAAAAAAAAGAAATTATGTCCAGAACTGCTTCTAATTTACATAAGAGGAGAAACCAATTAGCTCATGACTCAGATCAAAGGGACGGAAAAATGTAACTCAAATTAGGTGCGCATCCTGGGGCTAACAGGAATGGCCAGAGGGACTCTAAGGTTGTAATAACAAAGCAGTTACTGGAGTAGCCATGTGGGTTGGCGGGCAGGGAGCAGGGGTTCACATAAGTCTGTTTGGATGACATGAAGTTGATGTCCATACAGTAGTGGTGATACAACGAGTATAGATTATGAAATTGGATTAATTCAAAATGTGGAGTACTCAGAAAACAATGGAATTCTTCAGATAAACCTTTTGGAGATGATATGACTTAAAATGGATTTCAAGGAGAGTAAAAGAAAGATGATAAAGAAGAATCTGTCTGCTCTGAAAACCATGCAAATGAAGGTAGGATTCATCAAAGTGCCTTTTGGAGAAAGTCTGACGGGACAAAATATAATTTTGAAGAAATGACCATGGTGATTTCTTCTTTTATTTTTTCAGGTGCATTTCCTGATGTGATTTGTCCTTCTCTAATCGGTCCCCTAAGTCCATGCACATTCTCAGAATTTAAGAAGGGACAATCCACAGAATGCAAGGTACAAACAAGTCAATGAATGGCCACTGAGTTTCAGCCTCCTAGAATAGCTGAATGAATTGAAAGAATACAGGTCAGAAAATGAATGCTGACTGGGATGAGATGGTATAAATCATTCTACCATAAAGACACATGCACGCGCATGTTCACTGCAGCGCTATTCATAATGGCAAAGAAACAGAATCAACCTAAATGTCCATCATTGATAGACTCGATAAAGAAAATGTGGTATATATACACCATGAAATACCATGCAGCCATTAAAAATAATGAGATTATGTCCTTTGCAGGGACACGGATGGAGCTAGAGGCCATTATCCTTAGCAAACTAATGCAGGAACAGAAAACCACATACGGCATGTTCTCGCTTATAAGTGGGAGCTAAATGGTGAGAACACATGGACACATAGAGGAGGACAACACACACTGGGGCCTACTTGAGGGTGGAGGGTGGAGGAGGGAGAGGATTAGAAAAAAATAACGAATACTAGGCTTAGTACCTGGGTGATGAAATCTGTGCAACAAACCCCCATGACACAAGTTTGTCTATGTAAAAAACTTGTACATGTACTCTTGAATTTAAAGAGGTTTTTGTTTGTTTGTTTAGTTTTGTTTTGTTTTTTTAAGAGTGCTTTTCCACCATGCACAGAGTAAAGATTCCAAGGACTGTGTGAGGAAAGGTGAATTAGAACAGTCAGGAAAAGAAGTGGGGGGAAATGCTGATGTCCTTGGGTACAGGTCTTGCCCTTGGCCCTCTGAAGCAAATCAATTCTTTCTGCCCTCATTCCCAGATACAAATAGTGGAATATTCCAAGATCTTAGAGTTTCCTGGAGAAACATTTTTATTATTATTATTATTTTTTTGGTGATAGAATAATAGAATATGCTGTATCTAGGCAGAGGGATTCATAATCATGTCAGATTGGATCAGCGTGGCTTAAGAGCTTCAGAATGGACCCATGTGTTGAGAGCATATAGAAAATGGTAGGGGATAAGTTTAACCTACAGTGGCCAGAAAATAACACACTGCACTGGCCAGCACAGCCGTACTTTGAAGACCAGATGGAAATGACCATATCTTAAAAGACGACTTCTTGGCAAAAGAGTAACACCACAGGCCAGGTGTAAAGTCGTTTTCTATCCTCCCCTCCTTTCTCATAATCAATCAGTCACTAAACACTTTTCCAATGTCTTTACTCATTATCCCACTACCGGGTACCGTTGATAAATTAAATCCTAAGCAAAACATGGCAAGTGGTCATTCTCAAATTGCTGACCAGTAGGAAAATCAGTAATTGATTTTCAGGGGGAAGTTTTCTATAAAAGGTATCATGTAAATGATTAATAAAATGAGTGCTGAAGGTGATATTGAGACTAAACTTGGAATTTCCTCGGAAAGCAGCATTCAAGAATTTTGCCTGTGCTAAATGTCTCTAATACTCTGCTAGTAATTAGCTATTGATTCAAGCTGTCAATAGTCATTCTACCTTGTGTCTTTGCCCATGAAATGAGAAATGTATCCAGTCAGAATTAATCCTGAAGCCAAATGCAAAAGAAAACATTTTATTTACATAATGCCTGTGGTGGAGGAAAAGCAATCTAATTAGAAATTAAAAGGCAAAGATAACTTTCGAAAGTAAATAAGTTGATGGGAAATCTAATATGATTTGTCTCATACACTTGCTTTTCTATGAAAACTCATGTCCTCTGTCTGAGGAGAAAAAGATGGTATGATTTCAAGGGCAATTGGGCAGTTGTAAATTTTACCATCTTTGATACAGAAAGGAGACGATGTGCTATAAAATGAGGCAAGGAGCGTGTACTTGCAAGAGAGAAATACTGAAAGCAGGACATGCATTCTTATTAACATTCTTACTTAGATTATTTCAAACTGTCCCCTGTGTTTGCTTTACTTTATGTTTCTTTTTAAAATAATAATACTTTTAAATAATATCATTTACCATTTTTATGGACATATTTTATTCTCTTTATCATGGTCGCTGGGCTGGCATCCCTTATTATATCCTCATATGTGGTCCACTCTATCATTTATTTCACAAATATCATTGCCATTCTGCTATGTGTAAAGATTGGGGTAGATGCAAGGAAAGTATAATTGAAAAATGTGATCATTGTGGTCAGATATTTCAAATTCTTGTAGTTGGACAAATACATAATTGATATGCATCATCAATATTTTGTACTTAGGAGAAGGGTGTACAACATGCAATAGAATATAGAGTCCATGAAACTAAGACCTGGAGACACTAGAGAGGTTCAAAGAAGAGGTGATCTTGCCTTGAAAATTTTGATTTGTTTTGTTTTGTTTTGTCCCAAACAAAACTGGTGATATCATTCAAGGCAAAGGCAGCTAGTTATGGATAAATGCATTAATATCTGGTCATGTATTAGTGTTTCTTCCCTTTGTATCTGCCATATTGACATCATGGACTGATGAGCTTTTGCTACCAGAACAGTCTCCCCTGAGCTTAACCACAAATCAGGGTCTTGATGCTCTATTATATGAGTCTGCTGGGGCTCATATCACAAAATACCATGAATTGCATGGCTAAACCACACAAATGTATCTTATCAGAGTTCTGCAGGCTGGAAGTCTGGGATGAAGGTGCTGGCAGATTTGGTTTCTAGTGAGGGCTCTCTTCCTGGCTGGCAGATAGCCATCTTCTTGCTGTGTCTTTACGTGGCACAGAGAAAGAGAGAGTGATAGCTCCAGTGTCTCTTCTTCATATAAGGTCATGAATTCCATCAAAAGGGCTCTACCCTCATGAATATTCACCTAAACTAAATTACTTCCCTTAGGTCCTATCTCTATATACCATCCAACTGGCAATTAGGGCTTCAACACGTTAATTTGAGGATGACACAATTCAACCCACAGCACTGCTGAAGGCACCTGGAATGCTAAAATAGTTAAAATTTGTACCTTAAGAGACAAATCAAAGCCTATATATCTGGCCATAGCCACCAAGTCCTTAATAAGCACTGATATATATATATATCATATATACAATTGTATATTGCTGAAGAATAGATCTTGGGTGTCTACTCCAAGTAAAGTTAGGAGTGCGTTCTTATCTTTCCTGGCATCATATGCCTATTTTTACATCATTTGGAATTTAGAATAAATGATTCTAAAATACAATGATAATATTTTTATATTTGCATCACAGTAAGGTAAAAGTTTGTCAACATAAATAGCAGGCAGAGCGACTCACTGCAAGAAAATGATATTTATTTGGGAATGGACATTGCAATGGGAATATGAACACCATAGTAAAGTATGTGTGTATTCAGGAAGGTAAAGAAAGACAAAGATTTTTGAAGGAAAAGTTGAGGAGGATGTATAATTGTTGACATGATTATCTTTGTCTATAAGGATCAATAACAAGTATAATGTCAATTGGAGTTGCACAGGCAGTTGCTGGGCAGATGTCCTTGCAGAAGTTCTTTAAGGATGTAGTGGTCTTCGTGCAAGGTTGTGGATTTTGCAGTCTTATGACAGTTCTTGCTATTAGGGATTTGTGCGTCACCCTTCCCCCTCTTCATGGCCTGCCTCAGCTCTGTTTCCCAGGATCTTTAACACAAATCACCCCACTTTTATTCTGACAACATTCACAAGTTTAAATAAGACACATATGTCCAATTTTATTACACTTATATCAACATTTCAAACTGACTGTTATGGTATTCCTAAAAATAAAGAATTAATAAATCTATTTCTTCTTCAACTTAATAATCAATCATTTTATCCAGAGGTCATGTTTTCTTGTGCATCTTCCTGGTTCAACTAGATACTTTCTTTTTTAAAGATGAAGTTCTTTCATTAATATTCAGAGTCATTCTTTCCCCATAAACAGCAATTTAGTTGAGAAGCGTTAAGTGGAACCGAGGCCAAAAGGCAATAATATAAATGTTAAACAAACAAACCAAAACCCTCCACCTGACCAGAATATCATCTTTGCATTTGATTTTCTAGAGAAAGAGATGAAAAATTTCCAATGTTAAAAATTCTTTTATCTACCGCAATTCCCCAAAAATACATATATGAAATAAATTGTAGTAAATGCCTATTCAGTGCCTTTAGTAACAAGGTTTTTTTTTCTTTTGCTTTAAGTTGACATGTAATAATTACACATATTTATGGGATTCTGAGCGATAGTTCAGTACATAGATACTTTGTGTCAGGATTAAATCAAGGCAATTAGCATATCCAACACCTCAAACTTTTATCAGTTCTTTGTGTTAGGAGCATTCAAAATCCTCTCTTCTAGCTTTTTGAAAATATACAGTACATTATTTTAACTATATTCACCCTACTGTGCTATCAAGCATTAGAATATATTCCTATCTTGCTATAATTTTGTATCCATTAACCAACCTCTCCCCATCCTTCCTCCCTCCTACCCTTCCCAGCCACTAATACCCACAATTCTACCCTCTACTTACATGAGGCATTTCTTTTTTCAGCTTCTGTAAATGAGTGTGAACATGCAATATTTATCTTTCTGTGCCTGGCTTATTTCACTTAGCATAATGTCCTCCAGGCTCATCCATGTTGCTGTGACTGGCAGGATTTTATTCTTCTTTGTGGCTGAAGAATATTTTATTGTGTATCTATACGACATTTTCTTTACCTATTCATGTTATTGGGCATTTAAGTTGATTCCACATCTTGGCTGTTGTGAACAGTGCTGCAATAAACATGGGATGCAAAGATGTCTCTGACATATTGCCTTCCTTTCCTTTGGATAGCAGGTAGTGGGACTGCTGGATCATACGGTAGTTCTATTTTTAGTATTTTGAGAAAACTTCACATTGTTTTCCACTGTAATCATTTACAGTTCTGCCAACAGTGCTAAAGAGTCTCTTTTTCCCCTCATCCTACGTAGCATTTGTTACTTTTTGTCTTTTTGATAACAGCCATTCTAACTGGGAGTATATCATATCTAATTGTGGTTTTGTTTGCATTTCCCTGATAAGTGATGTAAAGCATTTTTTTCATATATTTGTTGAATATTTGTATGTCTTTTCTGAGAAATGTCTATTCTAATTCTTTGTCCCTTTTTAAATCAAATTGTTAGTTTTTGCTGTGAAGTTGTTTGAATTCCTTTTGCATTACAGATATTAGTCCCTTGTGGAATAAATAGTTTGCAAATTTTTTCCCCATTCTACAGTTTGTTTACTTTGCTGATGATTCATTTGCCATGCAGAAGGCTTTTTGTTTGATATATTCTCATTTGTCTATTTTGTTTTTATTGCCTTTGTTTTTGAAGTCATGCCCATAAAACTTTTACTTGGATCAATGTCTTGAAGCATTTCCCCTGTATTTTCCTCCAGGAGTTTTATATTTTCAGGTCTTACATTTAAATCTTTCAGTCATTTTGAGTTGTTTTAGTGTATGATGAAAGATAGTGGCCTAATTTTATTCTTCTGCATAGGGATGTCCAGTTTTCCCAGCACGATTTATTGAAAAGAGTGTCCTTTCCCTAATGTACGTTCTTGGTGTCTTTGTCAAAAAGTAGTTGGCTGTAAGTATGTGAATTTATCTCTGAATTCTGTCTTCTGTTCCATTGGTCTACATGTCTGTTTATATACCAATATTGTGCTGTTTTGGTTGTTATAGCTTTGTAGTACATTTTGAAGTCAGGTAGTGTGATGCCTCCAGCTTTGTTTGTTTTGCTCAGTATTTCTTTGGCTATTCAGAATATTTTCTGGTTCCATAAAAATTTTTGGGCTGTCCATTTTTTTTTGTCTGCAGAATGTCATTTGTATTTTGACAGGGAACACATTGAATCTGTGTTTGCGTGGTGTAGTATGGTCATTTTAACAGTGTTAAATCTTCCAATGAATTCTCATGGGATGACTTTCCTGTTTGTGTGTCCTTTGAAATTTCTTTCATCAGTGTTTTCTAATTTTCATTGTAGAGATCTTTCACTTTTTGATTAAGTTAATTTCTAATTATTTTATTTTTGTAGCTATTGGAAATGAGACTGCTTTCCTGATTTCTTTTTTTTAGCTCATTTGTTATTTGTATACAGAAACACTACTAATTTTTGTATGTTGGATGTTGGATTTCTATCCTGCATCTTACTGAATTTATCAGTTTTTTTGTTTGTTTTTAGAGACGGAGTCTCACTCTGTCACCCAGGCTAGAGTGCAGTGGCGCTATCTCGGCTCACCGCAACCTTCATCTCCCGGGATCAAGTGATTCTCCTGCCATAGCCTCCCGAGTAGCTGGGATTAGAGGCACCCGCCACCATGCCTGGCTAACTTTTGTATTTTTGGTAGAGATGGGGTTTTGCACCCAGCCTATGAGTTTTAAGAGTTGGTTTTTTTGGTGGAAGTTTTAGTTTAGTTTTGTTTTTTTTTAAATCATGTAACATTATATCATTTAAAGAGCGGGCAATTTGACTTTTCTTTTTTCAATCTGAATCCCCTTTCTTTCTTTTTCTTGACTGATTGTTTTTGTTAGGTCTTCCAGTACTATGTTGAATAGGAGTGATGAAAGTGGGAATTCTTGTCTTGCTCCAATTTTTTTTTTTTTTTTTTTTTTTTTGAGACGGAGTCTCGCTCTGTCACCCAGGCTGGAGTGCACTGGCTGGATCTCGGCTCACTGCAAGCTCCGCCTCCTGGTTTACGCCATTCTCCTGCCTCAGCCTCCCAAGTAGCTGGGACTACAGGCGCCCGCCACCTCGCCCGGCTAGTTTTTGTTTTTGTCGTTTTTAGTAGAGATGGGGTTTCACCGTGTTAGCCAGGATGGTCTTGATCTCCTGACCTCGTGATCCGCCCGTCTCGGCCTCCCAAAGTGCTGGGATTACAGGCTTGAGCCACCGCAACCGGGCCTTGCTCGAATTCTTACAGAAAAGTCTTTCAGCTTTTCCTCATTCATTATGATGTTAGCTCCCACACTAGTTTTTGGAACACAAACTTCCAGCTGTCTGACAATAAATAGCAGAAAACATAGAGTAAGTAATAATGCACGTTTATGTTGAAATATATTATTAACTTCAAAATTGTCATATTTTTGTGTCATATGTATAGCCATGACAAAACTAACACCTTAGGTTCAAAACAGTCTTGTTTGTTTGTTTGTTTGTTTGTGTCTTTGGGAAATGACTGTGGCAATGTTTCCTTTGAAGTCTAAGAAAGCCCCTGCCTTGAATGTAACGTAAAAGAAAAAAAAAAAGAAAAAGAAAGAAAGAAAAGAATATCATTCTTTTCTTTCTTTCTAACGAAAGACATTAGGGAATGTTATGAACTGGATTTCATTTTTCCCCAAATTTATATCTTGAAGTCCTAACGTGCATTATCTCAGAATGTGACTGTATTTGGAAATGGGGTCTTTATGAGATAATTAAGGTAAAAAGAAGTCATTTCGATGGGCCTAATCCAATAGGACTAGGGTCCTTACGAGACGAAGAGATCCTGACACAAACACACTCAAAGGGATGACCACATGAGGACACAGGGAAAAGATGACATCAACAAACCAAGGAAAGAGTCCGCAGTAGGAATCAGCTCTGTGGACACCTTGATCTTGGACTTCCAGCCTCCAGGATTGTAAGAGAATAAACATCTGTTGTTTGAGCTACCTATCCTGTGATCCTCTGTTATGGCAGCCCGAGTAAACTATTATGTAGGTAATCATGAATAATATGTGTAGTAATACTCATCATGATGACTGATTAAGAGAGAAAGAATGTATAGTTTAACATATAAATTATTTCAGAGACTCATTAGAACCCTAGTCTGCTTTATAATAGAGCATTTTCTCTAAAGGAAAATCCATCTGGCATCCAAGCTACTATAGTTCCAAGGCTAATTTTCTTTCACCAAATTGAGGCATTAACGACATCTTTTGAGGATTTGGTCCCTTCTGCTCCTCCTTCATGGCACAGATCCCAAAGAAGAAGAAAAGGACTCTGCTTGTCCATTTAGGAAACCCTTCCCTATTTTTGCTGATGGCTGTCTCTCAGGTAGGTTGCTCTGAAGTTTTGTTCCTTTATCTGAAGATGGCCAGTTGCGTGGCTACATGTTGTTCGTTTGTTCATGTGTTCAATTTTTAATTAAAGTTTCTTTTTATACTGAGATAATTGTAGATGCTCATGAGATTGTAGGAAATAATAGAGAGAGATCTAATTACATTTTACCAAGTTTCCTTCAGTTATAGCATCTTCATATTTATAATATAGTATCACCTCCAAGATATAGACCACAGATACAGTCAGATATTGACCATGATAAAAATCCCTCCTTTTGATGTTTCACAGCTACTGGTATTTTCCTTCCCCTCTCAACCTCCCCATTATCCCAAGCCACCCACTCTTCTGTTCCTAATTGATAAAACTTCATTTTTATTTCAAAATGTAGTATAAGTGGGATCAAGCAATATGTAACCTTTTGGGATTGACTTTATTCTTTTAGTTTAATTCCCCTGAGATTCATCCAAGCTGATGCATATATCAATAGTTTGTTTGTTTTTAATTGCCAACTGCTATCTTATGGTGTGGATACACCATTCTTTGTTTAACAATTCATTTGCTGAAGGACAAGTTGGCAGTTTTCAGTTTGGTACTATATGAATAAAACTGCTAGGAATATTTATGTATAGGACTTCGTGTGGATGTAAGTTTCCATTTTTCTGGAATTAATGTCCAAAAGTGCTGGGTTGAATAGTGGTTGCTTATTTATTTATTTGGAGAAATTGCTCAACTGTGTTCTAGAGTGACTGTCTCATTTTGCATTCCCATAGAAATACGTGGCTGATTGAGTTTTCACGTGTTTGCCAGAATTCAGCATTTAATGTTGTCATAATTTTTTTTTTTTTGGTCAGTCTCATAAGTGTGTAGAGCTATTTCACTGTAATTTTAACTTGCATTTCTGTAGTATCTGATAACAGTGAACGTGTTTTCATCTGTTTAATTGCCATCCGTAAAACCTCTTGGGTGAAAATTCCAATTATTGCTTATCCATTTTCTTTTTTCTTTTTTTTGAGATGGAGTTTTGCTCTTCTTGCCCAGGCTGGAGTACAATGGTGCAATCTTGGCTCACTGCAACCTCTGCCTCCTGGATTCAAGCGATTCTCCTATCTCAGCCACCTAAACAGGTGGGATTACAGGCACCTGCCACTACGCCCGGCTAAGTTTTTGTATTTTTAGTAGAGACGGAGTTTCACCATGTTGGCCAGGCTGGTCTCGAATTCCTGACCTCGGGTGATTCACCCGCCTCAGCCTCCCAAAGTGCTGGGTTTACAGGTGTGAGCCACCTCGCCAAGCCTGCTTATCCATCTTCTAACTGGACTGTCTGGCTCATTCTACCATTGAATTTAAAGAATTCTTTATACGCACTAAGTACTAGTTCTTTGTCAGATATGAGGCTTGCAAATAGTTTTCCAGCCAGTGTGTTTTCAAAATATCATTTTCTTATTTATTTAATTTTCTATTACATTTCAAAAAAGAGGTATTTGGAGACCTGGCTTCCTTGCAATTTTATCATGCCACATTCAACATTTTGTGAAGAGTACTATATATATTTTGTTTTTACACATGTCTATTATAAAAGGAGATGTTTGTCATCTAATTTAATAATGCAATTTTATTCAAAACCTGAAATGAATTATTGCATAATTCACATTATATTACTGTCTAATGATGTTTGTAAACTCTCAATATTTTTTCTGTGATTCAAGTTGCTATATTATCTTATTTCATAATTCAGTATACACCTAAACTTGAACATGTTAAAGAACAAAACCACGCAGTTTATATTTTGTTATTATAACAGTACTGAAAAAAGTATTGTGAAAAATAAGCCTCAAATATGTGTATTCATTAGAATATCTTATTTTGTTATTTATTTTTGTTGAGAACTCTGACATAAAATATGTGTGTATGTCAGGGGTGAGGTGAGAGGGCCGAATCATGTCTATTCACTTTGACTACTTGGTCCTAATGAAAAGTGTTTTTAACTCTGATAATCAAGTATACAACTATTTTTAAATTGTATTATATTAAAATTATATAATTTAAAAATAGTTGTGCTCCTGATAATCTATGACATCTGTGTATGTGTTGTGTATGTTGATGATTAAAATGGATTTATCCAAATGATTAATGGATGTTTTCTAATATTAACACAGTAAGCAAAATCAAAATGCTCATCTCAAAAAATGCATACTTCTTGATAAAAATTGGATGCTATTTCTATATTTTAAAATAAGAAAAATAATTAGAACATTAGATTAGAAGAAAAACACCTCATCTTATATTTACACTTGATGATGGAACATGCAACCTTTTCCTTCAAAATCAAGAAGCAAGCGAGCACATGTATTACCTTGTACATGTTCAATATTGCATGTAGAATCCTAGTCAACTTAGGAGAAAACATCAAAATCGTGAAGAAGAAAACATGAAAATAATTTTCACAGATAAATTGAAGTACAAATGATAAAGATAAACAGATACATTGTAAAATTAATAGTTTAGGCATCACTTGATATAAGACCTTACCATCACACAAAACAGAAACCCAGATACTTTGCCACTGGACAGAAGAAAGATATACAATGTTGTTTTTGTTTTTAAAGAAATGAAAATCATTTACAATAACAATGTACACCATGCATGGGGATTAATCTAGTAAAGTATTTGCATGGCATATTGTAATTTGGGGAGAAAATTATAAATTTGTATTAAAACCCAGAAGAAACAAGTGTATTATTCCTTATACTTCTTTTTTATTTTCTCGATTACTATCTAATACATTTTTCCTGCAAGGGACTGAATCAAGAATGTCCATAACATGATTAATGCACATTACAGAGAAGGTAGACAAGTCTGTGGGAATATGGCATAATTACAACATGAAGAAATAAAACTCAGCCACAGAGGAAAGGACTTTTGAATAATGCAGAAGATTCCTGCAAGAAAATCTCTTACAGGCTTACATATTTGACTCTGTGTGCAATCCAAAAGCCATAATAGCTTTCTCTCCTGTAGACAAAATATGCTTATGGAAATCCTATTTTTAAAAAATCCGTATTTTCTAAAGCTCATCCATTAAGTAGACTTCTTTGGTACATGATGCACTGAGGACAGAAGCAGAAATACAGATGCTGGCCTTGGTAGAGGTGATGTAGAAACGTGATGTTTAAGGGATTGATCTTAAAATCACTTCAGACATCCAAGCTACATCCAGAGTGAAAACACTCTGTAGTTTAGAAATCAGCACAAATACAAAGTGTTTACAATCCAGGCAGAAGCATGAGCTAGCATGCTACATTAAATCAGAAAATAATAAGTGAAAACAATTCTGTCAATTCTGATGAAAACAAAAACATCTTCCTGGTTATGGAATGCATCTATTAACAAAGATGAAATATTAATACCAAAGGCAGGCTAAAAGCATCACCCCATAAAATGTAGTATCTCAATCTATTTTTTTCAGTAAACCCAATCATTCTTAATTTGTTCCCTTATAGACTATATCAAAGATTTATTAAAATATTCAAGCAATTTTTCAGTATACAATCTGCAAGAACATTTTATCACCTTCCATAAGATGGCAGGATTTGTAAGAACATGAGGTGACAAGTTCTGTTAAAGATTGACAATGTTTGGCTGTGTCCCCATCCAAATCTCATCTTGAATTATAGTTCCCATAATTCCCACATGCTGTGGGAGGGACCCTGTGGGAGATAATTGAATCATGGGGGCAGTTTCCTCCATACTATTCTCGTGGTTTGGAATAATCTCACAAGATCTGCTGGTTTTATAAGGGGAAACCCCTTTCACTTGGCTCTCATTTTCTCTTGCCTGCCACCATGTAAGACGTGCCTTTCACCTTCTGCCATGATTGTGAGGCCTCCCCAGCCATGTGGAACTGTGAGTCCATTAAAACTCTTTTCCTTTATAAATTACTCAGTCTCAGTCTCAGGTATGTCTTTATCAGCAGCGTGAGAACAGACTAATACAAACGTGTCCCACTAGTATGTGCTGACCACCTGGACATGGATTAAAAATGAAAGGAAGAAAAAATGAAGGATGTTTGTTTTAAATCTGCCCTAGTTATCTACTAATATTCAAGTAAGTCCCTAGAGCAACTTGTTAAAATCCAGATTCTAATTCTAAAGGTGAGGGGCATGCTTCCAGCTTATATTTTTATATTTTTCAGTTTTATTGAGATATAGTTGACAAATAAAAATTGTATATATGTAAAGTGTTCTACTTGATGTTTCGATATATGTATACATTGTGAAACAATCACCACAATCAAGCCAATTGACAGATTCATCATCTGACATTTTCTCCCCCTCCTCTACTTCTTCCTCTTCCTCTTTCTTCTTTAGCAGTGAGACACTTACAGTCTATCCTCTTAGTGACTTTCAAGTATACGGTACAGTATTGTTTCACATGGTCTCTACGCTTAGCATTAGGTCTTCAGAACTTACTCATCCTACATAACTAAAACTTTGTACCCTTTGACAAGTAGCTCCCTATTCTCCCCAGGGTCCAGCCCCTGATAACCACCATCCTACTCTCTGTTTCTGTGAGTTTGATTATTTTAAATTCCACATAGTCATTAGTCTGTTCTCACACTGCTAATGAGACGTGCTTGAGACTGGGTAATTTATAAAGGAAAGAGGTTTAATTGACTGACAGTTCAGCATGGCTGGGGAGGCCTCAGAAACTTACAATCATCGCAAAAGGGGAAGCAAACACATCCTTCCTCACTTGGTGGCAGCAAGGAGAAGTGCCAAACAAAAGGGAGAAAAGCCCCTTATAAAACCATGAGATCTTGTGAGAACTCACTCCTTATCATGAGAACAGCATAAGGGTAACTGCCCCATGGTTAAATTATCTCCCACCAGGTCCCTCCCACAATACGTGGGGATTATGAGAACTACAATTCAAGATGAGATTTGGGTAGGGACACAGCCAAACCATAGCACACATATACTTAGAATCATGCAGTATTTGCTCTTTTGTTCCTGGATTACTTATAAACCATCTGATATGGTTTGGCTCTGTGTCCCCGCCCAAATCTCACGTCAAATTGTAATCCGCAAAGTTGGGAGAGGGACTTGCTGGGAGGTGATTGGATCATGTGGACGGATATCCACCTTGCTGTTCTCATGATGGTGAGTGAGTTCTCATAAGATCTTGTTGTTTAAAAGTGTGTGGCACTCCTGCTGCGCTGTCTCCTCCTAGGCATGTGAATACGTGCTTCCTTCCCCTTTGTCTTCTGCCATGATTGTAAGTTTCCTGAGACTCACCAAACCATGCTTCCTGAACAGCCTGCAAAATCATGAGCCAGTTAGGCCTCTTTTCTTTATAAATTACCCAGTCTCAGGTACTTCTTTATAGCACTGTGAGAATAGACTAATACACTATCCTACCCAAAAACAAAGAAAATCTTTTTATAACATATTCTTCTGCCCCTATCTTAAACTCTCATTGCTAAGACCTTTGGACTGGCTTTGAAAATCAACTGGGAGTGGGCTTCAATTTTGTATCCAAGCTTCCTTAGCTCCTACAACTGCTACATTAGTGTTCTGTGATATCAAGTTTGCTTTCATTTATTTGTGTAATTCCTTCTTCCTTCCACATCCTTAGGCTAAACTTGACAAAAACTATGATACCATTGCCCCACAAAATAAACTCTTCTAAAGATTATATAAATAAAAACATAGGTACATAATTACAATCGTATGCTATGTATTATAAATGTATATGCATATATTTATAATACTATATACAAAGTATACAATATACATATTATATTTATATTACAACAGGGTATACATAAATTGATATATATAATATACAATATGCATGGATCAATACTATATATCTAATACAGTAGACATAATATATACATGTAATGTAGGTATAGATAATACAAGTGCAAAAGTGTATAGGTAAGATATTACATATGAAATGATAGTATATTATATATTATAGGACTATATACAGGACGCATATATATTTGTAAACAAAAAATGATATAGATAATTTTATTTTAATCCTTTGGATGGAGGTTGTTGTTTTAAAAAGTTATATTATTCTATATACAAACATGCACACACAATGATTTTGTCCTCTTAATAATGTTTCGGCCAAAAATAAAACAATCTTACTAATTTTTCTGCAGCAACCTTCCTAATAAGTTAATTTTTTTTCAGAATTCCTGATTAAGCCCAACCAACATACATTCAGAGGAAGGTAATTTTACTCTCAAGTTTTAACAACCCGCAAATATGCTTTATGATTATTAAAGGTGCATCTGCATCAGGCAAACTCCCTCTCGTCTTTGTCATTTTTATTAGACATGCTGACTTCATAGCAGCTCCTGTGGTCTCAGCTTCCCCAGTGGCTTCCGAGACACTGCAAGCCTTCAAATCCACGCAGGTCTCTCCTCCAGAATGAGAATGAGGAGATTTATTTCCTGCCAAGTATTCAGGAGTGCTTGAGAGGACAGAGTGTGCTTTCTCAAGACTCTTCAACAAAATATCTCTAACAAACACGTGGAGAGGTTAAAAGAGAATTCTATATCCCTTCGTGTTTTAAGAAATGCTTAAGAATTTCCACTGGGTTGGATGAGTCTATAATCTGTAAAATACTGAAGTAGTGTTTACAACAACATGAACATTTCTTTTTAAATCATGGAAAGCAAATACCATAAGCTTTCTGATTTATAATCTAGAGATAAGCAGAATTCTCCACAACACGTCCTGCAGCAGCAAGAACTTCGACAATATATATGTGCTTGTGGTAGACCTAAAATGTGTGCCCCCAAATTCCTAGACCTACTGATGGTTGCAAGTGTGTGACCACAACCCTACATATCCAGTTTCCTATATATTCCTGCACCAAGGCTCACTTTCAGAGTTCCTCCACTATCTCATTTTGCAGCCCTGGGTCTTGAGCTTGTTTGGGTAGATGGTAGGTCAGCCTCTCCGACCTGGGTCTCTGATGTCAATTTTTGACTCTTCTTCCCTGAATTTCTGAAAGTTTCATTGATGAGGAGATAAAGAAATGGCAACTTGATTCCCATTGATAAAGAGTCTTGGTAGGGTCTGTGTTTTTGGAGGGTCTGTATGGCAGTGTTTTAAGGAGCCCAATTTCCTGCACTTTGATTCTGCAAAGGGTTTGATTTACTGGGCATGGGATCAAGTCCAAAGCCAGGGATTACAAAGGACAGATCATTTGGAAGATTTGGTGACCAGACTCCAATGAATCAGGAACAGTGTGAGAACCGTAAGTGGCAATTTTGTCCAGATATTTTTGCTTGTCACAATGGGGAGGAAATTGACTTTTATCCACTGGCACAGAGTGGATAAAAGTCAATACAATGCACAGATTTACTATTACCTAGCCCAGAATGTCAACAGTGCTGAGGCTGAGAAGCCCTGGAAGAAAAGTATTAGAAATGAAATCTCAGAACACCTGATATTTCTGAGAACAAAGTTGTCAGACTCTAGTTATGGTTAAGGACAAGGTCTCTATCAGGGAGGTGGGCCTGTGTTAGGATTCTATAGAGGTTAAGGGTGCAGGTAATTCATGGGCTAAGTATTGGGACGTGCTGGAGAACAGCCCTGTATTCATTAGTATGTATGCTTAGGGTCCTTCTTGTCCCACATTTCCACTAGCTGGAAATGTCCATATATGGGTCCTAGAGTTTTTTCTTCAATACTTAAAGATGTTGAACTGCTCTGTCTTAGTCTGCTTTGTGTTGCTATAAAGGAATTCCTGAGGCTGGGTAACTTATTAACAAAAGAGGTTTATTTGGCTCATGGTTCTGCAGGCTGTGCAAGAAGCCTGGTGCCAGCATCTACTTCCAGGGGGACCTCAGGAAGTTTCACTCATGATGGAAGACGAAGGGGAGTTGGGAGTAGTACATGGAAGAAGATGGGAGAAGTTTCCTGGTGTTTTTTTTTTACTTTTTGAGGTAGAGTCTCACTTGGTTGCCCAGGCTGGAGTGCAGTGGTGTAATCATGACTCACTGCAGCCTCAACCTCCTGGGCTCAAGCAATCCTCCCACCTCAGCCTCCTGAGTATCTGAGTCCACTTGTGTGCACCATCATGCCTGGCTAATTTTTTTTTCTAGAGATAGGATCTCACTATGTTGTCCAAGTTGGTTTCGAACTCCTGGTCTAAGTAATCCTCCCTCCTTGGCCTCCTAAAGGGCTGGGAATATAGGTGTGAGCCACTGAGCCCAACACAGACTTTTTATAAACCATCACATCTCATAAGAATTAATAGATTGAGAACTCACTTGTTATTGCAATGACAGCACCAAACCATTTATGTGGGATCCATCCCATGACCCAAACACCTCTAACCAAACCCTGCCTCCAACATTGGGGATCACATGTCAACAAAAGATTTGGCAGGAACAACTGTCCAAACTCTATGTACCCTGCCCCGTTTCCTAAGGCTGGCCTGGATACACTCATTGAAGCTATTTGAGAAGGCCCTGAAGGAAAGGACAATGTCAAGAGAGTTTCCTAAAACAACCACTTTGCACACATCTGGTTTACATAGGCAATCGTTAACTTTTGTATCTGGAACTGTGGTTCAAACTCTGCTCTTCCTTCCAAAAGTGGGTTTTACACACACATAAGTGAGATATCAATGTTTAATATGTTTTTAAAAATGAGCTGCTGTTCATCAATGGATCCTAGCAGTGGATCAAGGAATGTTGTTGTGTTTATGTGTTTCTCTATTGTTCTAACATGTTTGCAGCACTAGTGGGCATTGTCTATCAGCCTCATTGTACACTCAGGCAGGGTAAAGAGACATGCAACCACAATGGTCTAACATTCCCTTTGCATGTGTTCTTCAAGGACATCATTATTTTACAGGGATTTCCCCTGAAGGCCTGATATAAAAAGAACGTGTTTTCATGTGGAGTATTTGTTTCTTCTGCTTTGTTCATCTTTGCAATCAAATGTCAGTGATAGGTGCTTTCCCTGAAGCGATCTGGGTCTGATTCTAGTTGCATCTGAATGAGGTATCAATGTTGCTGGCTGGAGTATAAGATGCAGGCAGAGAATACATCCCAGGTAATCTTGATTCAAAAATGACCTTGTCTCAGGTGCTTTAGGAAATCCTTTCTAAGGCCAGGGAAGATTTAGCAGTCTCTCCTTAATTCAAGAATATATCATTCAAGCCAAATAAATATTATACACTATACAGCACACATATTGATATGCTCTTGAATGCATCTTATTACTTGACAGCAAACGTGTAATTAAAAAATTACTGAAACTGTTCAAATTAAAAAGGAGGCATATAGAAATAAAATTTTAAAAATATGTTTGCTGTATACAAATATCATTTAAATAATGTTTTTACTTCTCTGCATAATCATCTAAACATTTCACACATTATTTAGTGAATATATATGAGCAATATTAATTTTATGATTCAAATATACATTTGGAACTTTGATTATAAAGTCATGTTTCTAATATTATCCAACTATTTTATTACCATGCACATCTTATATCACTATGTATATATTAATATATGCATACATATTATTAGCCTCAATCTCCCTGGCTCAAGCAATCCTCCTGCCTCAGCCTCCCATGTAACTGGAACCAAAGACATTTGCCACCATGACTGACTAATTTTTGCATCTTTTGTAAAGACAAGGTTTTGCTATGTTGCCAATGCATTCTCAAACTCCTGGGCTCAAGGGATCCACCTGCCTTGTCCTCCCAGTGTACTGGGATTACAGGCCTGAGTCATCCCGCCTGGCCCACTTAATCCTTAATGTGGCATGTGCTTCATACTCTCCCAGGGCTCTTTGATCTGGGGTCACTATTTATATCCTTACATAGTGCTATTGTCTGAATATCAATGTCCCCGCAAAATTCCTATGTTCAAATCAGCACTCCCAAGGGGATGGTGTTAGGAGGTGTGGCCTTTGGGAAGTGATGAGGTCATGAAGGTGAGCTTCACAGATGGGACTACTGCCCTTATGAAAGGCACTAGAGAGAGCTTCCTCGCCCCTTCTGCCATGTGAGGACACAATGAGAAGGCTCCATCTGTGAATCAGGAAGCAGGTTCCCACCAGACACAGCATCTGCCATTTCTTGATCTTGGACTTTCCGGCCTCTAGATCTGTGAGCAATAAATGTCTGTTGTTTAAAAGCCACTCTATCTATGATGTTTTGTTAGAGAAGAAACAAACAAAAGAATGAATGGAAACATACTTCACCACCAAAATCATTAACAATGTGGAACCCTATGCCAAATTATTCCACTTCCATACATGCAAAGAATCCCATTAGATTTAGGGTGGAAAGAAAAACATCTACTGCAGTTTTCTCACCAGGGAGAAAACAGCCTATTTTTTTTAAAGCAGATTCTTAGTCTATTGAGTTTTATTATTTTGGATATATGGTATGGGAATAAAACATTCAATATTTGTCATAATGTTTTGATGTATTGTTTTGATTCATTCTAAAATATTTGTTAGTGAAAGGTTATACATTTCAAAATAATCCAAATCTCTTTTTATCCCTCTGTCTCTGTCTCTTTGTCTCTGTCTCTCCCGCTCTCTTTATCTCTCTTTGTCTCTCTTTTTCTCTCTCTGCCTCTCCTTCACTTTTTCTCTGTCTCTGTCTCCCCCCTTGATTTTTCTTTCTCTGTCTCTGTCTCTGTCTCTTCTTTTTCTCTCTCTGTCTCTGTCTCTTCTTTTTCTCTCTCTGTCTCTGTCTCTTCTTTTTCTCTCTCTGTCTCTGTCTCTTCTTTTTCTCTCTCTGTCTCTGTCTCTTCTTTTTCTCTCTCTGTCTCTGTCTCTTCTTTTTCTCTCTCTGTCTCTGTCTCTTCTTTTTCTCTCTCTGTCTCTGTCTCTTCTTTTTCTCTCTCTGTCTCTGTCTCTTCTTTTTCTCTCTCTGTCTCTGTCTCTTCTTTTTCTCTCTCTGTCTCTGTCTCTTCTTTTTCTCTCTCTGTCTCTGTCTCTTCTTTTTCTCTCTCTGTCTCTGTCTCTTCTTTTTCTCTCTCTGTCTCTGTCTCTTCTTTTTCTCTCTCTGTCTCTGTCTCTTCTTTTTCTCTCTCTGTCTCTGTCTCTTCTTTTTCTCTCTCTGTCTCTGTCTCTTCTTTTTCTCTCTCTGTCTCTGTCTCTTCTTTTTCTCTCTCTGTCTCTGTCTCTTCTTTTCTCTCTCTGTCTCTGTCTCTTCTTTTTCTCTCTCTGTCTCTGTCTCTTCTTTTTCTCTCTCTGTCTCTGTCTCTTCTTTTTCTCTCTCTGTCTCTGTCTCTTCTTTTTCTCTCTCTGTCTCTGTCTCTTCTTTTTCTCTCTCTCTCTTGTCTCTGTCTCTTCTTTTTCTCTCTGTCTCTGTCTCTTCTTCTTTTTCCTCTCTGTCTCTGTCTTTCTCTCTCCTTTTCTCTGTCTCTGTTCTTCTCCTCTCCCTCTCTCTTTTTCTCTCCATCTCTCTCTTTTTCTCTCCATCTCTCTCTTTTTCTCCTTCTCCTTTCTTTTCTCTGTCTCTGTTTCTCTCTCCCTCTCATTCTCTGTCTCTCTCTCCCTCTTTTCCTTTTTCTCTCTCTATGTCTGCTTCCTCTCTCTCTCTCTCTCTCTCTCACACACACACACACACATACACACTGTGCAACAAATTTGTGCCCCTATAATTCTAGCCACATGACCTACAGCAAATTCTTAACTTGCGTTCACATTGACAGAACTCTTCTCTAACTTAAATTTTTCCCAGAACATACAGGCATTTTATAATAATAATACATATATGTGCAAACATATAACGAGAGAGACATCATCGATTGCTACGTGTTGTTTATCTCAACCTGGGCTTTTCCCTCCTTAAATTCACTATGCTCTCACCTCCAGGCTTTCTACAAAGGGGTCCTTTTCTGTCATTTATCATATAAGTTTCCTGGGAATTCTTCATGCCTCACCTAAGAACAATCTAAAGCTAAGAAATGGTATCCATTGTACAGACCTGCTGGTTTCTCTTTCAAATCTCTGTGTCATCCAAGTTTAAGCACACATTACTTAAAAGTTGTTGCCATAAGATATGGCTATGTAAGGTCTCTTCAAATTGGTGACATGTGGAAGTTACTAGGTTCTTTGCAAGCCTATGCCCCTAGGATTTTACTATGCTGTTGCCATCTATTTTATCATGGGGTTACATTATCTACTTGAAATCAATATAAGATCAAGCCAATCTACTAGGTTTTAAAAACAGTCAACGTAATGGAAAGTGATTGGGAAAATAATAGTTAAATTATTTGCTTCATGTCATATGGACGACAACAATAGATATAAAGTAATACCATCATTTTACTATCAAGCCTCCAAAAGTTCAATCCAAACCCCATTTTGAATACAGAAATTAGGGCAAAGACTTATGAATTTAGTGGCCATTTAAATACATCTTGCACAGTGGAAACAAATACTGACAGCTTTCTCTCTCTCTCTCTCTCTGTCTCTCTCTCTCTCTGTCTTTTTAAAGACAGGGTCTCGCTCTGTCACCCAAGCTGGGATGCAGTGGCATGATCACAGCTCACTGCAGCCTCAAACTCCTGGGCTCAAGCAATCCTCCCTCCTCAACCTCCAAGTAGCTGGTACTACAGGTGTGTGCCACTATGCCTGGCTAATTGTTAATTTTAGTTTTTTGTAGAGATGGGGTCTCACTATGTTGCCAAATACATATGGATGGCCCAATCATTATGGAATGATCCTAAATGGGAACACGTATGGGTAGGAAAGTATGGAGTTAATGAGAAAATCAACATGTGAGAGGATAGAAAAGTGTCAGGGTTTGATAATACAGAGAAAGGTATGAAACCTAGAAGAGATTTGAAAGGTCAACCTGACTTTGTGGAACCACAGACTTTGTGGAACCACAGACTAAACAAGGCAGAAAACAATAATGAAAGCTTTTGCTTGTTCACCATTATAGGAGTGAGGCTAAGCAGAATTTCTGTGGATTTTGACCAAGGCCATGCATATGAGGCCATCATCATGAATTGTGTCATACTCAGTGGCTATGGCAAAAAGATAGGGTTTATACTATGAAGAGGCAACTCATGACACTAGCATGCAGCAAAAGAAGGCAGAGTGATCCGAGGTCCCCAGATCTCACCAGGAGGGGCACAGGTGGGCATTCAGAGATCAGACAATGGAATCATGAGGTGGGGAGATTTCTTCTGAACATGACAGTATGCACTGAGCCTGGGGGTCATGACAGGCTGGGTCTTGTACCCCCAAAACACCCACCCCAACCCTAGCACCAAACATTGGTTATCATCAGTGTCAATAAGGGATCGAGTCTTTGTGAATCAGCCTTGATCCTTGAAATCCAGGGGATTTCAGGGCACAGAGAGCTGAATCCTATCAGAATAGTAGGTGATGTATTGGCCAAGCAGAATTCTTTTGTGACTTCTCTATGCCATTTGGGGTAAAAAGTGTTTCATCATTATAAGTCAATTAATGATTATAACTCAACACATAATCTTTTTTTGGTGAAAGTTCTCATAGATCCCTGTTCAACCCTTGCATTTCTGATTAAGTAATTTAATGAGAGTATTGTTCTCAACGCAGATGTGCATGAATTGAACAGAGATCAATCTGGTGACTTAATTTAAGGTTTTCCCCTTAAATAAAGATTCTCACGGCCATTGTTGAGTTCCTCTGGATTCAAATAATCTAGAAGAAGATTTCCCTTCAAAGTCTGGAATCCCCCCTTTCAAATAAAATTGCAATTGCTTTAGCAATTTAACTTTATTGTTCTTGACTTTACATGTGGTTGTCTTTACACACATAACTTTCAGAGCTAGATAATCATTTTATTTTCATTTACTTTGACATTGTTATATTAGGTAGTCAATATCACTACCTTTTACTGTCTAATGAAAAGCAAACATTGTATTTTTGCTTTAGGTAATTTTGGCATTGTGACTTCACATAAGGTATTCATTCTTATTGTTACTTTTGAAATAATAATAGAAATGAAGCTAAGAAGTTAAGTGAGAAGTAAAGTCTTCTGGGAGAAAACTTCCAAATCATTCAACAAAGTGGTGCAGCAGTATTCCTCATCTCCACTTTTAAATATACTAACATTATTTTATTAAGTAGACTACCATGTATATATTTAAAAACTGTTTAGAAGCAATTATTATTTACTAATATAGAAGTATTTAGATATATAGTAGAGGCATGTGAGATTACAGAACTGTTTAAAAAACCAAATGGTTTTGAAATGTCATTGTGAATTAAGGAAAAGAGATGGTTATGTGCTAACATGAATCACAAGCAGAAAGAAATTCGGGGAGAAGTTTCCTAGAGTGACATTACCTGGTACTTATATATCGCCCTATTATTTAAAGGCATCTGTGATAATCAATAGAAATAGTTAAGCTAGTCTATTGCTATTGAAAGGTAGATATCAGTGAGTAGACACACATACATTCATATAAATGCATTAGAAAAATACATTATGCAAAACTATTTAGAGACATAAAAATGGCTGTATTAGTCTGTTCTCACATTGCTATGAAGAACTACCAGAGACTGGGCACTTTGTGGAGAAAAGAGGTTTAATTGACTCACAGTTCTGCAGGCTGCACAGAAGCATGGCTGGGGGCAGGACTCAGGAAACTTACAATCGTGATAGAAGTTTAAGGAGAAGCAAGCACCTTCTTCACAAGGTGGCAGGAGAGAGAGAGAGAGAAAGGGGCAGGTGCCACACACCTTTTTTTTTTTTTTGTAATAGGAGAGAGGTTTAGTTTTTGTGTTGAAGAATGAAAGGCCAGAATGAAAAGCACTTTTTACATCCCAAAGGATGTAAAGACATTCAGAAAGACACCGATGGCTTTTTTAGCAGCATCCATTCATCTGCTCCCCAAAGGCATGGGATCATGTGATTTTGAGAATATTGATTCTACTCCCAATGCATAAGAGTCATGTATAATAATTTTGGGGACAGTGACTCCATTCACAATTCCAGAGGTAAATCCCCCTCCAATTGACTAAAACCAATCAGAACATCCTACTCTTGCACGGGATCATTTCAGAGATAGGCACAAATCTCATCCTGAACCAATCAGAGCACAGCACTTCCCTTGGCTGCGGTAACTGATTCAGAGATGGGCATGTGACCTATTTGCTCAGTTAGAGTGAAACCTAGGATTTTGTTTGGTAGTTGAGATAAAGACACTTTTCTTCAGGAAGATGTGGTGTATGGAACTGTTCCAGACATTTTGTCACCATGATAAAAGTGAGTCTGAAAAGTGAACCATCATGTAAAGGAAGGCAAAATCAAGAGAACTGCAGAGCAATGGAGTCAGCACCCTGATCAAGCCATTCCTGAAACTAGTGGTGACCCATTTTTCTTTACGTGAATCAATAAATTCCTTTCATTGTTCACATTATTTTAAGCTGGGGTTTTCTCCTGAGAACTCTATCATGAGACAGCACTAGGGGGATGGTGCCAAACCATTAGAAATCACACCCATGATCCAATCTCCCCCCACCAGACCCCACCTCCAACACTGGGAATTACAATTCACCCTGAGATTTGGGTGTGGACACAGAGATAAACCACAGTAATGACTCAGCAGATTTTTTTCACTCTGATTTTCAAGATGTTTGCCATCAAGGTAGCTAATGTCAGAGGTAATTACTAGCAGAATTGTGTTTCTTAAAGAACTTTTGAGTTTTTCAAAGAATGTGGTTGTTTTAAACTACAGACCAGAAACATGTTTCTGTCAAATCAAAAAGTCTAGATATTATTCAAAGACACTGTCTTCTTGGAACCTGGGTCATAGAGAAAGTGTGATTTTACTAAAATGTTATGATTTGGTCTTTCGGGCTATATATCAAGTGAAATAAAAGTGGTTTGTTAAAATAGAACAGCCTCACTCTCGGTTAAAAGAAACAGCTTGTTTATGTTGTAATTGTTTTGTCCATTATTTTTGCTTATTGTTTTGTCAATTGTTTTGTTTTATTATTCTTCAGATGGGTAATAAAAATTAATATCAGCGTTTAAAAGGTCTCATTATTAAAAAGGAAACATGATCTTCAGCACTCCATCAGCCTGAATTAGACTTAATAGAACACATTCATACCACAAAACAACCTAACTTGTCTCTGCTTTGCAATGATACATAATTTTAAAACACGGTTATCAGAGTCTATGTACTATTTGTGCTGCCTTGGGAAATGGACTGCTAGCTTTCTGGTGAAACCGCAAATATCACACATTTAATAGAAAGAATATCAACAGTTCATAATTATTGAGGAAACAGTGAAGATTTTAGCTTCACTTTGGTTTTTAGATTTGAACATCAGATATGAAAACATTTGTTGGCCTGTAATTTTTTATTTGCTCAACTTTTGATATGTTGGGGGAGTTTTCATAAATATTTCCATGAAAGTATTCAGGTAAGTGCCATGAATCTTTGCACAGCAATCACTGTCTCATCAGGGTACTGTGGTGCGGCAAGATTTATTTCTGTGCTGCTGCACTGACTGTGTTCTTGAGAGTGAAGGGTTGGTTATTCCATTCTGCCACAGATTGATAAATAACACTCATGTGTTTTGCCATGGAACTTCTTCAAGAAGATGGATGTGATGTCTGCATCAGCTCCAACTTATCAGCCTGAGGGAAGATGAGACACATCCATGTTCCTACAGAACTTGAGTCTGGTCCAAGTTCAATCACCTGGATGCAGGTGTAATGTCCCCTCAGTGGAATGGGTGCGCCGTGAGCTGGAAATCAGCTGCCCTCACACCACCGCGGATGGGGCACGTGGTTATACATGTACCCTTGAATGTGGCGGGTTTTTTTTTCTTTATCTGTAAACTGTACATAAGGGAGTAGATGTTCTCTCTGTTTCCCTCACTCCCTAGCATTTGCCCCAAAGTGGAGGGTGGAAATCTGATAATATTAATGAAGTAAGCATTATTTTATCATTTCATTTTACCTACGTGTACATATCCTCTTCTGGAAGAGACTGAAGGTAGCAACTTCTTCAATGATGCCTGTTAGACTGAGAAGGCACTAGTGAGGTTCTGTTGGGTTATACAGTGCTGTGGCATTCGGTAATTATGTCTCTGCTTCCTAGGAAGCCCATCCATAGTGCTGTCTGACTTCAATCCACATGTTAGTTTATGAGAATTATTCTCATCCTGTATGATGAAAACAAATATACTACAAATTTACTGAGAAACGGAAGGTAACGAAAACTCTTTTCACATAAGTATCAGTGAAGCAGAAAATGGGAAACAGTCCATAACTTGGAGATATCTTTTCTTTTTCTTTTTTTTTTTGAGACAAATCCTCGTTTTGTTGCCCAGGCTGGAGTGCAGAGGTGTGATCACAGCTCACTGCAGCCTCCAGCTCCTGGGTTCAAGTAATTCTCCCACCTCAGCCTCCCCAGTAGCTGGGACTACAGACTAATTTTTTAAAATATTTAAAAATTAGGCACACTTGGCTAATGTATAAAATATTTTTCTCGTGGATATATGGTCTCACCATGTTGCCCAGGCTGGTCTGGAACTCCCGGACTCAAGTGATCCTCCCATCTTGGCATCCCACAGTGCTGGGATTACAAGTGTGAGCCACTGCACCCAGCCAATATGTTAATTACAAAAAGTGAATTGCAGCTTTCTAAAAAGTGGGGCAGTCATCAAGGTGATGCACTACGCTAATTTTTGTATATATGTCGGTCAGTGTTTATTTTCAAAGCAATGGAGTGAAAGGAGAATGGTGGCATTATCAACTAGCCATTTTCAAGGTGTGGTTTATTGATTACTACTTCCATTAGATTCACCTGAAAGCTTTTAAATATACACTTCATTAACTTCTTTTTAGACTTGCTGGACCAGAAATACTGGAGAATGGTTCACATGGCCCTGCATGTTTAAGAAGCATGATATACATGCCAAGTTTAGAGAGACATAAACCTTAAAGGGTCATAGGTAGAGTTGGAAATCGATGTCCAAAGTTCTGCATGGCCTTATTGGGTCTAGAATCAGTTCCCAAAATGGGGAAAGTGGTAGAAAATCATGTTGACTCTTGGGAGGCAGGCCCTACCTCCTGAAGATTTGGAACTTCAGAACTCCGGCCAAGTAGACTGGGGAGACGGGCGGATCACGAGGTCAGGAGATCGAGACCATCCTGGCTAACATGGTGAAACCCCGTCTCTACTAAAAATACAAAAACTAGCCGGGCGAGGTGGCGGGCGCCTGTAGTCCCAGCTACTCAGGAGGCTGAGGCAGGAGAATGGCGTAAACCCAGGAGGCGGAGCTTGCAGTGACCTGAGATCCGGCCACAGTACTCCAGTCCAGGCGACAGAGCGAGACTCCACCTCAAAAAAAAAAAAAAAAAAAAGAAAGTTATACCTCTAAACCCAGCAAGGGAAAACAGAGTACTAAGAAGATGTAAGGGCTTGGAAAATACAGAAGAAAGGGCAATATTGTTTTGGAAGTTTCTCTAGAGGGAGTTGGGATTTGCCTCAGCCAGGCACCCAAAGTTTGAAAAGCTCATGTCAACATGAACTTAAACTGGGAGGTAAGCCAAGTTACCAGGGACTTTAAGGAATTTGGGATAAGGAGGGATGGGTTAAAAAGTCAGTAATCAGAGGCTAGACCACCAAAGAACTTACATACTCCTGCTCCAGGCTGGGTGTAATAAATCCATGGGAAGATGGCAATGGGAATACAGAGGATTGAGTCTCATGCTTGAGATCTGTAGTGCAGAGTTTCTTGTAGAGTCTATCAAAATGGTGCATGACAAAAATTAGCTCGGGGTGGTGGCATGAGCCTGCAGTCCCAGCTACTTGGGAGGCTGAGGTGAGAGTGTTGCTTGAGCCCAGGAGGTGGAGGCTGCAGTGAGCTAATATCACATCACTGCACTCCAGCCTGGGCAAGAGAAAGAGACCCTGTCTCAAGAAAAGTGGGGGGAGGAGTGCACAGAAGGACATGTTTTTTAACGGGGAAGGAGAAATGGGATTAATATCTTGCTCCTATAGAAGACGTAGAGGAATGAGGAATAGAAAAGAGTTAGGCTTCAAATTTCCTTTATTTGGCAGCTGTTTCTGGGTAGCAAAGAGAGCTTCATGATACACACTGATCATCTACATAAAAATAACAAACCCATCAGCAATATCCTTGAATATGAAAGAGGATTATAAATACATAGAGTCTTTGATTTGAAAGAAATAACCTGGTATTCTATTGCGATAAATAACTCTATAATTTTACAATGAAACAACAACAACAAATTGATGCAATTGTGCTACTTAGCATCTCTTGCAGTTACAAAAGTATCACTATTAAAATACTGTATCTTCATCATATGACGGAGTTTCTCTGAAGTGTGACTTGCTCTGTTGTAAACTGTCCTGTGGGGTAGTATTATAGTCATAGTAATGCAATGAAATATAATGCTTTTTTAATGCAATTTTCTTATTGTGATTTTTAAAGTGACTCAGTTTTCTTTTTCTTTGAAGAAAATTGACTGTTACTTTATAATACATTGTACTGAAAATATAGAAAAATGACTTAAGCAAAACAACGAATGGGCAAATACATTCAATTAATACTATGGGGAAAAAGGAAATATATTAATATGCACAAATCATCTTGTCAGAGTCCTCTCTGTGAGCCTCAAATGGTACACCAAGTGAAGTCAAGCAAATCTTTCTGTGTTCTTTTCTTTGTTTGACCTAAACATATGCAAGGAGATGGAATTATCATTCTGAGTACCTTGTATTCTGTGAAGAAATCACATGTAGGACAATGCTAGTTGTTTTCAAAAAATAGAGGAATGTGATCATTCAGTTCTGGGAATTCATAATCTATTTTAGAGTTTGGTTGAGGATAACTATGAATGCAATAGACAAGATGAAAATGAAAGGAATCAATACCTAGTGAATGGGCTTATATTAACAAGATGCACTGATTATTCACAGAGGCTTTGCAAGTCATATATATGACAAATATACATTTCAAAGACATATATACAGCTATATTTGTCATATATATGACTTTCAAAGGCTCTATCAATAATATACATGTATATAAATATATGCATCTGTGACTTGTATACTTGTCTGTTTTAACTGTACAAATACATGAATACACACACATATGTACCTATTTATTAATATAAGTACATGTGTATTTATTTATCTTTATGTATAATTATATAATTATATATAATTTTATTTATGCAATAGGATGCATTTATATTTATTATATTGCATAAATAAAATTGTCTTAGAGACATGATTAAAATCATATAAAATAATTATACACATTATATTTAATAGACATAATATAGAAATGATATATTTATAAAAATACATATGTAACTCTGTTATATAATCCTATATAAGTAGTAATATATATTACTTGTTTTAAAATATGCAATATTATGTATTTTATGTACAGGGATTTCAAAAGGGATTGTGGTTTTCTGGTTTATACAATTAACCATGGTAAAAGGGATTAACTAAAACAAAGTCAGAATAAAGCAAGTCGAGAATACAAAATAGTCTCTTACTGTAATAATTCATGTTGTTGAATACAAAATTTTGTGTTTCTTGCAGCTACAGTAGAAATTGAACTTGGTAGGAATTTTTTATTTTTATTTATTTTTACTTTGTAGTTATTTATTTTTTCACTTTTGAAAATTCACTTCTTGCCTTGGAAGAATTTACCTGTAGGAATTTTTATTATCTGATGAAGAAAATACACATTTGTTATAAAAATCATTTTCTCTGGTGTTTCATTAAACAATAAATCAGTTGCATATTGCAAACATTGGAGGGCTGGCAGATAAAATATGTAAATAAGAACTAAAGGTATAGCTGAGTTCAATGCCAATAGAAATTTTCCATGTGCAAAACGGGGTCTCACTGGACTGCCTTGTGAGGAGCTGGGGAGTCTTTGACTAAAAGCCAGCAAAGGCAGGCACAAGCCTGGGTCTTTGAGTCATTGAGACCAAATCATCCCGCCTGTGGAAGGAAATGAAAGCTACCCTCACTGTGTGACCTTGAGGACCCAGGGTAGAACCCTGAAGGGTCCAGGAAAGCAAACGAGCAAAAATAGCAAAAACAAAATCTTTGCACATTTCAATCCAATCTCTCTTCATGCTCAAGATCCCAGGACTGCACTCCTTGGAGATGCTGTACTAGAAACAAGGGTTTCCCCTGCGACGCGTGTTACAAAGTTCAACAGGTATGATGAGACGCTTCCTAAAGTGATTTCAGGAACAATGAATAGTGCAGAGAGATCCTAACGCACCATTCACACGGTGTGGTGCACTTAAAGATATGGTTTATTTGGAGGAGTAGGATGGGAAGAAACAAAAGGAGGATAGGAGCAAAGGGAAGGAAGAAAAGAAAGAAAGAAGCAAGGAAGGAAGGAGGAGGGAGAAGAAAAGAAAAGTAAGGAGGGAGAGAAGGAAGGAAAGAAAGGAAGGAGGGAGGCAAGAAAGAAGGAAGGAAGGAAGGAACCAAGGAAGGAAGGAAGGGAGAGAGGCATAGAAGAAAGGAGGAGAAGGAGGGAAGGAGAAAGGAAGGAAAGAGAAAAGGAAGGAAATAAGGAAGGCAGAAGGCAGGAAAGGAGGGAAGGAGGAAAGGAATGAAATAAGGAAGGAAGAAAGGGAAGGGTGAGGAGAGAGGAAGGGAGGGACATATGAAAAGAAGAAAAAGAGAGAGGGAGGGAAGAAGAAAGTGGAGGGGAGAAAAGGAAGGCAGGCAGGATGGCAGGAAGGCAGGAAGGCAGGAAGGAACTGACGTTTTCACCAAGAGGATTCCTGTCCCTGTTAAATCTATGCATTCAGTATCTTCCCAGTTGTAGAACCCTGCCGGCCCCTAGTTAAGGAGGAAGCCATCCAATTAGGAAGCGGCCCAGTGTCTGGTGTAGTCTGGTGCTCGCTAGGTTACGGAACAGGGGAAAGACAAAGAAAATTTTCATTAAAAATGGGTAACACATGGATCAGGTATTTCCGAAATTGTTGTGTACAAATCTAAAGTGATCTGCTGAGGATGTATGAACAGGTTGTCAATTGCCAATGCAATTTTTTTTTTTTTTTTTTGAGATGGAGTCTCGCTCTGTCGCCCAGGCTGGAGTGCAGTGGCCGGATCTCAGCTCACTGCAAGCTCCGCCTCCCGGGTTCCCGCCATTCTCCTGCCTCAGCCTCCTGAGAAGCTGGAACTACAGGCGCCCGCCATCTCGCCCCGCTAATTTTTTGTGTTTTTAGTAGAAACGGGGTTTCACCGTGTTAGCCAGGATGGTCTCAATCTCCTGATCTCGTATTCCGCCTGCCTCGGCCTCCCAAAGTGCTGGGATTACAGGCGTGAGTCACCACGACCCGCCAGCCAATGCAATTTTTGTCTGGTGGGATAGCCAGGATGTTGAGGAATACAGTTCACATGTTATTGCAGATACAGACATTTTCAAGTGGTATTTTCATATTCATTCATTATAAAAGCCCTTAAATAAGCAACAAATAATTAAACAAAGTTTTTTGGTCTTCCTCAGCCCTGGGAAGACATTAGGTTAACGTCACAGAATTACTATAAATAATGATAATAAAAAGAGCAAATGAGATAAAGCACCTATTTCAACCATAGAAGAAACTTAAATAACCCCTCACATGGTTCGTGGTTAAAACTGAGTTTGTTCATTTGCCAAAATGATATATTCATAAAATACTTTCTGAAATATACAATAATTCCTAGGGAATTACTTATTAATGTCGATCCCATTGTGTTTTCTAAGATCTATGGTTTTTGTTTCAGTAATAGTGAGGCAAAGGTCATATTTCTTATAAGAATTATATGAACGCTCAAGGTATTCTTAAGGGCAGATTCTATGTTTTAATAAAATCCTACAATCAAGTAAAAAATGATGTTTGTTTTCTTACTTGCTGTAGCTGAAGGGCATTTGCAGAAGAAACCCAACTGCTGTATTTTCCAAAAGACATTTTTAGTTAAAATTTCTCTGCCTAATTGCCTCAAATAATTTCCTCCTGAATGTACCGCGGGAAAGTCAAATGAAAAATTCTAAAGCACAGCAGTTTTGTTCTTCCTTAAAAGCATTTTTTATTCTTGTATGTTCCATCTTCGTTAAGGTCATCAGCCTTCACTCGGCTAAATAAGAAAGAAAACAAATTCATCTTCAATTCCTTTTATAAATATACATTTTTTTATTTTCAATAGCTTTAGGGGTCCAGGCGGTTTTTGGGTGCATGGGTGGATTGCACAGTGGTGAAGTCTGGGATTTTAGTGCACCTGCCACCCCAGTACTGTACATTGTACCCAATAGGTAGTTTTTCAGCCCTCATCCCCGTCCCACCCTTCCTGCTTCGGAGTCTCCAATGTCCATTATACAATTCTGTAGGCTTCTGTATACCCATAGCTTAGTTCCCAACTCCTGTTTTGCCTTTGATGCAATAGTAATCAATTACAGATTCTACATCTGCTGATAATTGAAATAACTTTCTTTTGCTCTATTTACAACACCTCTGATGTAGCTTATGTTTTTATTTGGAATTCTACAATACTGTCATCATTTTTAAAAACTAGATTTAAAATGGATTATTCACTAAAACATCATTTTTAGTGAGAAAAATGGATTCCATAACCTTACCATTGTCTAAAAAATACACAAAGTTTGATGTCAATGAATTCCCTTAAAAATGCCCCACGGATAATACCCATTATTAATAACCTGATGTGCAACTTCGATGTGCTTTTTAAAATGCATATAACCAATGGACACACACACACACACAAACATGCATTCCTACAATTTTATTATTGGCTTAATGGTGGCCTAGTAACAACCAACTGTAGAGTTTCTTACTATGAACTGTTCCTGCTGTACACCTTTTTATGCACACGTGATATTATTTTTATAAAATTTATATAAAATATATCTGTGGTGATCTATTTGACAATTCTTAATATAATACATATTACCAAATTATTTTCTATGAACTTTGCCTCAATTTACAGTCTTCCCAGCAATAAACGAGAAGGGTGAGAAGGGAGGGAGGGAGGAAAGGAAGGAAATAAGAGGAAGAAAATGAAGGAAGGAAAAGGCAGGCAGGAAGCAAGGGATGGAGGGAGATAAGGAAAGAAGGAAAAAAGGGAGGGAGGGAAGAAGGAAGGAAGAGAGAAAAAATTTTTCTACTTTTTCTTCTTCATGACATTGCATCATAGAAAACTTGTTTCCAATATCATAGATTAAAATCCCTTATTACCATTTTTATTTACATTTTTTGACTTCTAGCAAACCTGAGAACTTGAATGTATTTTTAAAGATAAGTTCATTGATCTTTTGTCATTCTAGTTACTTTTCTATTGTAGAAACGTCTTTGCATATTAGCATATTAGTGAAATCTATCTATCTTTATTTCTATATTGTGGTATGTATTTGACGTAATTTCTTATAGTCTGGTGTTTATGTTATGATTCTATAATGCACTATTTATGAACCCAATCTGTGTAGTCCTCTAAATGGATCCTCTTGTCACCCTTCATCTCCATAATTTTTGTAATTGTAAGCATGATAGTTTTGTTTGTTTTTAAAAACACAATTATTCTCTTATTTTCCAGTATAAAGGTCACTCAACCCCTGTTCCTACTTTTCATCAATCCTATTCACTTTGATTTTCAGCTTCTTGTGATCAAAAACAGGAGATAATTTCCATATTAGACAGATCTCCTCGATTCCCATGAGGCCCTCCAGAACTAATCCTGGGGATGAATTTTTATGCCTGCCACCTCTCTCCTCTGCACCTCCAGACTTCAGGAATGAACTTCAGGGCTGCTCACAAGAATACTAGGTGCATACTTATTAATAATCAGCTGCCTGCATTTGCTCACTTACCAAAACACTCACCAAGGGTTCCACACTCTGTACATAATTCCATGAGTGTTGGACTCGGTATTTTCGAATAGTGGGCATTCCACGACCCTTTTATTTGCGTCTTTTCCATTATGAACTTGGTGATGTTTGCTTACTTATTTTTTTTCACTCTCTTACACTTTTCTTATGTCTTACAGGTAATTCTTTGAGAAAATTAAGGTGAATGGGAATAGATATATGACCAGCATTTTCTATGTAAAAGTCATTTGTATATTTCAAAGAGCTGAAAAAATTCAATATAATGTTCATGGGAAAAGGAGAACTGACTCTCCCAGATCTAAAGAGTTGTGTAGAGTTGTTCAAAGTTTCACATCTATTGGGCCACTGCTTTTTATTTAATTGGCTGCCTTTTCAATGTCTTGGGAATGAGACAAACTCTAGCCCAAAGAGTTTCCTAAACTTCAGGGAACAGATAGTAAGCCTTCCGGAGGTTCTATTTCATTTTCCACGCCCAGAGTTAAGGCAAGAAGTGAGCCTATTCCTCAGAACCTCTCCCTATATACCCATAGGAGTAAAGCCCAAAGAGTTGAAAATAACATTTCACTAAGTTTTACTCCTAACTCCTTATTTTTCTCAACATCTGGGATGAACTAAGAGTCACAAGGCAGATTTTTGCAAATACTGTATGGTGATCTTATAACTTTCATTTTACAACGGAGGAGTACTTGTGTTATTTTTTCTTGAGATCTCAGCAGAAGCCAAGACTAATTAGTTCTATTTTAACATCATATTTCAAGAAGAAGTACGTTTTATGGTATGATTTTGAGCAAGTAAATGTGTTCATAAGAGAGATTGTGTTTAATTTATCATTAACAGAAGATTGTGGTCATCATTGTCAAGTCTGGACTATTCTTTTTTAAATATTTGAGAACCAGCAATTAATTTTGCAATTGAATATTGTCAATTGGGAAAGAAAAGTAACTAATTCAATCAAAGTGTGTTTTATATTCTTCAACACCTGTTACTTAACTTGCTATAATATTTTCTTATATTATAAGAAAATGAAAAATGTATATTACCGGTAAGGATGCAAGTCAAAATAGGTAAATAAGTCAAATTATATCATCATGAAAGTAGTTTCAGAATAGGATACAGGCAGATCACAAAAGCAAGACAACACTAAACTAAACTAAGCTAAGGTTTTTAGACATAGTAGTTTTTATAACGGTTATTTGATCAATTATCTGTTTCAAACTTATACCTTTATTTTCAGTATTTTTTAAGTTATCAAAATTTGAAGGTGAAATAAATTACTATACACGCTCAAGGGAAGGGAGTGTGTTCTGATTTTTTTAAATGATTAGGCAAAAATGTAAGTGGTGCTCAAAGATGCAAGTCAGCCGATTGATACGTGTTAGAAGAATGTGAAATACTTTTATGCTTCAAAGGGCTGAGAAAAGCAACACAGCATGAAGGGAGGTGAAGTGAAACCTCTCAGAGGTCTTAATAGCCATTCCCTATAGTTAAGGGGGCTCAAAGGGCTAGGATCTGACTTATACCTAAGACATCTGAAGAGCAGATGACAAGGTTCTTAGCTAAGAAGCAAAGGATATATGGACTATCTTAAGCTCATAGAGAGTCCATGATGCAGTCTTTCCCGTGGATCCTACAAAAGAGAAATCTAACCTGAAGACAGCTCATATCTTGCAGATGATTGAAAAGGCAATATAATCTAGCAAGAAGAGGTTCCATGGAGAAAGGAGATATAAGTGAAATATTGCCAGGCACCAAAGGCAGAGGAGACTCGGGGGATGCTACCATCCCCAAAGAACCTGTGTGAGTGTTGCATAAAAAAACAAGTCGCCTTTAGACACCTGCCCAGCCAACAGCATGCTGTACATGAAACAGCACTTTGGAGTATTATAGGAGTCTGATTTTTAAAATAAAATCAAGTTGTCTTTTATAATTAGAAGGAAATCACAGAATTTTTGTTTGTTTTTCGTGTGATCTGGGAGTGACCAGAATAGTTGAATCGCCGAACCAAATCAGGGAACGCTTTCTAGCCCAAAGAATTGGATTCAATTGAATGTTAACATTCTCCTTTGTTGCATTTAGGATTCTTGTTCAATGTAACAGTGACAATATCAAGTTGTTAACAGACTTCATAGAACTAAAACCAAACCTCTTAGTGTTTTCTGCTTGAGCACATCATACACAGTCTAATTAGACTAGTCAAATTTATGTAATTACAAACATTAGAAATTGTTTTAAAATTGAACATTAAATTACTTTAATTTCCAATATTTTATGTAAACACTAATTAATTTTTGAAATTTAAGTAGAAAATGTAATCTGGGAAATAATCCTACCATTGTGCTTAAAAATAAACAAAAATGTAAATATTATTTTTATTATTTAAAATACAATGTATTATAATTACTACCTAGTGTTTTTAACAATTACATGTTTTCATCAATATCACACTTCTAAAAGCTGAGGTAATACAATCTTAAAATAGATGTTAATGAGACTTTTCTGACAATTTTGTAAGAACAGTTATGTACTGAAGTTATACTGCTTCTTGGTCTTTAGTACTGACTCACTAGAATAGGTTACTTAGAATGAAGCTTTTGAGCAGCTGGAGATTGCTATAAAAATAGATTTTCTCCTTTGTTTAGCTGGATTACATACACCAACAACACAACATACAAATACAGACTGATATACACAAAATAATATATATTTAGCATGCTGATTTTAATTGCCAATATAATATTTTAACCTACTTTGAAATAATGTTTGCAAATAAATAAGCTTACTTGATTTACCATAATACTTTATACTATAGAATATATATGTTCATGGATGTCAAAAATGATTTTAAACTACCTCTTTCAAATTTCACCCATTCTCATTTCCTTTCCTTTGGAAAACACAGACCTGGTTTCCAGAAATGATGTGAAAAAGAAATGTCAAGAAAGGTCCTCATGTTGCTTTTCTGCTTTTACCTTGGTTGGAATTTCCAACTCACCATTGATCTAAGAAGCTTTGTTCTTGGGTGTATACATTTGTTATGTCTACTATATATACCATCATTGGCTTTTCCTTCACAGTGCAAGCATACTGTACCATGCAGGACACACTTACCTGAATAGGTAGCCATTTGGATTTTTAACCAGGAAACCCTGGTAAAATTATTGGTTCTGTTGCATGCATAAGAAACTATAAAACTTTATCTCCCTCATTTGATTTTTAATTCAATAAAGCACAAGTTCCCAATGAGCAAATAAAGCAAGTGAAAGGACATTGCAAACTATACTGTTATATGAAATCTAAGTTTATATCATTATAGAATGTGAGATTTGCATGTAGTACACTCTCTTGGATATTGAAACAGGTTCTTTAGAGAGAAATACATAAAATGGAAAACAATAATAATCATACATTTTGTAATCATTATGAACTAATTCTCTAATCTATAATTTAAAGAAGTCTTCTACCTCCTGATCCCTGAAAAATGAGCAAAAATAAGATGAATGACTCGATTACAGAGTATTAACAGGAAGGCAATAGATATTATAAGACACTCTACCTGCAAGCCTCTCTTCTAACCCCCTTATCCACTGAAATCGAGGGTTGGTGTAATGATCTAGAAACTTCAGGAAGTTCTATGTTGTTTTGTTTGTTTGAGACAGAGTCTCATTCTGTCACCCAGGCTGGAGTACGGTGGTGCAGTCATAGCTTACTGCAGCCTTGACTTCCTGGGCTCAAGCCACCTCGGTCACCTGAGTAGCTGGGACTACAGGTATCCACCTCCATGCCCAGCTAAGTTTAAAAACTTCTTTGTAGAGGCAGGGTCTCACTATGCTGCCCAGGCTGGTGTCAAACATCTGAACTCAAGTGATCCTCCCACACTTCAGCTTTCCAAACCACTAGGATTACAGGCATGAGCTACAGCACCCAGCCTGGAGGTTCTATGCTGCTGCATGTATATTGACTCTACCATCTTTTCACAAACGCATTCAGTAGGGTTCATCGCTTTGAAATCAATGTTCAGCCACTACTTAGAATCAGCCAGTATGAGAGCAGAAGCCAAACTTCCATCTTAAGTCAAAACTGCACATCCTAGCAAAAGTTACAGTGTGTGTTAGGTGCCTGGTCAATCATAAAGTGGGACTTTTTTGGATCATTCATGGGTAGTGACAAGCATGATGATTAGGGATTCATGGATTCATGATTCATGGATTCATGTCCAATGGAACATCTGGACACACATCTCCAATAATAGGCTCTTTTCCATGATCAATGAAGACATTTACTTTGGGAATGAAGCAGACCAAATTACCATTTTCTACATTCATTCATCAACTTACAATGCAAACTCCATGGAATAGTTCTCTTCTTTTGCTCTTAATAATTTGTATATTTTAACTCCCAACTCTTTGACTGTGTCTGACTTCTGGCTACATACATTGGGTGAAATTGTCACATTTTATTAATATGTCAATTTTTCATTTGTATCCTGGTTCACCTCTTTCTTGTTTTATGACTTTGGACATAATCCCTCTAAAATAGCATATAACAGCATTAGTCTCCTAATTTTTTTTTCCAGAATACTAAGTAGACAATAATTTTAAAATACACACAGACCCTTGAAAAATAATAGTAATTACAAATAAAACATATGTGTGTATATATATATCAAAAAATATGTGAATCAATGATATATGTATCATATATGGTATACATATGTATATCCAAAAATATGCACTTCAATGGATCAATTTCAAGTGCTATAAACTCAAGAGCACATTATCTATAAGTTTATAATTTACCAACAATTTGATTCTTTAAGTTAAAGGAAAGAATGAGTCTGCCCTCTTGTGTGAACTAACTAGAAGCAAACAGTTTATACATTTGAAAGAGTAAAGATAATACCCTATGTATCTTATCCATGTGAATCTGTGTAATTATAACAGATTTAAATATTTTTAGTGACTTGGTTTTATAGCAGATAGGCACATCCATATGAGCACTGAGAAACAAAGACTAAAGAAAACACACAACAACACTGATTCACTCCTCCACGAGCTGGTGGCACATTCGTGGATTACACCATCCAGTCTCATTGGCGATCACTTAGGGAGCTGAAAACCCTACCCATTGGCTTGGAGTCTCATCCAAACCCTGTCATGGTGGGAGGAGGCACAGGTTCATCCATCTGGCCAGCCAGAATGTGTGCATTCACCAACAGGATGCATCTTACCCTCTTGGAAAATGAACCAGTCATTCCCAAGTTGCATAACCATTTGGGGTTAAAGACATTCCGAACTTAACAATGGCAGCTTGGTGACAAACTCTTGGTGCAGGTTGCCAGTATGACAGGTGAAGCACAATAAACTTGAAATTGTCTTAAAAGTATTGCAGAGAAAAAAATCTCAGGAGAATTCCTTAAAATTCTGATATACATCCACAGGCTGAAGAGATTAACCCCTTTCTCTGGGCTAAAATTTATATGAAACATACCTCTCATATGCATGTGAGTAGATCACAGAAATGCATTTACACATCTTCCCAGATCACAAAACCTCTATATTCCCAAAGTAATATAATCATTAAACTCTAGAGTCACATAAACTGTTACTGGTCAATGATTCAGAGTAGACTATCAAAATGTCTTCACATAAGGGATTCTCATTCCCATCAACCATATGGCTTCACATAAGGCTTTAAAATTTGTGTTTTATCTGCCTTCATCTGTAAAATGTTTGCATTAATAACTCAAAACTCAGCGAGGGAAGGTATTATAAATCTAGGGAGGTATTCAAAAATAATATCTAAGCAGTGCAGTACCCACAAAGAGTTATCATTATTCTTCTACTGGATCAAACAGAATGAACTTGGTAGATATTCAAGTGTATAGAGTTCTATATCCGTATATTAAATAACCTCAGATTGTTGTTTCTAAAATGACTTTTCTGTCTTTTTCCACATGGATCAGTTGACACATGTCCATTATAAGCTTTAAATTTTTTTTTCCTTTTAAGGTATTTCTGTAGACTTTTTATTTGGATTAGGTCCTGAGAGTGGCCACATAAAATAAATTATTAATTACTCAGAGGCTACTTCAATTACATTCTTTTCTTGGTTCTTAGCTGCATTGCATTACGAATTATTTATAGAAAGTCAGATCTTGAAGGAAGTGAAGTGTTGCTACTGAGACATGACTCACCCATTCCAGTCATTGCTGCCCTCTGGAAAATGATTATATACTTCATTGTATTCTCAGTCAATATTTTCAAAATGCAGCTTCAGATCAAAGATGAAAGATTATTCAAGCTATCAAATATTTAACTTTCACTGGAACACAAAGTAGAACATGCAAATAAATTGTGCTGAATATTAACATAAGACACTTTTTTTTTTACAATGTATAACATTGTTTAATGCAGAAAAACAATTGTAAAAGTGCAAGAAGATTTAAAGTTCTAAGGAAAACAATTTTGAAGGTCTACAATTTATTGAATCCTCTCTAGTATTAACTTACTGTGCTCAAAATCCCCAGAGTTTCTGAGTAATCAAACTGAAACTTATTCTTAGAAAGTCTCTCTGAAGCCTTTGTTAGATTGGAAACAGGTATGTTTGACTGTTAAAATTATACTCTGTGGATAGATAATCCGTTTGGTTTGTAACTACCATGGGTTTTATTTATGCAATTTCACTTGATTCAAATAATTAGGTAGTCAAACAGAAATATGTAAGTGGGTTTACTTTGTGCACCGCTCGCAAATTTGTAAATGAGTTTGCAGATTTTTTCTGTCATACTGAAAAAGATGCAATACTTCACATTTGTGATTCTGGGACAAGATGGAGTAGATGCGCTTCCCCGGTTGTCACCATTAAATACGCCATAAAACCTGGACATTATACACAAAGTAAGTATAAGAAGTCCCTGACAGATGAAGAGAAGAAGAAAGAAGACCCAACTAAAGACCTGAGTGCCTGGGGAAAAACATGGGAATGAGTTCTCTGTATTTTCTGTGTGTCCAGCATATACCGCAGACACACTGTGGTTTCCCACCCACCCCCATCAGCAAAGACCGATCTTCAAGCATAAACTCCCACCATGGCCCATTTGTAACAAATTATCCCTCCCCAATAAGCAGGTGGATATCAGACAAGATTAGCTGGTCTGGACTTTCACTCCTACCAGGCAGAAGCAAGGCAACTATAACTGTTAACTTTTTGTATCAAGTTGACTGGGTCACAGGGTGCCCAGATATTTGGGAAATCATTATTTTGAATGTGTCTGTGAGGTGGGTACTTGGATGAGATTCCCATTTGAATTCATACGCTTAATACAGTAGATTACCCCCCTGCTGTTGGTGGGTCCTCTCCAATCTATTGAAGACCAGAATAGAACACAGAGATTGAGTAAGAGGGAACCTCACCTCCCTGTCTGATTCAGCTAAACATAGGATTCTCCTGTCTCTAAACTGGCACCTACACCATTGGTTCTCCTGGGTCTCGGGTCTTCAGTCTGGACGCCACACCACCAGCTGTCCTAGATCCTGGATTTTCAGACTCAGATTGAAATTCACACCCTTGGCTCTCCTGGGTCTCAGGTCTACAGACTAAGGCTGGAAATCACACTATCAACTCCCCTGGGTCTCAGGCCTTCAAACTCAGACTGGACCTCACACCCTCAGTTCTCCCAGGTTTCAGGCCTTCAGGCTCAAACTGTAACTCACACCATCAACTCTCCTGGATCTCAAGTCATTCCTTCAGACTCAGACTAGAACTCACACCCTCAGCTCTCCTGGGTCTCAGGCTTTCAGACTCAGACTTGAACTCACACCATTGGCTCTCCTGGGTCTTAGGCCTTCAGACTCAGATTGGAACTCACACCATGAGCTGTCCTGGGTTTCAGGCCTTTAGTTTCAGACTAGAACATAGACTACCAGCTCTTCTGAATCTCCAGCTTGCTGCCTACAGATTTTAGGACCTCGAATTTTCCATTTTGTGAACCACTTCTCTTAATAAATCTCTTTGAATCTATCTATGTATCTATCTATCTTCTATAGAGTCTTTCTCAGAGAACCCTAATTTGAACTCTCTCTTTGTCCCCACTGGGGTGGTGTCAGAAGAAACTCAGTGGAGAGTCAGGGTCAGAAGTTTGCCTGTTTCCCATTGTGGTGTCATTGCAGTCATTATGAGACATCTCTTTACCCTCCTCACAACCCCACAGTGGCCTTATCCACATGGATCACAGACATTACAGGGAAAATGTGGACTTCGACCCCTCCTTCCTGTAGTGAGGTGGCACTCCACTTCTCCCATAGGCATGATCGCAGAAGAGCTCTCCTACAACGAAATAATTAAACAATGTGCAAAACCTCAAACATAATCCTAAATGTCCAGGATACAACTGAGAATCACTGTCCATACTAAAACATAACCTTCTTTCTATGAGCAATTGAAACCTCTTGAGACAGATGAAAAAGTAGAAAGTTTCAGAGAAGAAGCAGAAGACATAGAGAAGAACAAAATGAAAATTTAGGACTAACAAATGCAGTAACTAAATAAAAGGTTACCAGATAGGCTTAACAGAAGAATGGAGAGAACAAAGGAAAGATAAATGAGTTTGAAGATAGAATAGAAATTGTTTTAACCCAATTTAATTAGCAGAAAGAAATAGATAGAAAATTATGTATAGATTTTCAAGGACCTGACTTCATATGATTGGAATCCCAGGAGGAAAGGGAAATAATTTGTGCTGAAAAAATACATGACTGAAAATGTTTCCTAATTTAGCAAAAATAATAAATGTATAAATTGGAGAAACTGTGAACTCAAACAGAATAAACTTAAAGACCAGGATGCATCCTGGTTTAACTACAGACACTTAAAGGCAAAGAAAAATCTTGAAAGCATTGGAGAGAAATGATGCATCATCTATGTAGGACAAAACGCATTGTCTAACAGTGTATTTTTCATTAAAACACATGAAGCCCAACAAACACCAACACAGGGTTTTTATGTGCTTAATACAAATAACTGTCAACACATGGTTGTCTATCTAGCTAACACATTTGTTTATGAATTAATGTAGAACCTTAGACACAGGTGAAGGAAAACTAAGAGATGTCTCCAACAAGCCTACCCTTGAAGAACTACTTAAAGTTTTAAAACATAAAGTAAACAATAAAGAAGGAAAATTGGTATATCAGGAAGAAAGACAAAACAACAGAAAAAGAAAACATTTCAGTGAATACAGTGGCCTCTTCTTCTCTCCTTGATTTTTCTAAATTGTGTTTAATAGTTGAAGCAAAAAAAAAAGTATAGCATTGTGTTATGTGGTTGTGAATGCATGTTGAATGTATAATTAAGATAATTGGATTATAGATAGGGAAAGGTAAAGAGAGATAAAGGAAAGGAAAGTTTCTACCCTTCTCTCAAACGGGTAATATTCTGAGACTAGCAGGTGGTAATGAGCCATATGCATATAATATAATACTCATATCAATCACTAACACATCTATAGAGAGAGATACACTTAAACCCTGCAATAAACTAATGTTAAATTAGAAAATACCTGTAAGTAACCCAGAGAAAAGCAATTAGGAAAAAAAAAACAAAAAACAAAAAAAAAAAACAGGAAATGAAGAACAGAGGAACACACTGAAAAGAAAACAAAATAAAATCAATCAAGCACTTACATGTCAATAATGTATCTTTTAAAAATTGCTTTTGATACTAGCATAAAATTGGAAACAACCAAAATGACACTGAATAAGTGAGTGGTTAAACAAACTGTAATACCTCCATACAGTGGAATATTATTCAAAAATAAAAATAAATGAATGAATAGTTCACATAACAACTGGATGGATCCTGAGGGCATTTGGCTGAATAAGTAACACCAGTCTCAAAATGTCACATACAATATCACTCCATTTATATAACATCCTTGAAATGGCAAGATGTTGTGATGCATGCTACCACATTTTTAAATATCATAAGATCAAACTTTCTAATAACTGATATATCTTCTTTATACATACTAAGCACTGTTTTCTTATATACTAGCACTGATTATTAAAACATTTTAAATAGTCATTATAAAAAATAAAACAGGTTGGGCACAGTTGCTCATGCTTGTAATCCCAGCATTTTGGGGAATGAAGCGAGGCATTACTTGAGCCTAGGAGTTTGAGACCAGCCTGGGCAACATAGCAAGATCTCATCTCTACTAAAATAAAAAATGTAAAAAAATTATCCAGGCATGATGGTATGCACCTGTAGTCCTAGATACTTGGGAAGCTGAAGTGGGAGGATCACTTGAGCCTGGGAGGTCGAGACTGTAGTGAGCCATGATCATGCAACTGCACTCCAACCTGGGTGACAGAGTAAGACCCTGTCTCAAACAAAACAAAATAAAATAAAATAAAATAAAATATCCATGGTTTGTCTAGCAAAAATCCTAAGCATAATAAATGTAGTGAGAATAGAAAACATTTTACAAAAATCCCATCTTGTCATTAGTTGTAATTGACAGTGGTACATCTGTGGATAAAGTAAAATGGAATTATAAAATCATTAACCTGGTATATTATCATTATAATTTATTTAATTAAAATACTATGCAGTAAAATTTCTAGGTAATATTGACCTCATATATGAATGGGTATATATAAATTGATGCATTATAAGGGGAGTATATGTGGTGGGCGGTGTATAATACAACTTCCAGCATGAGAATTTCAGGGCAAGGAAATTCAGTGAAATAATAAAACAAACTTTGAACAACCCAAATTAAAAAAAAAAAACAGATACTGAAAAATTAAGATATTTAGAAATTCACAGTATAAGAGGACAAAAAAAAATCCAACTCTTTAAGAATAATACTCAATGTAAATGAAAACAGTGTGAATGTTTTCTAATTAAAGATAAAGACTGTTGAGCAGAATTAAACATTTTTAAAATCTAGCTTTTCACTTTACAAAAAGGACAACTAAATCATGAGGACACAAAAGAGATGAAAAATCATGATTATTATTTTAATGGGTTATCATACAACTGTGGAAAGGAAATAATCCACTATATACATCAAGGTGGATGAATTTTTTAAAAAATGAATATTTGAACAAAAAGTCTTAGTGCAGAAAAGCATGTTCACCTAACTTTATTCATATAAATTTTTAAAACAGAAGAATTAGTTGACACGGAATTTACAAAAGCATTCATGCAAGCTAAACTGTGTGGAAATGAAAAATTCAGGTTAGATGCAAAGTTTTGGGGGGACACAGGAGAAATTTGGCAAAAGTTTGTGATCCAGATACAAATTTGAATAGTGGCACATTGTATTAGTCCATTCTCATGCTGCTAATAAAGACACATCTGTAACTGGGTAATTTATAAAGGAAAGAGGTTTAATGGACTCACAGTTCCACATGACTGGGGAGGCCTCACAATTATAGCAGAGGGCAAATGAAGAGCAAAGTCACGTCTTAAATGGTGGCAGGCAAGAGAGCATGTGCAGGGGAGCTCCCCTTTATAAAATCATCATATCTCATGAGACTTACTCACTATCACTAGAACAGCATGGGAAAGACCCACCCTCACGATTCAATTAGCTCTCACCAGGTGTCTCCATTACATATGATAATTATGGGAGCTACAGTTCAAGAGGAGATTTGGGTAGGGACACAGCTAAACCATATTACACATGGATCTATTTATGAATGTTAAATCATCAGTTATTCATTTCTTTTTTCCTTTTTCTGATTTCCTAAAATATTGGAAGTTTGTCTTGCCACAGAAGGCAAGGGCATTTTCAATGTAAGGAATAAAGCCAAGAGCAAGGCTGCAAGTCATGACATTGAGCATGAGGAAGGCTTGTCACACTAGGCAGATCTTTTCCTCACCACTGACTCTCTGCACTGGAGGAACCCAGGAGAGCTTGAATACGCCTAATCATTGAATGTCCCAGGACCCTTCAACACAGCAGTCATCAATTGCACCTGAGTAACCTGCAACTGAGGACAGGGAATGTGTCATCTCAAGCTGATTGGAGCATGCCTGACCTCCTGAGTTTGATGGTTCTTCTTTAGCTTGAATTAGAAATTACCTCCTTATACCTACCTTCCATGAAGGATCCTGTCTCAGCCCATTCAGGCTACTATAGCACAATACCATAGAGACTGCATAACTTGTAAACAACAGATGCTTATTGCTCACAGTTCTGGAGGCTGGAAGTCCAAGATCAAGGCATGGCAGATTCAGTGTCTGCTGGACTCACTTCCTGGTTCACAGAGACGGAGACTTCTCGCTGTGCCCTCACATGGTAGAAGGTCAAGGGAGCTCTCAGGGACCCCTTTTGTAAGGGCACTCATCCTATTCACAAGTCTCCACCCTCATGACCTCATCAGCTCCCAAAGACCCCACATTTTATTACCATCATCTTGGAGGTTAAGACTTTAACATATGAATATCAAGGAAGACATAACATTTAAATCACAGCAGATCCTCCAACTTTTCACACAAAACATCAACTTTTATGTGATAGCATTTGTGTAATGTGTAGTGTTGGAAGGTTACTAATTTTAAACCGTGAATTTATAATGGTTATACCTACAGTCTAGTTAGCCTTATATTGTCTATTTGTAACTAGGGATTTGCCTCTATTTAGAAACATCTATATCAACAAATATTTCATTTCAGTTGTGGAGAAAATAAATCTAGGGCCACCTTGAATAAGAAAAAATAAAATAAAACTTACTTGTGTTTTCATTTTTTATTCTCTTCGCAGAATTGACGCCATATTTAAGAGTATACAGGCACACACATATGTAGTATTATTATTTTATATATGTTTGTTTATATAATTTTGCATACATATTCACAAATACTAATTCTGTTTGTCTGAATAACCACATTTTCAACTTCAATGCGTGTTTTCCTGAAATATTTTATAAGCTGTTCAGGGAAAACAAAGGAGTTTTTCATTGAAGTCTAATCAAGAAAACTTGTTCAATGTAGAGTAATAGGACAGCATCCTGATAGAAATATAACTTTCAAAGTCTCTACCATTAAAAGAAAGTAAGTGTTGAAGGCAAGTTGCTATTAATAAATTGAAGATAAATAATTGCAATTTTTAAAACGTTTAGGTTCAGGGGTACATGTGCAGGTTTGTTATATAGGTGAACGTGTGTCACAGGGGTTTGTTATACAGATTATTTTGTTATTCAGGCACTAAGCCTAGCACTCAACAGTTACTTTTTCTGCTCCTCTCCATCCCCGCACTGTCCACCATCAAGTCGACCCCAGTGTCTGTTGTCCTCTTTGTGCCCATGAGTTCTTATCTTCTAGCTCCCACTTACATTTTTAAAAATAATCCAAGTTCAAAGTTCTTTCAAATCTTAAAGCATCAGTAAGCCACACTCCCTGAAGCAACTGACCCATGAAAATGAGAGAAGAGTTTATGGCTTGATGTTCCAGGAGAAAAAATACAAAATCAGATTAGAGGAAAGGAAAGAACTGGGCCAATTCTGTGTTTTCTATGCCTGTCTAATTTCTCCTTGACAAATGGCAGCAAATGTTTTGGTCCCATGATGCAGATGAATTCTTACTGAAGTTTCTGCTATCCATCCAAAGCAACACAGCTTGTTCCAATATTCAGAGAACAGCAGCCTTAAAAAGTAAACTCACAGTCACATGTAAGGATTGTTGGCTTAGGTCATGGCTTTTTTTTGCATTTTTGATGTAAAATATATCTTCTCATCTTTATGCAGAAATTAAAAGTTATTCCCCACCCACTTTTTCTCCCTCTTAAAAAAATTGTTTCTTGGGCAACCATCTGGGGCTATGGTGACTGTTACAAGGATATTCTGACAGTGAACGATGGTGGGGTGGGTAGTGTTAACAGAAGATGAGAGGCTGCAAACTCCAGAGTGGTGTGGACAGCATAAATCCCATGACAACATAGCTACTGTTCATATATCTTGCATTTCTTGAAAGCTGACAGTGAGATTAATGATTTGAAAGGCAGTCGTGCTATTCATTTATTACCAAGATTTTCTTTGCAGAAGCCTAGGCCTGAAAATAACTATGCTTGATCCATTTGGCAGCTTCTTAGTAGGTTACGTCGAATCTATTTTTCTGAAATATCAAAATGATTCATTTTGTTGAATGTCCAGCATGATGCTTGAGAAAGAATAGAAGACACCCTAAAAACACCATATTAGAGTTCCCATTGTCATCAGAGAAAGATCTGATTTTTCTCTTTTACTAAGAGGGAAATTATAAAACAGAGACCCATGCAGATAAATTTTATAACTCATATAAAATGGTAAAGAAAACCACTGATTGTGCAAAACATGATAGCTATAGGAAAAGTTGTAGTTGATTCCCTTTTTAGCTATTCTACAAAAAGGCACAACAAAAGAAATGTAATACTTTGTAAAATGGTAAACATCATTATTTTGCCAAATATGATTTCCATGGGAAAAAATAAACTATTAATATTATACACAATTTGGATGGCACATTTCATGTGAAATGCACTTTACTAATCATTGCCATAAAAACAAAGTGAGGGCAGGTGCAGTGGCTCATGCCTGTAACCCCAGCACCTTGGGGTGACCAAGGCAGAAGGATCACTTGAGCTCAGGAGTTGAAGACCAGCTGGGCAACACAGCAAGACTCCTAACTCTACAAAAAATTAAAAATAGCTGAGCATGGTGGTGTGAACCTTGGATCCCAGCTACTCTGGAGGCTGAAGCAGGGTGATCACTTGAAGCCAGGAAGTTGAGGCTGCAGTGAGCTATAATCTCACCACTTCACTCAAGGCTGCGCAACACAGCAAGACCCTGTCTCTAAAGAAAAACAAAATGAAGTGAATATATCTAGCCTTAAGGAATTTATAGAGTAGGTTGACCAAATAGAATATTTGACTTTTAGTGAATATTAATAAGGTCTCGAGTGGAAAAATCCTTTTAATTAACATTTATGAGCCCCTTTCCAAATATATTTATTATAAAAACTGGAAAACAATGTGGAGTTGGCACTGAATCCATAGTAGAAAGATGCAGTCATTTGTTCTGGTATGACCATATGTGTCCAAGTGGAAAGCTACATTTATTTCGTGGAAGATGTAGGAAGATATATTTCCAGGAAGCTATATATTGTCCTCTTCCTTACAAGGCAGCAAAACACACATGCTTTGAATTGTTTCACTGTGTTGTCCATCTAGCAATTCCATTTTCAACTCAACCCTTTCTCACGCAGAGCAAAGTTGCTCATCTCAATCAGTTTTTAAGTAGGGAAAAACTGGAAAAAGCTTAAATGTACAACAGTGGAGGAATGGAGAAAAATGTGTCTTATTTATTCATATAGTGGAATATTATACAGTTATTGGAGCAAATAGGTCTATATTTACCAAGAAGACCAAATCTCAGAGGCATATATTTGAGCTAAAGAAGCAATCAGCAGAAACATATGTGCATAAGTGGAGAAGACAATATGTTTCATATGCCAGAATTGAAATCAATCAAATATGTTTTCTTTAGGATACATACATAAACTTAAATTTTTTAAAAATATAGAAAAAATAGAATAATTAGGAAAGCAGTAATATGTGGTGGAAGCAGGGAGTGGGAATGTTGGGGGGAGTTATATCTTTTAAAAAATGATTAGAAGCAAAATTAGTTCTCAGTGTCTGCACATTTAATGTTTAAAATATTTTCTTAATCAGCTAAGATTATAACAAGAATGTACAAGACTTTTAAAGAGAAAGCTCCCAATAGTGTTGAAAAGTAACAGAAAATAGAAATAAATGGAGAAGTATGAATATATGTAGATAGGAAAACTCAATAGTGTAAAAATGACATATCATCTTATATCAAAAGCAACGCAATCCCAAAGAAAATGTTTATTATTTTGTAGAAATTGACAAGATATCCTAAAATTTTGAGGAAACATTATGAGGTAATAGTACCCAAGGACAATACGAAATTAAAGAATGAATAGATGAAAATGGAACTTTCAAACAGCAAAATATATAGAAATTTGAGTAATGTGGTGTTGGCAAGAAATACAGAAACAACATCGGTTTGATTCTGAAAAAGTGTTGACATCATCTTCATCTTCAAACACATATTTTATTGCTGTGTTAGCAAAAAAGGAAAAGAGAAGAAAATTTTTAAAGGAATAAAAGATGTTTAAGTTAAATCATGTCTTTTTTTTTTTTTTTGAGAAGGAGTCTCACTCTCTCGCCCAGGCTGGAGTGCAGTGGCGTGATCTTGGCCTCCTAGGTTCACCCCATTCTCCTGCCTCGGCCTCCCGAGTAGCTGGGACTACAGGCCACCACGCCCAGCTAATTTTTTGTATTCTTAGTAGAGACAGGGTTTCACCATGTTAGCCAGGATGGTCTTGATCTCCTGACCTTGTGATCTGCCCAACTCGGCCTCCCAAATCATGTCCTTTTTTTATTATCAATTTGTTTTTAAGTTCTGGGGTACATGTGTGGGATGTGCAGATTTGTTACATAGCTAAACTTGTACCATGGTGGTTTGCTGCACAGATCATCCCATCACCTAGATATTAAGCCCAGCACCCACTAGCTATTCTTCCTGATGGTCTCTTTCCTCTCCCGCTGACTGACAGGTCCCAGCCTGTGTAGTTCTCCTTCATGTGTCCATGTGGTCCCATTTTTAAGCTCCCACTTAAAAGTAAGAACATGCAGTGTTTGGTTTTCCTGCTTTAGTTTGCTGAGGATAATGGCTTCCAGCTCCATCCATGTCCCTGCAAAGGACATGATCTCATTCCTTTTTATGGCATAGTATTCCATGGTGTATACAAACCACATTTTTTTAATCCAGTCTATCATTGATTGAGATTTGGGTTGATTCCATGTCTTTGCTATTGTGAATATTGCAGTCAACATACACATGCATGTATCTTTATAACAGAATGATTTAGGAATATTAAAAAATGGGATGAGGTTACATTCATAAAACCCATAAATACATAAAATACAGGGTCAACTATGAACATATGACTTTTTATCCTCTGCTAACATAATATATTCACTGAGAACACATTGCACTCAAGACATGGGTCTAATTTACATAACAAATCATCACACATTCAGCATCTTAAAATAAACTCCATTTATCAGTTCACTGTTTCTATGGGTCAGAAGGCTGGGCACATGGTCACTAGGTCTTCTGCAAGGCTGCAGATAAAGTATTAGCCAGGGTGCATTCTCATCTGAAAGCTTGACTATGGATAGAACCATTTGCAAGCTCACTGAAGTTGATGACAGAATTTATTTCCTCATAATTGTAGGACTGAAGAAACCCTACTGTGGCTTCTAGCTGGCTGTGAGCTGGCTGTGGGTTGAAGGCCACTGTGAGCCAATAGAGGCCCATAAGCTCCCCGGATGTCCATCCACAACATGGTGTCTTTCTTCTTCAAAGTTAGCAAAAGAAAAAAAGGCAAATTCTAGAGTCAGTCAACTAGTACAATGAAGTCTTATTTCATCTGTCTTAGGTGACTGGGCTGTTGTAACAAATAGCGTAGACTGAGAGGCTTAAACAACGAACGTATTTCTCATAGCTTTAGAGGCTGGAAATCCAAGATCAAAATGCTGAAAGATTCAGTTCCTGATGAGGCCTCCCTCTTCCTCTTATGTCCACCTTCTTCCTGCATCCTCCCATGGAAGACAAAGACAGAGAGAATAACCTCTGGTGTCACTTCTTCTTCTTCTAAGGAAATGAATCCCATCATGCAAGCTTAATCACCTCCTGAAGGCTCCACCTCCAAATATCATTACCTTGGGAGTTAAGGTCTCAACACATGAATTTTGGGGAGACACAGATATTTCATGCACAACACTATCATAATTGCCATAAAAGATAACCTAATCAAAGAATTGCCATAAAAGGTAACCTAATCAAATTATATTTGGTAGTGTATGGGTTAGAGCAAGAAAAATGTGCCACTCACACTGTAAGGGGATTACACAAGAGTGTGAATACCAGGAGATAGGGTCATGGAGGCCACTGGAGTCTGTTCACCACAAGTAGTTACTCAGTTATTGCAGTTATTGTGTTTATCACCTATCTATCTAATCATCTATCTATCTATCCATCTATCATCAACCTATCTTTCTTCTATCATCCATCCATCTCTAATTTTCCTATCTTTTCATCCATATCTATCTGTCTATCTATCTACTCGTCATCTCCATTTATCTTGCATGTACTTATTCATTTACCTATCCATCCATCTCTATCTTTCTCTTTCTCCTTCCATATCTATCTATCTATCCATCTATCCACCTATCCATCTCTATTTATCTATGATGTATTGATCTATTCATTCATTCATGTATGCATTTATCTCTATCTTTCTCTCTGTATATCATCTATATCTATTTATCATCTATGTGTGTGTATCTCTTATCTATCTAATTTAAAAACAACTACATAAGCTAGAAAGTCATACTAAACTTAGATCAGCAGATTTTTAATATGGTGTTTATTTTCAATGTTAAACACATGTTATGGTCCTTCTTTTAGGATATTTTGACTTGATGGTGGATAATATATTGATGTTTATTTTATAAGCATTTTGTGTAGTGTGTTGTCTTTAGAAATAAGATGGCATTAATGATTCTGTCTTTTCAGATATTGTCAAAATCCCAAACACAAATCATTAGTGTTAGGATATAACCAGCTGTATGTCATAACAGTGAGAAGAAAATGCATCTAGGGCTCATAAAATCCTTCTAAGAAATCTATGAAAGCATTTCTAGATATCATGTGTATAAGTTGGTTGAGAAAAGTCAATACTCTAAAAAAGGTGATCCCCAACCTTTTTGGCACCAGGGTCCAGTTTCTTGGAAGACAATTTTTCCATGGACTGGGAGTTGGGAGAGATGTTTTTGGGATGATTCAAGGGCATTACATTTATTCTGTACTTTATTTTTATTATTATTCTATTGTGACACAATGAAATAACTATACAACTCTCCAGAATGTAGAATCCATTGGAGCCTTGAACTTGTTTTCTGCCAACTAGACAGTCCCATCTGGGGGTGATGGAGACAGTGACAGATCGCTAGGCATTAGATTCTTATAAGAAGCGCACTGTGCACAATAGGGTTTGCACTCCTATGAGAATCTAATGCCCCTGCTGATCTGGCAGGAGGCAGAACTTAGTCAGTAATGAGAGCAATGGGAGTGGCTGGAAATACAGATGAAGCTTTGCTTGCTGGTCTGCCTCTCACCTCCTGCTGTGCTGCCTGGTTTTTTGTTGTGCTTTGTTTTGTTTTTTGTTTTGACACAGAGTCTCACTCTGTTGCCCTGGCTGGAGTGCAGTGGCGTGATCTCGGCTCACTGCAACCTCTGCCTCCTGGGTTCAAGCAATTCTCCTACCTCAGGCTCCCAAGTTGCTGAGATTACAAGCACCTGCTACCACATCTGGCTAATTTTTATATTTTCACTAGGGATGGGGTCTTGCCATGTTGGCCATGCTGGCCTTGAACTCCTGACCTCAAGTGATTTGCCTGCCTCAGCCTCCCAAAGTGCTGAGATTACAGGTGTGAGTCACTGCACCTGGCCACGGTCTACTTCTTAACAGGCCACGTACTGGTACCAGTCCATGGCCAGGGGTTTGGGGACCCTTGTTCTAAAGGAATCACCAGAACATATTAAACAAAAATCCACAAATTGACCACAGTTTTAGGATTCAAAATATTTGTGGCCACAATATTACTAACATGACCAGAATATTCATGATGAGGGGCAAAACCCTATTACATAATTAGGAAAATGATTCAGAGACAGCACATGGTCTTCATGAAGATAAGGCAGCTACACTTGAAAATTCAAGTTAGGCCATTCCATTTCAAAAAAAGGCCTAGACTTCTGATACTTGCAAGCATGCCCCATATCTCCATCACCTCAGCCAGCTGTTAGCTCAGAGATTAACACCACACACAGTAAAAACAGTGTGTATAAATGTCCACGTGTCCTGAGAGCTCTTTCCAACACTTCCACTCCTGTGGCCAGCATGCAAATGCCAAATCATGATGCAATCCCATTTTAATAGCATTCTCTTCTTAAAGCCCTGCCTGTGACATTTCTGTTTATGTGTAATTAAGACTCTTAAAGGGAGCTAAAAGAGGCCAACTTAATACAAATGGCAAATTGGATGAAGTAAGTAAAGAAGAAGACAGAATGATGTTGTAGGGCTGCTATAAACTTTTTATTGGTCCATGCTTGAGAAATCCTGAAGGACTCATTTATAGCCTCCCTCCTTAATGCATTCTCAGCCACCTTTAGCTCCTGGCAATAGAAATTGAAAGAATCTCCACAAAATCACTTCATTTTCCCCATTCTCTGTCTCTTGTTCGGCTTCATATAGAGACTTTTAACAAATCTCGTGTTCCTCTTTTATTCCCTCTCACTGTACGGAAACTAATGAAGCAGATTAGTTACTCTGGGAACACTGATGTTGGCTCAGACAAGGCTCAGTGCCATCCACAAATGCAGCACAAAGTTAATTTGGGTTAGTGTTTGAAATACACATGGCAGTTTGGGAAACGTAGGTGTTCATCATGACCATTGGAGCCATAGGTAATATAATTTAAGTGGAGCACATTTTGCTGCTTTGCTTGTTTATTAGCAGGGCAACCAGGTAGCTCATTTAATACAGCATTATTTTTGCAATATACAATGAGTGCTTAGACCTAGAAAACTGGAGATTCACCTGCAGGAATGCATAGAATCAGAATCTAGGGCACCATGAAACTCATATATTTAGCCACTCCGTGAATACCCTAGTTTGCATGGTATTAGTCTATAAACTCCAAAAAAAAAAAAAAAAAAAAAAGCAACAACAATAGACAAAGTTTGGAACATTTAACCTTGAAAGCTCATCTCTGGAAAATGCTCTTGAAAATCCACTTTATAATAAAGACTCAATGATTTACAAGCACTTGTAAGGGCTCCAGCACACATGTGACGTTGTCATTCGTCATATTTTCCATGAATCTGGGCAGCTTCACAATGACTCCCTGACAGCAACACTCTTGTGCTAGTGGAATGCCCTTGAAAGATATTATGACATCAAGCATGCCTGTAACAACCGCCTAGGACAGACCAAATTGCTCATGGTCGGAGTGGACATTTAGAACATAACAGACTAGAAAACCATATTTAACAATCTTGTGTAAAGAGGGGAAAGTTATCATGTAAGTCGGGGGGGCGGTCCCTGGACATGCCACTAACAACTATCATCTCCACGATTTTTCACACAAGCCTGCATGGCATCTGTGTCCATCAGCCTTTATTATAATTTGACTTATGTATCCCCAGAAATGTATAGGATAAAGCCCTTCCCACCCCCTACCTCCCAATACCTTAGAATATGACCATATTTTGAAATAAGGTTATTGCAGATGTAGTTAAGTTAGAATTAGGTCATATCAGAATAACATGGACCCTGAATCCAATATGACCAGTGTCTTTATGAAAAGGAAACATTTCGATATAAAGACTCACAGGGAGAAGGTCAAGTAAGATAGAAGCAGAGATTGGATTTATTCCTCTAAGAAACTACCAGAAACTAAGAAAAAGGCTGGGTCAGATCTTGACCTCACACCTTCAGCGAGAGCACCATCCTGATCTCACACTTCTGGCCTCTAGAACTGTATGGTAATAAATTTCTGTTGCATAAGCCGTTCAAATGGTGACATGTTGCTATGGCAGTTCTAACAAACACATGCCGTTCTTTTTTTTTTTTTTTTTTTTTTGTGCAATAAATAGAATTCACACTGACTACCTTAGGCAGCAAAAGATTTTCTTATTCAGCAGTGCAAAGTTCAGAGAATATCCTGGGGTATCAGAAAGTTAGGTTTTAAAGCTTATGCAGCCTGAAAAAGAAATTCAGCCACATTTTGGGAGCTTTTATAGCACAAATAACAGTTTGCTTACCACCTTTGACTCCTGCCATTGGAAACCAGAAATGTCATTTCTGTTGCTGCTATTCAGCCTAACATCTTCCCAGGAGAAGCCGGGAGCCCAGTGCCCTGACCAGCAAGTCCTTCACTTCTGAAACCAAATCTCCCTGTAGGCTGTCCAATATCACTAGAAATTGGGTCATCTGGTATACACCCGACATGCAAGGGAGTTAGGACACCATCTGACTTCTGCATCATGAGTCAGTTCAGACCTGGAGAAATTCATAAACTAGGCAGACGATTTCGATTGGAAGGCCTCAGAGAACAAAGATCCACAGATGTGTCTGAAATTTCTACCATTAGAGACACAATTTTGTCATTAGTTCATCTTTTTATCTTACGTACTTAGAAAATCAATGTTGCACCATCACAGTTTCAGTCACTGGGAATCCAAAATGAACAAGATAGTTGCATTCCTGTTCCTCACGGAGCTTATATTCTAGTAAGGAAAATTATTTTAAGACATTAAAATATGTTCTTACTCATAAGTGGGAGCTAAGCTATGAGGATGCAAAGGCATAAGAATGATACAATAGACTTTGGGGACTCAGGGAGAAAGGGTGGGAAGGGGTGAAGAGTAAAAGACTACATCTTAGGTTTAGTGTACACTGCTCGGGTGATAGGTGCACAAAAATCTCACAAATCGCCACTAAAGAGCTTCCTCATGTAACCAAATACCACCTTTTCCCCAAAAGCCTAAGGAAATATATTTTTTAAAAAGACATTAAAATAGAATTACAGTTATGATTAGTGCTTTGAAGGATAAGTATAATTGGTGTTTACGGGCAGACTTGTGTTACGTTGTTAGTCACACAGAGGATTGGTGCTTTGAAGGAAAAGCCCACAGATACAGTTGTGTGGGTTTACAGCTGCTGCAAAACGCATCAGACAGGGACAAAGGAAGATTGAAATCAAGGTCGACTCTACAAGCTCTGCCCTGGTGCACGGTTGTGTCGGCCCCGAGTGAGGTATGCTGTTTCTTAATAAGCACTATGCACTGCGTGGGCTAAGGGGAGCTAGCTGTGTGCAGGGTGTGCTGCTGAGGCTATACAAAGGAGAAAAATGTGGAAAGGAGAGACAGAAACAACACTGTTTACATTGAGAGCAAAAGGATGAAGAGATTGACCCTGACGTCTAATTCTGATCTTCTAGTCTGTTCACTCTAATTTTCTCTGCACTCCTGTGTGGATACATATGGAGGTTGTGATGGTGACCAGGATGTACTTTTCTTTTTTTTTTTTTTGGAGATGGAGTCTTACTCTGTCACCCAGGCTGAAGTGCAGTGGTGCAATCTCAGCGTACTGCAACCTTCACTTCCTGGGTTCAAGTGATTCTCCTGCCTCAGCCTCCTGAGAAGCTGGGATTACAGGTGCACTGCCACACCCGGCTAATTTTTGTATTTTTAGGAGATACGGGGTTTCACCACATTGGCCAGGCTGTTCTCGAACTCCTGACCTCAAGTGATCCACCCACCTCAGCCTCTCAAAGTGCTGGGATTACAGGCGTGAGCCACAGCGCCCAGCCATAATGTACATTTTTGCACCTGGCAAGACAAGTTCTTTTACCCTGCACACCCTGTAGCCATTATATTTTTCCATATTTTGGCTCTTAGTGTGATTTGTTTTCTCAATGCATTTTAAGATGATTTTGCCCAATTTAGAAATAAAATTGTTGTATTGGAATTGGATGGAATGACACATACACGCATTCATACACATGAACAATTTTAGTTACTGTTTTTTCATCAAAAGCTACCTTTTCATATACTTAGATGCTATTCATGACTCTTGATGACTATATTATTTTCTTACTCTAAATCATTACTGTGTTTCTGTTTTCCCCTTAAGTATAGGACTAGAAAAATATTATGTTTTAAAGGTAATTAATTGTAGCCAGCTAGTTTTCCAAATGCTAATATTAATGTTACTTTCTACTTTTTCTTGTTACTCAGTTTGTCATGTATATGATTATATCAACAGAAATAACTGTATCTTTTCATTTCTACAGTTCATGCTGCTAACTTTTTATTTAATCTATTTGCTAAAATCTCAAAGGTCATGTTATTTAATAATGTTGAAAGTAAGTATTCTCTTCTTTGCTTATTGGATTAAAATTTCCTTTAATGTTTGCCATTTAAAATAGTTGCTGTTGATACCTGCATAGTTCTGGCCCCTTATCATTCAGAGGTGTTTTTTAAATGTATTTTTGTTTTTTGTTTTGTTTTGTTTTTGTTTTGTTTTTTGACACAGGGTCTGACTCTGTCACCTAAGCTGGAGTGCAGTGGTGCGATCTCTGCTCACTGCCGCCTTGACCGCCCAGGCTCAAGGGATTCTCCCACCTCAGTCTCCCTGTAGCTGGGGCTACAGGTGCACCACCAGGTCTGGCTCATTTTTTTGTATATTTTGTAGAGACATGGTTTTGCCATGTTGCTCAGGTTGTGCCCAACTCCTGAGCTCAAGCAATCTGCCCACCTTGTCTTCCCCAAATGCTGGGATTACAGGTGTGAGCCACCACACCCAGCCTGTTTCCCTGTCCGTTTTCATCAAGAGGCACTCTACTTAACATATGGGATTGCAGATTAATTAAGGTAATGCCATTAATTAATTTGAATACACAATAATTAGGTTAACAATAATAATAATAAAAGGATCTACCCATGGAAAATCAAAGTAGGAACAAAGAGTAGAAACTGTGTGATTTATGGATTGGGTACACATTTTGTATATCATCAGTACAATTTGAAATAATGCCTACTGGGGTTTTTTCTCTTTTTTTTTTGTTGTTGGTTGAACTTAGTTGAGAGGGTTCATTTCATGTTTCTTTCCTCAGTTTAAGTTTGTTCTGGAAATGGGTTGTGTACGTACCTGATTAACAGAGATCAAATTAGGTCAATCTGTGTTCACACCATTTGGAACTGTAATTGGTTTCTTTAATTGACTCCTGTAAACCAGCACGGAATCAGCGCAGATTCTTTTGTCATTACTCCAGAGAGGGCTTGGTCTCCCAGGAGCTTGAGTAATTAAAATCACCAAAGGGATTTAAATCCCGCACTCCATAGAGATGATTAACTACAATAAGCTTCATGAAATTGAAGTTATTTTTCTTTACAGAGTCCCCATCTCAGTCACAGACGTTTGCAGCTTCAGTTTGAATATGAAAAGAAAAACTGAGATACAGCATTCTCAAGAAAGAAATATAAATCCATCTTTTTATCTTATTTCCTCTCAAAAGTGAGTATATGGATCTTTTTTAAACCATGACTCTCGTGTCACATTTAAATAACGATATTAACCATCACATAAAAGTGAAAGGAGTTAAAAAAAAATGCCCCTCTCATGTCCTGTTTGTACTTCCACAATTTTTCTGTGCTTTATTTAGTTGCTTCTAAAGGCAAACTTACCAAATGCTCCCAAATCAAGTCTACTTCCCACTGTTATGTGGATAATTTTCTTAGTCATCACTAGAGCTGATTTGGTTAACCTAATTGTGCCAAGCATTGAGCTAAATCTTTCACATATAACCCTTATCACTAGCTCATGTTTCCTATGAGGAAATCGGGGTTCTTAGCATTAAAGAAACCGAACAACTTTTATCATTGTACACACTGGCGCCAGAATGGAACACATCGCCTGCCCAACAAATACTTGATTTTTGAACTACTACTCAGTGCTTTTCTCAAGATTACGGATTCTTCCAAATCAACAAGTCACAAAATTGTGTCTTACTTTCTTGTATAAACAATTGTACCATTAGTGCATTATTCCTAAGTCATCTGAGTTGAGATAAACTCCAATGTCCCTGACATTCTTGAAGGTGTTAAGTCTAGTCCAAAAAGACCCAATAGAAAATTCAAAAACCAACATCATAGGCGTACCCAGACCAAGTCATGGAGTTAAACTACCTTCTGTTTTATTTAATCACTCTGTATTTTCTTTTCTGCATTTGGTTAAATAAGCATCCCGTTAAACATTTCTCTTTTTTTGAGATGGAGTCTCGTTCTGTCACCCAGGCTGGAGTGTGGTGATGCAATCTCCTTTCACTGCAACCTCTGCCTTCCGGGTTCAAGTGATTCTCCTGCTTCAGCCTCACAAGTAGTTGGGATTATAGGTGTGTGCCACCACACCAGCTAATTTTTGCATTTTTAGTAGAGATGGGATTTCACCATGTTGGCCAGGCTGGTCTTGAACTCCCAACCTCCGGTGATCTGCCCGCCTCGGCCTCCCAAAGTGTTGGGAGTATAGGCATGAGCCATGGTGCCTGGCCCATTAAACATTTCCTTTAAAACATTTTCATTGTTTATATCTTTTTATCTTTTCTATGTCACTTTTGAATAAGTATGCACTCATTGTTAAATTCTAAGCTATTTTATTTAAATAAAAAATGTGGACTGACTTCATTGGTTTCACACTAAAATCTAAGGATTTAGAGATGACAAATTCTACAAAGAGTTCTGTTTTGTTTAAACATGTCCTCTTTCTGCATGGCTATAAAATTTGAGTCCCTAAAATTATAGAAGTCAGATGATTAATATATCAGAGGGAGAAATTAATCTATTTCTAAGTCTCTCCTATGCCCGTGGCTTAATATTTGGTCTTGAATACATCTTTAATTAATTATTTTTGGAAAAGTTTTGGTCTTCTCTAGTTTCTAAAACAGCCTATACTTAAATACTAAAGATGAACATGAGATTTTTATATTTTCTCTCCCACTTAGCAATAAATACCTCTATCAAGTAACAGTAAAATTATAGCTTTATAATTTTCTGTATGCATTATAATTTGTTTAATTCTTTTTATATTTGATTAATGAGGAAAGAAATGGGTAATGTAATAATACTTTGCAATGTTTTACAGTTATGCAGAAAAGTAAAATTAAGGGAGTCTTAATGAACTGTGTACGTGTATTCACATCAAAGTGTGTTACAAAGATTGTTTGTAAAAGATGGAAAAGACTTCCACCAGCTGTTTGCTCTCCTATGACAAATGGGACCTGTGTATGCATGGTGGCAGTAATTTATGTAATTGTCACATAGCAGACTGGTTTCATAAATTGACTATTGGTTTCATAAATAGACCAGAAAGAGTTTGGAATATTTTGTTACTATTTGTCATAAAAGCCCTTTGGAAACACAGCTTCTTATTCAAGTAGGATCATTTATACACACACACACACACACACACACACACACACAGGCCATCAAGTTAAAAAAAAGAAAAGAAAAGACAGGAAGAGAAGTAGGGAGGAGGGAACAGGGGGCAGAGAGGCATAAAGAGAAAGAAAGATGAAAGAAATAAAGAGAATTTTTTTAATGTAAATATTGATTTGTGAAAACCTTCTCTAAATAGTATTTTAGGTTAGCGATGTTGGTATAAAAATCTAGCAAAGCTCAAAGCTCAATTTTTGTTTTTATTGTAAATTTAGTTGTAAATATTGAACAACTTACCTAAATGTATTATGATATAGACAAGCTTACGAAATTTAATCATAGTTTAAATCCAACTTACTACATTCTAGTATACCATCTCCAAGAGGAAAGTCCAATATTTCACATTGCAAAATAATGATCAGATTCAATGAATATACTTGATTCATCTTTGAACCTCACTAGTAATTTATCAATAAATTATGGTTTATTCATTCATGGCTTCACAGAGCATATATTTATTGAGAACTCACTATGTACCAGGCATACCTTGCTCTTGTAGAGGTTACATTTTCTTTGGGGGAAATGATTATGTAATGAAATGAGTGAATTGGTATCAGTGTTCTTACAGGAGGAAAGGTTGCTATTCTACAGATACACTGTTTCTACTGAATTTATGGAGCAAATTAAAGGGATTCAAACTTAATCACTGTCACATTATTTTTACACAAAAATCTGGTTTTAAAGATTTTTATTATATTTAAAAAATAAATTTATATCCGATATATGAAAATTAAATAAAACTTTAGGATTTCAGATTTCAACATAACTACATTATAAATCTCTATTTTTAGGCCAGTGCAGTGGCTCACACCAGTAATCTCAACACTTTGGGAGGTCGAGGGGGGTGGATCACAAGGTCAGGAGTTTTCAAGACTAGCCTGGCTAACATGGTGAAACTCCATCTCTACTAAAAATACAAAAATTAGCTGAGCATGGTGTTGTGTTCCTGTAATCCCAGCTACTTGGGAGACTGAGGCAGGAGAACTGCTTGAACGGAGACCCGGGAAGCAGAGGTTGCAATGAGCCAAGATCGAGCCACTGCACTCCAACCTGGACTACAGAGTGAGACTCTGTCACAACAAACAAACAAACAAGCAAACAAAAAACAAAAAAACCTTTATTTTTTCTAAAATCATGTTGAAATTTTAATACAAATTAATATTATATGTTACTAAAGTATTTTTAGAATTTTCTCTGGAGTTATGAATATTCACTTTAAAATATAATTTTCTTTATCCTATGTTATAATTCAGCTTTTTTTTATAAAAAAAAAGTCTTAAATATAGATTTAAAAGCTACTAATTTAAGTTTCCATTGGAATCAAGCAGGATTATTTAACAGGAAGGCAAGGAACAAGTTGTGAGTTGATAAATTAGAAAACCCGGTTTTAGTATTCATCATAAATTCTGATTATAATGGGAGCTTTCAGAGGAGATTTAAGTGTCTCATGATATTTTATAGAGTCTCTAAATCAATGGAATCTGAGCTAGTTTTAATTTACAGCAATAAGGTTCTAATTTAATAATGATAATCTTTAGCAATGCATGCAGGAAGTATTTATGTTACCAACTTTATTATGTTGACATTTTAAAAACTGTATAATTTTAATATCAGCATTAAATTGTCCTCATATTGCTGAAGTATTTTCTTTTGAAAAATACTTCACATTCTAAAATGAATACTAAACACACAGATTCATCTTTGAACCTCACTAGTAATTTATTTAGCAACAATTGTAGTCTTTTTTTATTGTTTCATTCTGATGTGTCTGTGATATTATTCTGTTAATGTGCGTGTTAATGTTTAAAAATAATAGTTTACTAGAGAAAGGTATGCCTTATATACGATATATGAAAATTCAATAAAACTTCAGGATTTCAGATTTCAAGATTGTTTTGAAATTTAACTGCTTCTTTCACAAATCAACCTTGGCTTGCTTCAAAATCAACACATATGATTTATCAGCTTTTTACGTGCTAATTACTGTCCTGGAGGCTTGGTAATGTATGCTGTTGCCTTACTGATATTACACTAAATAAGATTTATTCATATAAAGTTGATTATTTCTTGACTGGAATGTACTGCAACAGCATTTTGGATTTCTGTGAGTACATTTTCTTTGGTCTGACACTTAGGTCTGCTAATGCTGAGTGTTGAAGACATCCAAGCACGCTGCTTGTGGCTGTCACATCTGGAAAAGTCAGAGATAGAGATAGCAACGTTGAAAAATTTCAAGTTGGCAATGCATGAGCAGAGGTGAGCAGAATTTGGGCTTCATGACACGATAGCATGGAGATTACTATGTTGACTCATGAAAACCAGCATTGTGGTGAGTGAGATTTTTTGTTGTTTTGTTGTTTGCTTATTTGTTTTCCTGTCTGTGGGAAGAATATTAAAGCCTTCATGGGCTTCTTCCTCCACTGAAAAAAGAAAATGTATACTATATTTTATGACTGAGTTGGTAAAAAGATGTTATTATCCTATATTCAAACATTTCTTTGACTTAAAAGTTCAATTTTATTCTTAGTTTTTTTTTTTATTTTAAATTTACAAATTTTTCTTCTGATTTTAGAAAGCATGGGAACATTTTCATAAGTCCTTGTGTTTCATGGATAAGCTAGTCATGGGATCCAGGAATGTGTTTTCCCATGAGGTTTCCAGGTGATTCTGATGAATGGCTGGCAAAAGTTGAAGAGCCTTTGTCTTACCTGGAAATAAGAGGCTATATCATTCACAGACTAGAAACATTCACATTTTTGCACGTGCATGTCTCATCTCTTTTCTCATGGCTCGCATAAAGGATCTTTTCATGAGACATCTTGAGCAGATCTAGGAACTCTCACAATGACTCAAGAGACTTAGAGAAGACATTGATGGATTTAAGTGTTCTCTACGTGGATGTCTTGCTTCTCTTTCTTTCAGTAATTCTCTCAAACAAAATGACCCTTAACCCAGAAAAGACATGAGGTTCAAATGCTCATTTCCTGTAAACACTGGTAATAACAGATGAAGACCTAGGAGTTCATGACAAGGTGATTTAATTCACCATCCAAAATAAAGCACAAAAACGCCAACCGTTTTTTCCTTAAGATGATGGTGATTGAATATCTGACTCCATTACTGAAGAAAATCACAAACTGGCTTGTTCAGGAAAACTCTAAGCCAATAATGTGCATCTTTATTCATCTGTGCTGCCTTCAGTTGTTTCTTATCTGAAGCTTAAGAAACCAAAAGCAATTTTGGAGTTCTCATCAGGTCTATGAGACAGTTAAATAACATTCTTAGAATCTTTCCTCTGATAACCATGTGAATTCATTAACAAAAAATAAATATCCATCCATTTTGCAATTTAGAGAGTTTCTCTTTATTTCCATTATATTTAAATTCTAAAACGTATAACAATAAGGATGTCATGTTCGTTACATGCACAACCATTGGCAGATGTTCTTATGGAAGTATCCAGGATACATACAAAAGCTCTTTAAAAAATTTTTGTTTTCGTTTTGGGGGTATACTTGAAGGTTGTTACATAGATATACACAAGTCATGGGGGTTTGTTGTACAGATTAATACACCACCCAGGTATTAAGCTCAGTACCCAATAGTTATCTTTTCTGCTCCTCTCCCTCCTCCTACCCGCCCCCTTCTGGTAGATCCCAGTGTCTGTTGTTTCTTCCAGGATTTTTATAGCTTTGGGTTTTATATTTAAGTGTTTAATCCATCTTGAGTTGGTTTTTGTGTATGGTGTAACGAAGGGGTCCAGCTTCAATCTTCTGTATATGGCCACTCAGTTATTCCAGCACCACTTATTGAATAAGGAGTGTTTTCCCTATTGCTTGTTTTTGTAAGCAAAGATTTCAAAAGTAATGCAACATCTATTACTGTGTAATAAATTTATCTCTTTTGATCACATACCATAAAAATCTAGATAGGCTTTCATTCACGTGCATGTACAGAAAAGTTAAATGTGTATATTGATTAGTCCAATTTAAATATTAAAGAATGCCACACTGGGTTGCAACTACATCTGATATTTTGGAATCCTGCAAAGCGAGTCCCTTTAAGGAAGTAAATGGCTTGGATACTTCGTTAAGCCTTTTGTGTTCAACATGCATCCCACATTGTGCTTGGTTTTGCCACTGGTCGAATGTGAAAGAAACTCTGTGCCTATACACATGACATTTTACAATTGTCATGAATCCAAATTATTGAGCTTCAGTAACTCTATTTGTACCTAAAAGAGAAATAATTTCTTAAGGAACATAATATGTAGACACAGATAAATTGGCCAGTTTGTGAGAAGCCTGAATGTTATAGGTGCGAAGATGAGTTATCTTTTCTCCGGCCACACCTCTAACTGGATCTGGTTGAATAATCCATTCCCATCCCATAAAGACCTGGCCTGACTGGCCTGGCACGATGGCTCATGCCTGTAATCACAGCACTTTGGGAGGCCAAGATGGGCAGATCAAGTAGGACAGGAGTTCAACACCAGCCTGGTCAGCATGGTACAACCCCGTCTCTACTAAAAATACAAAAATTAGCCAGGTGTGGTGGTGCGTGTCTGTAATTCCAGCTATGCAGGAGGCTGAAGTAGGAGAATCACTTGAACCTGGGAGGTTTTTCAACTTTACAGAGAATTTTAACATTTCATATTCAATTTTATCAGTTGCTTTATTAGTTTTTGTTGTTGTTGTTGTTGTTATTTTTGAGGCAGAATGTGGTTCTGTCACCCAGGCTGGAGTGTACTGGCATGATCATGGCTCACTGCAGCCTTGACCTTATGGACACCAGTGATCCTCTTGCCTCATCCTCCAGAGTAGCTGAGACAGCTACTGGGACTACAGGACTACCTGGTACTACAGGTGCATGTCACCATGCCCAGCTAATTTTTGTATTTTGGGCAGAGACAGAATTTCCCTGCATTGCCCAGGCTGTTCTCAAACTCCCGGGCTTAAGTGATTCATCTACCTCGATCCCCCAAAGTGTTCAGGTTACAGGTATGAGCCACTGTGCCCAGCCAGTTTCTAACGTTATCATCATGTGTTGTACTTTCTCCACAACTGTGTTGATAGAATCATTTATTTAAATGAAGCACATGATTTCCAGTAATACCCTCTATTTGGAAAGTATTGTATTGCTTTATCAGCATGTTGTTGATTGTGATTTATTAAAATGTATTCAGAAATATATATTAGTTATTGATCTGTAGTTCTTTTATTGTTATCTTGATTGGGATTAGTAGTAATTTATAATGATTTAATTAAATGGATCAGGGAACTCTCTTTAAATAGAATTAAAATTATCTGGTTTTGTGCATTTGTTTTGTAGAGCAAAGGAATCATGTATAATTTAGCTTTGATACTTTAGTTGTGAAACACTTTGCAACGAAAATCAATAAAAAATATTGAAAATCTTTTAGGTTAATTGGTAGTTATAATCCTTCTTCTATATTGTGTCAAAACTCTTCTTTATTTGTGCTTCTTTTTTCTTTTTATTTCTAACACCTTACTACTTTGTCCACTTTCTCCTTATTCCTCAGTCTGTATTATGATGTGATTTCCCTGATTTTTTTCAAAGAACCAGCATTTGTACTTATACATAATTGCTACTATTTCTTATTTTCTATACAATGTTTTCTCATTCTTACCTGAACCAATACTGCTTTTCCATAACCTTATTTTATAATTTTTAAAGTGACTATATCATTCCTCATGTTCAAAAATTGTCTTTAATAAAATGTCGTTCATGACATTTGCATATGCATAATCTCATTTTAGTGCAGATTTGACCATGTATTTTAGCATTCAGTGCTAATTATGCATCTTTGTATTCTAACACTAGAGGAGTTTATTGTAAGCACTTTGATCCAACATTAGGAAAATGTTGCTTAATTTGTAAGCAATGAAGACCTTGACTGTCTTTTATTGTTATATTCTAGTTTCATAATTTAAACTTAGTAAATATATCATATTTACATTTAATAATTTTATAGTCTTTCATACAAACTTCTTTCACACATATTCTACAGATGTAAAATAACTATTTAGGAACAGTTTTGTTTTTATTTGTTCATATGCATGTCTGTTGTATTACAAACCTACTTACATTTTTCCTTTTGCTTACTTCAAAATTGGCTTCTGTTCAAAACCAGGGAAATAACCAAATATAACTCTTAATCTTAGGCACAAAATAAACCCTCTTTTATTCTTTAGGGTTTGTGTTTGTTCCAGGAAAATGAGTATTTTTAGAATCAAACTTCTATGCTACAGCACTAAGATAATTTCATATAAGCTATAGTGTAGTTACTCATTTTATATTTCATCTAAACATTTAACCATTTGTTTCAAAACTTGGTATTTTGTTGATCCATATTTTTTAAACTTAGACACATTTAAACACTTTTAAATGCACAAGCCTGTGGTTTGAAATAGGAAGTACAAGAAGTGAGTAGGGCATCAGAATTTATTCAAGAACATCAAAGTTTATCCAAAGGGATAGGATAAAAAAACACTACATACCGTGATTCAGACACTGATGAATATGTTGAAGGGATTCTATTTCAAAATACTGCCTGGCAGGGTGTGGTGGCTCATCCCTGTAATCCCAGCACTTTAGGAGGCTGAGGCAGGCAGATTACCTTGAGCCCAGGAGTTCGAGACCAGTCTGGGCAACATGGCAAAACCCCATCTCTACAAAAAATATTAAAATCAGCTGGGTGTGGTGGTGCATGCCTACTTGAGAGGCTGAGGCTGGAGGATTGCTTGATCCTAGGATGTCGAGGCTACACTGAGCCATGATTGCACCACTGCACTCCAGCCTGTGCAGCAGAGTGAGACCCTGTCCAAAAAAAAAAAAAAAAAATCTGTGTTATTTTTCTTCTTAACAAATTCTGAATAGCAGAGATATTAGAATGAGGTAAACCAGACCTCATGAGACTTTAATGAACCGCAGAGGATGTCAAGGAAGTTATAAATTTTTTGAAATTGGATACTGCCAGAGAATTTGGCACCTACACCTGATAGCTATAAAAGATACCCACCCCTGCCCCCCCCACTATCAGTTAATGGCATTTCTTTATGAAAAGCTGAATTGAACATAATTTGCAGTTTCTAACATGTAATCTGTCATAAGGACATAGTGATTTGCAGATCTGCTAACTTTTTTTAAGTTTACATATTGCCTTAGCAAGGTCCTCTTAGTGAGCCACACAAGGCAGTATCACCCTCACACTGTAAAACTGAAAAGTACCTGACACAAGTCTCAATCAATTTAGGAGTTTATTTTGCAAAAGTTAAGGACATGCCCAGGACAGAGCCTCAGGAGGTCCTGAGCGCATGTGCCCAGGGTGGTTGGGTTACAGCTTGATTCCATATATTTTAAGGGGATAGAAGTTACAGACAGACATCAATTCATACATGTAAGATGTATATTGGTTTCGTCTCAAATTGGTGATGGGAGGTCTCCACATCATAGGGAGATTTCAAATGTTTTGATTCTCAATTGGTTGAAAGAGTTATTATCTAAAGACCCGAATCAATAGAAAGGAGTGTTTGGGTTAATATAAGGGATTGTGGAGACCAGGTTCTTTTTTTTTTTTTTTTTTTTTTTATTTTTTTTTATTTTTTTTTATTTTATTTTATTTTTTTATTATACTTTAAGTTCTAGGGTACATGTGCATAACGTTTATATCATGTATAACTCCCCAGTGCAATCCCTCCCTCCTCCCCCCTCCCCATGATAGGCCCCAGTGTGTGATGTTCCCCTTCCCGAGTCCAAGTGATCTCATTGTTCAGTTCCCACCTATGAGTGAGAACATGCGGTGTTTGGTTTTCTCTTCTGTGATAGTTTGCTAAGAATGATGGTTTCCAGCTGCATCCATGTCCCTACAAAGGACGCAAACTCATCCTTTTTGATGGCTGCATAGTATTCCATGGTGTATATGTGCCACATTTTCTTAATCCAGTCTGTCACAGATGGACATTTGGGTTGATTCCAAGTCTTTGCTATTGTGAATAGTGCCGCAATAAACATACGTGTGCATGTGTCTTTGTAGTAGAGTAATTTATAATCCTTTGGGTATATACCCAGTAGTGGATGGCTGGGTCATATGGTACATCTAGTTCTAGATCCTTGAGGAATCGCCATACTGTTTTCCATAATGGTTGAACTAGTTTACAATCCCACCAACAGTGTAAAAGTGTTCCTATTTCTCCACATCCTCTCCAACATCTATTTTTCCTGACTTCTTAATGATTGCCATTCTAACTGGTGTGAGATGGTATCTCATTGTGGTTTTGATTTGCATTTCTCTGATGGCGAGTGATGACGAGCATTTTTTCATGTGTCTGTTGGCTGTATGGATGTCTTCTTTTGAGAAATGTCTGTTCATATCCTTTCCCCACTTTTTGATGGGGTTGTTTGTTTTTTCTTGTATATTTGTTTGAGTTCTTTGTAGATTCTGGATATTAGCCCTTTGTCAGATGAGTAGGTTGCAAAAATTTTCTCCCATTCTGTAGGTTGCCTGTTCACTCTGATGGTAGTTCTTTTGCTGTGCAAAGGCTCTTTAGTTTAATGAGATCCCATTTGTCAATTTTGGCTTTTGCTGCCGTTGCTTTTGGTGTTTTAGACATGAAGTCCTTGCCCATGCCTATGTCCTGAATGGTACTACCTAGATTTTCTTCTAGGGTTTTTATGGTATTAGGTCTAACATTTAAGTCTCTAATCCATCTTGAATTAATTTTCGTATAAGGGGTAAGGAAAGGATCCAGTTTCAGCTTTCTACTTGTGGCTAGCCAATTTTCCCAGCACCATTTATTAAATAGGGATCCTTTCCCCATTTCTTGTTTTTTGTCAGGTTTGTCAAAGATCAGATGGCTGTAGATGTGTGGTATTATTTCTGAGGACTCTGTTCTGTTCCCTGGTCTATTTCTCTGTTGTGGTACCAGTACCATGCTGTTTTGGTTACTTTAGCCTTGTAGTATAGTTTGAAGTCAGGTAGCGTGACGCCTCCAGCTTTGTCCTTTTGACCTAGGATTGTCTTGGCAATGCGGGCTCTTTTTTGGTTCCATATGAACTTTAAAGCAGTTTTTTCCAATTCTGTGAAGAAACTCATTGTAGCTTGATGGGGATGGCATTGAATCTATAAATCACCTTGGGCAGTATGGCCATTTTCACGATATTGATTCTTCCTATCCATGAGCATGGTATGTTCTTCCATTTGTTTGTGTCCTCTTTGATTTCACTGAGCAGTGGTTTGTAGTTCTCCTTGAAGAGGTCCTTTACATCCCTTGTAAGCTGGATTCCTAGGTATTTTATTCTCTTTGAAGCAATTGTGAATGGAAGTTCATTCCTGACTTGGCTCTCTGCTTGTCTGTTACTGGTGTATAAGTGCTTGTGATTTTTGCACATTAATTTTGTATCCTGAGACTTTGCTGAAGTTGCTTATCAGCTTAAGGAGATTTTGGGCTGAGACGATGGGTTTTTCTAAATATACAATCATGTCATCTGCAAACAGGGACAATTTGACTTCTTCTTTTCCTAACTGGATACCCTTGATTTCTTTCTCTTGCCTGATTGCCCTAGCGAACTTCCAACACTATGTTGAATAGGAGTGGTGAGAGAGGGCATCCCTGTCTTGTGCCAGTTTTCAAAGGGAATTTTTCCAGTTTTTGCCCATTCAGTATGATATTAGCTGTGGGTTTGTCGTAAATAGCTCTTATTATTTTGAGGTACGTTCCATCAATACCGAATTTATTGAGCGTTTTTAGCATAAAGGGCTGTTGAATTTTGTCAAACCTTTTCTGCATCTATTGAGATAATCATGTGGTTCTTGTCTTTGGTTCTGTTTATATGCTGGATTACATTTATTGATTTGCGAATGTTGAACCAGCCTTGCATCCCAGGGATGAAGCCCACTTGATCATGGTGGATAAGCTTTTTGATGTGCTGCTGAATCCGGTTTGCCAGTATTTTATTGAGAATTTTTGCATCGATGTTCATCAGGGATATTGGTCTAAAATTCTCTTTTTTTGTTGTGTCTCTGCCAGGCTTGGTATCAGGATGATGTTGGCCTCATAAAATGAGTTAGGGAGGATTCCCTCTTTTTCTATTGATTGGAATAGTTTCAGAAGAATGGTACCAGCTCCTCCTTGTACCTCTGTAGAATTCAGCTGTGAATCCATCTGGTCCTGGACTTTTTTTCGTGGGTAGGCTATTAATTGTTGCCTCAATTTCAGAGCCTGTTATTGGTCTATTCAGGGATTCAACTTCTTCCTGGTTCAGTCTTGGGAGAGTGTAAGTGTCCAGGAAATTATCCATTTCTTCTAGATTTTCTAGTCGATTGCGTAGAGGCATTTATAGTATTCTCTGATGGTTGTTTGTATTTCTGTGGGGTCGGTGGTGATATCCCCTTTATCATTTTTTATTGCGTCTATTTGATTCCTCTCTCTTTTCTTCTTTATTAGTCTTGCTAGCGGTCTGTCAATTTTGTTGATCTTTTCAAAAAACCAACTCCTGGATTCATTGATTTTTTGGAGGGTTTTTTGTGACTCTATCTCCTTCATTCTGCTCTGATCTTAGTTATTTCTTGCCTTCTGCTAGCTTTTGAATGTGTTTGCTCTTGCCTCTCTAGTTCTTTTAATTGTGATGTTAAAGTGTCAATTTTAGATCTTTCCTGCTTTCTCTTGTGGGCATTTAGTGCTATAAATTTCCCTCTACACACTGCTTTAAATGTGTCCCAGAGATTCTGGTATGTTGTATCTTTGTTCTCATTGGTTTCAAAGAACATCTTTATTTCTGCTTTCATTTCGTTATGTACCCAGTAGTCATTCAGGAGCAGGTTATTCAGTTTCCATGTAGTTGAGCGGTTTTGATTGAGTTTCTTAGTCCTGAGTTCTAGTTTGATTGCACTGTGGTCTGAGAGACAGTTTGTTATAATTTCTGTTCTTGTACATTTGCTGAGGAGTGCTTTACTTCCAATTATGTGGTCAATTTTGGAATAAGTGCGATGTGGTGCTGAGAAGAATGTATATCTGTTGATTTGGGGTGGAGAGTTCTATAGATGTCTATTAGGTCCGCTTGGTGCAGAGATGAGTTCAATTCCTGGATATCCTTGTTAACTTTCTGTCTCGTTGATCTGTCTAATGTTGACAGTGGAGTGTTGAAATCTCCCATATTATTGTATGGGAGTCTAAGTCTCTTTGTAGGTCTCTAAGGACTTGCTTTATGAATCTGGGTGCTCCTGTATTGGGTGCATATATATTTAGGAGAGTTAGCTCTTCCTGTTGAATTGATCCCTTTACCATTATGTAATGGCCTTCCTTGTCTCTTTTGATCTTTGATGGTTTAAAGTCTGTTTTATCAGAGACTAGGATTGCAACCCCTGCTTTTTTTTGTTCTCCATTTGCTTGGTAGATCTTTCTCCATCCCTTTATTTTGAGCCTATGTATGTCTCTGCATGTGAGATGGGTCTCCTGAATACAGCAGAGACTGGGGTCTTGACTCTTTATCCAGTTTGCCAGTCTGTGTCTTTTAATTGGAGCATTTAGTCCATTTACATTTAGGGTTAATATTGTTATGTGTGAACTTGATCCTGTCATTATGATATTAACTGGTTATTTTGCTCATTAGTTGTTTGCAGTTTCTTCCTAGCCTCGATGGTCTTTACTTTTGGCATGTTTTTGCAATGGCTGGTACCGGTTGTTCCTTTCCATGTTTAGGGCTTCCTTCAGGGTCTCTTGTAAGGCAGGCCTGGTGGTGACAAAATCTCTAAGCATTTGCTTATCTGTAAAGGATTTTATTTCTCCTTCACTGATGAAACTTAGTTTGGCTGGATATGAAATTCTGGGTTGAAAATTCTTTTCTTTAAGAACGTTGAATATTGGCCCCCACTCTCTTCTGGCTTGTAGAGTTTCTGCCGAGAGATCTGCTGTTAGTCTGATGGCTTCCCTTTGTGGGTAACCCGACCTTCTCTCTGGCTGCCCTTAAGATTTTTTCCTTCATTTCAACTTTGGTGAATCTGGCAATTATGTGTCTTGGAGTTGCTCTTCTGGAGAGTATCTTTGTGGCGTTCTCTGTATTTCCTGAATTTGAATGTTGGCCTGCCCTACTAGGTTGGGGAAGTTCTCCTGGATGATATCCTGAAGAGTGTTTTCCAACTTGGTTCCATTTTCCCCCCACTTTCAGGCACCTCAATCAGACGTAGATTTGGTCTTTTTACATAATCCCATACTTCTTGCAGGCTTTGTTCATTTCTTTTTCTTCTTTTTTCTTTTGGTTTCTCTTCTCGCTTCATTTCATTCATTTGATCCTCAATCGCTGATACTCTTTCTTCCAGTTGATGGAGTCGGTTACTGAAGCTTGTGCATTTGTCACGTATTTCTCGTGTCATGGTTTTCATCTCTGTCATTTCGTTTATGATCTTCTCTGCATTAATTAGTCTAGCTGTCAATTCTTCCACTTTTTTTCAAGATTTTTAGTTTCTTGCGCTGGGTACGTAATTCCTCCTTTAGCTCTGAGAAGTTTGATGGACTGAAGCCTTCTTCTCTCATCTCGTCAAAGTCATTCTCTGACCAGCTTTGATCCGTTGCTGGCGATGGGCTGCGCTCCTTTGCAGGGGAGATGCGCTCTTATTTTTTGAATTTCCAGCTTTTCTGCCCTGCTTTTTCCCCATCTTTGTGGTTTTATCTGTCTCTGGTCTTTGATGATGGTGACGTACTGATGGGGTTTTGGTATAGGTGTCCTTCCTGTTTGATAGTTTTCCGTCTGACAGTCAGAAGGACTGTCTGTTGGTCTGTTGGAGATTGCTTGAGGTCCACTCCAGACCCTGTTTGCCTGGGTATCAGCAGCAGAGGTTGCCAAAGATAGAATTTGCTGAGCAGCGAGTGTACCTGTCTGATTCTTCCTTTGGAAGTTTCCTCTCAGGGATGACTCCACCCTGTGAGGTGTGGGGTGTCAGACTGCCCCTAGTGGGGGATGTCTCCCAGCTAGGCTACTCAGGGGTCAGGGACCCACCTGAGCAGGCAGTCTGTCCGTTCTCGGATCTCAACCTCCGCCTTGGGAAATCCACGGCTCTCCCCAAAGCTGTCAGACAGAGTCGTTCGCCTCTGCACCGCCCCCGCTGCTTTCCCTATTGGACCTCAGCTGTGGGCTGCCCCCAGAGGTGGAGTCTACAGAGACAGGCAGGTTTCCTTGAGCTGCTGTGAGCTCCACCCAGTTCGAGCTTCCCAGCGGCTTTGTTTACCTACTTAAGCCTCAGCAATGGCGGGCGCCCCTCCCCCAGCCTCGCTGTTGCCTTGCGGATAGATCGCCGCAGACGGCTGTGTTAGCAGTGAGGGAGGCTCCGTGGGCGTGGGACCCTCCCGGCCAGGTGTGGGATATATTCTCCTGGTGTGCCTGGTTCCTTAAAGCGCAGTATTGGGGTGGGAGTTACGCGATTTTCCAGGTGTTATGTGTCTCAGTTCCCCTGGCTAGGAAAACGGATTTCCTTCCCCCTTGCGCTTCCAGGTGAGGCGATGCCTCGCCCTGCTTCAGCTCACGCTGGTCAGGCTGCAGCAGCTGACCAGCACCGATTGTCGGCACTCCCTAGAGAGATGACCCCAGTACCTCAGTTGAAAATGCAGAAATCACCGGTCTTCTGTGTTACTCGCGCTGGGAGTTGGAGACTGGAGCTGTTCCTATTCGGCCATCTTGCTCCGCCCCCTGGAGACCAAGGTTCTTATTATGCAGATGAAGCCTCCCAGTAGCAGGCTTCATAGAAAAGGTGGTAAATATTTCTTATCAGACTTTAAAAGGTGGCATACACTTAATTAAACTCTCCTGGATCAGGAAGACACCTAGAAAGCGAAGGGGATTCTACACAGAATGTAAATTTTCTCCACAAGAGACAGCTTTGCAGGGCCATTAAAAAGACATCAAAAATATTTGGGGTAAAATACTTTTATTTATTTTAGTGCCCACTATCTGTCATGTAATGTATCTTAGTACATCACATGTAAATTAGCCAAGTGAAGAAAAAAAGGATTGCCATGGTGTATTAGTCAGGGTTTTCTAAAGGAATAGGACTAATAAGATAGATGTATATATGAAAGAGAGCTTATTAAGGAGTATTGACTCACACGATCACAAGGTGAAGTCCCACAATAGGTCATCTGTAAGCTGAGGAACATGGAAGCCAGTCTGAGTCCCAAACCCTCAAAAGTACGGGAGCCAACAATATAGCCTTCACTCTGTGGCCGATGACTGTGGTAAAGCACTGGTATAGGTCCAAGAGTCCAAAAGCTGAAGAACTTGGAGTCCAATGTTCCAGGTCAGGAAGCATCCAGCACAGAAGAAAGATGGAGGCCAAAAGACTCAGCCAGCCTAGTCCTTCCACGTTCTTCTGCCTGCTTTTATTCTATCCACACTGGCACCTGATTAGATGGTGCCCACCAGATTGAGGCGGGTCTGCCTTTCCCAGGCCACTGACTCAAATGTTCATCTCCTTTGACAACACCTTCACAGACACACCCAGCAACAATACTTTGCATCCTTCAATCCAATCAAGTTGACACTCAGTATTAACCATCACACATGGTGGAGTATAATAGAAGCTTAGAAATTAAGGATAGAGACCAGAGCCACATTACACGTTACAAAGAGTCTGTCTTATCAGTCTTAGGGTCTCTGTCTTAATGTGAATGCTGGTCTGCTGCACTGAATTCCAAAAGGAGAAGGGTGTAATGAGGTATGTCTGATCACCCATTCCCTTCATGGTCTGAAGTATATTTTTTGGGTTTACTTTGGAATGCCCTTGGCCAAGAGCAGGGACCATTCAATTAGTTGGGGAGCTTAGAACTTTATTTTTGGTGTACAACATTAAACTCACTGATTTGCTGTTCTATTCAAAGGTGCTTGTAGTGAAATGAGAGAAGGTGCTCCAGTCAGAAACCTATTACCATGCAAAGGGGATTTATAAGGCATTGGCATACAATGCATTTCCAAGAAGCATGTTGTAAGTGCATTTATACTGAATACAATGGGTATTTAATTTGTAAATTCTCTAATTCACATTTTAAAATATCACAACCAGAGATATTTATCATTGCTAGAGAAAAATCAAAATTATTCAAATTCTGTATCGATTTCACAAATATAATTAGTATTTAGGATTTCACTAGGAGCTAAAATCATGTTGTCTCATGTATTTCAAAAAAAGTATGATTTCTACTACTTTGAATGCATAAGTTGAAATTGGAGTTAAATGTATATCTGCTCCAAATATAAATTTCAGAGCAAGCTATAAATCATTCTGATTTTTAAACATAAATCAATTATGTCAATTGCTTCTCTTTAATTAACAGTAAGACTGTTTTGCAATCATGAATATAGACTGTTATATCAGTGGGATATTTTGATATATTGATCAAATAATTTGAGTGATTGTGAGTAGATTTCTGATTTGATTATGACTAGAGTTAGTCATATGAAGTTGGGAAACATTATATTATAATATACTTATCAGAAGTGGCGTCAACACTTATTAATTCATCATAGCTATACTGAAGACAGGTAAAATGGAATTTACTCATGCTTTACTTAGTAATCATATCATGCTATGATAATATTTCTAACTAAAATAATTGGGGAATGTCTCCCCATCTTCATAGAATCGTGCTATATTTATCTTAAATCAAAATACAGGATAATTTTGTGCACTAAAAGAATTGCAGAATTTATATGAGCTCATTATCCATTTAAAATTTACAGAGTAGCTAGTATTCTCCTCGTATATACTTGTGCAGCTAAATCTTGATTAGTGAACAACAGAGACAGTCCAACACATTCACTCAAGTGTATTTTAAGACTCACGGTATGATGCCAGCCCTTATTCTACTCTAAGTACAAAGAGTAGAAATATACAGCACTTTTCTCCCAATTTACTCTAATAAGAGAATTATAATGCATAAGAAAATTAACCAAATGAAGAAAAAAATGAATGCCATGGTGAAGAATACTTAAAGAAGGGTAGAAGCATAGAGATTAGACACCAGATACGTTACAACTTATATGGATGGAGGCACTTTTGCTTCTGTGGGGAACCTTCCTCTATTAAAGACAAATACTGCAGATTATATTTTATGACCATTTTAGCATAAAAATGAATAGACTCCCAGAGTTGACTATTATGTGAATCTGGACATTTGTGTTATTTTGAAATGAGATTAACAACCCTTGAGATTTCAATAAGGGGAGGAGATTTCATTATCTGAGAAAAACTGCCTGTTGAATAGGGTTGAAGAAGAATTGAAACACACCATTAAGGCAATGAAAAAAATTACTTTCCACTTGTATCTTGCAAATTCTACTTCCATGGGATGAACATGCTAGAAAGAAGTAACAGGAAAACCCAATAGATTGGTTTGGAATCGAAGTTTTAAGAACCTATTATTTGAAAAAATACATATATATGTTTAAAATATATATATAAAAACAACAGTTGTCAAGATAGTGAGCAAAAGGCAGAGATGGGCAAAACAAGGAGCCGAAACTCACAGTTGCCCCGAGCTCACAATCAGGAGAGAGTTTCCAGGCTACTGCATATGGAAGTGGATTTCAGAAGAAGCCCAGCGAAACTCTGTGAATCGAGAAGACAAAGTTCAGAATCAGAGAATCAGAACCAGAGAAAAATATGGCCATCCTTTGCAGGAGAGAGCTTTGAAGAAGAGAAGGAAATCTAGAGACCTACCATGGACTCCCCCTCAGTATTCAGCAGAAGAGTGTATTGGGAAACTCCCTGAGGGTAGAAAGAACCACCTGAATGAGTCAGAGCAGGGAGTTGTTTGTGCTTAGCCACATCTGGGAATAGTGGCAGTCCTCGCCAGCTAGACTAGTTTAACAGTTCACAAGTCAATGGGATTGGGTGAAGTACACAGAAAGGTCTGGCATCTTTAGTAGTGGATGGTTTTGCCTAGATTAAGTGCTGCTCCGGTGCCACCTAATATGCATTACTCAAAAGAACCAAACTGTTTTCAATGTACCTAATGAACCCCAGAACAAAGCTCAGGACTGTTTATTGGGACACACACATGAAAATATTAGATCATCTTGTTGGATGATCTTGAGAATCCAGCAAGATCAAATCTAAAATGCCAGGTGTCCAAATAAAGTTTAGCTGATATGTAAAGTAATGAGAGCATACAGTTTCAGAAATAAGAGTACTATTGCTAGAACATTGTCTTGAGTAGGAATCATGTCACCTGGGAACATTGGTAAGGATTCAACTCAGTAAAGTTATGGTCAAGATCAATGAGTAGAATGCTCTCAACAGCTGCATCCATCCATTGAAGGGAAATGTTACTTATGTACATTTTAAAAAAAATTTTCTTGTAGTATGCACAGTTTAACATCTTCATTCTAATAGGTACGTACTACAGTGCATAATAAAAGCACAAATGAAAAGACATTGGATAAAAGTAAATGAAAATGTATATAAATGTAGGAAAAAGGCATACCAGAAATGCTACTCCCTCAGCTCTCCAAAATCATCAGGAACAAGTCTAAATTGTCATTATCAAGGGAAATGTAAACCACATGACAGAAACTCCCATTAGTTATTTTGATCTTTTTAAAAAGTAATTAGACTGTTGAGGAGAAATTCATTGTTATAGTAATTTCAAAAATAATTGTAATTCCATCTGTGCTAAAACATGCAGTGACCTTTCCAATTAGGAGTATAAATTTATTCTTCTGTTATATTATTTTTTTAATTAGAAAACAAATTGCAAACTTATTCATATGAAGATATAATCAGATTCAGGTTATGTTACAAAAATTTTTGAGTGATGGCCAAGTGTATTGATTTTTTCAGAATTGCCTCTTAAATTCAAAGTTTCTGCTCGTTAAAGTCATATGAAAAAATACAAGTAAAAGATAACTGCAGTTAAGGAAAAGAGCCATAAGGTTATATTCTATGATAATTATGTTATTTTATATCCAGAGAACAAAGTGGAAACTTAGCTTGCCCGGCTATGCCTCTCAACCTCCTGCCCCTCTTCATGAAAAACCTGAAAAACAATAGAACACAGATAAAGAATAACTGATAAAAACAAAATAGTATCTTCTGCGTTAGTTTTGCAAATAATTATGCCGATTTTTGGACAAATGTGTTTCTTGGAAATTGCCAAGTTTTCAGTGCAAATGTATTGCTACTACATCATCTCTAGAAGAGTAACAAAGGTTACAGAAGAAAGTGAAAATTTAGTGTCATGTTCTAGGAGTCTACTTGCACAACCAAGTATAAGAAAATGAAGACTTCCTTGAACAAAATTGGACCAGAAAATGGTGATTGTTTATTTTTGTGTAATGACAAAGGATCCTCCAATGACATAATTAGCATGAATTGTCATCACATGTGCTTTCATCTTTTAATGTGTACATGTGATATATATCTAGTAGTCAGTTCTGGGTATTCAGTTATCTGGTTTTGTCCCTGCTCAGGCCAACTTTTCTAAACTCCCTTCTGTAACACTGGGGCTAGAAGTCAGCAAACTACATTTCCCAGATGTCTTTGCCAGCTGTCTTCCTGACAGATTCTGTCTCAATGGCAGTAGAATCAGAAAACAGGAGGAAGAGAGATTATTGTATGGGAGTGCTGTCATGCCAGTGGTTGGCAGTCTTTTGTAGTAGCTGGAGTGTGAATTTGGGCAGGCAATTGTGGACTCTGTAGCAGCCCAGTGAAATGTTTGCCTGGTCATTGCAAAACCTCACTAGCAGTTCCAGAAGCCACTGCTCAGACATTTTCGTCATTGCAGAAGCAAGGCTAGAGCTTGGGAATTCAGCCCAGAGTTGATAGAAGCTTCCTTATTTGGAAGATATCATCACCTTCCTCACGTTTCCCTTTTCTGTTTTCCCTGGCTTTTGTTTGTTTGTTTGTTTTTTGTTTTTTGAGATGGCATCTTGCTCTATTGCCCAGGCTGGAGTGCAGTAGCATGAACTTGGCTCACTGTAACCTCCATCCCCTAGGTTCAAGCGATTCTCCTTCCTCAGCCTCCTGAGTAGCTGGGACTACAGGCGTGTGCCACTATGCCTGGCTAATTCTTGTATTTTTAGTAGAGATGGGGTTTCGCCATGTTAGCCAGGCTGCTCTCGAACTCCTGACTTTGTGAACCACCCACCTGGGCCTCCCAAAAGTGCTGAAATTACAGGCGTGAGCCACCATGACTGGCCTTCCCTGGCATTTCTAACATTTATTTTAATTTTAATTTTTTGAGACAGAGTCTCACTCTGTTGCCCAGACTGGAGTGCAGTCTGGTGTGATCATGGCTCATGGCAGACTTGACCTCCCACGTTCAAGTGATCCTCCCACCTCAGCCTCCTGAGTAGCTGGGACCACAGGCACAAATCACCATGCCCAACCAATTTTTTATTTTTTGTAGAGACAAGGTCTAGCTATGTTGCCCAGGCTGTTATTGAACTCCTGGGCTCAAGTGATCCTCCTGCCTCAGCCTTCCAATATGCTGGGATTACAGGCTTTATCCACTGTGCCCAACCTAACATTGATTTTTTAAACCAAGCCTCTATATTAAAATCCTCAGTTTGAAATATCTTACCTTTTTAAAAAAATGTCTAGTTAATACAGCACTTTTGTGAAGCTTTATGTATCTAAAATGGGTATCCAGGTAGTCAGGATTTATGAGTTTAAAGACAAAAATAAAGGGGGCATGGTGTGGGATATGAGAGGTTCCCTCCATCTTGATTATGTGTGTGAGTAGGACACTTGTTATGAAAATGTCAAACAGGGCACATACAAATTATAAAGTGAAGTGAGACAATATCTACAGAAATTTTAGGTTCTTAATGGAGGATTTATATAACATTTAATACATGCTTACCATTCTGACAATTTCAAGAGTCATAAAATAGGTGGAACAAAAAAGGGAGATGATGTATATTTTGATCAAGAACGAAATTTATTGAAATGTTAAAAAGAAATGTAAATGTGTTAGGAACATTTTATTCTTATAAGTCCATGACGAAGATATAAAGCAATGCTGTGTGTGTCAGGCATGTATCTGGGATTATGTCTCATCTATATTTTATATACATAGCTCAATATCTTATTTAAGCTACACGCGTGCTTTAAAAGTACATTGATTGTGGACATGACACTTAACTGAATAGAAAGATCATGAAATTTTGACATGTGAACAATGAAATAGAGGTAGAGACATAAAGCCTGAAGAAAGAGCAAGAGGTGAATGAACTAGAAGTATGGAATGCGTTTACAGCACATCAAAGGGCTCGGATTAGTTGGAAATTTTGAATAATATCTTGCAAGGTCTGATATCAGCAACTAATAAACAGCATATTTCTATTCTCTCTACAAAATGTTTTATAATTTAACACTCTGAACCTGGGTAATTAAAAAATAAAATGAATTATTTTATTTGATGGACAAAACAAGGAAAAAACATTTAACAAAATGATTCAACAAAAAAAGACTTCAATTCTGGACTTGCCTGTCCTAACTTAATATATTAAATTAAATTAAGCAAAAATATTGAATTGTAACCTGGCAATTTAACAATTGAGATGAAAGACTTTATTCCGTCTCTTCAGGAAATGGGTAAAGTTGACAAAAATTAGTAAAAATCAAGAAGATATAAATTATGCTAACTATTGTCATCATGTGCTGCTATGGTCTTGTAGAACTGTTTACAAACCTGAATTCAGCTATAAGAATATTACTTGCTTTTCTTAAGCATTCATAGAGCATTCCTCAAAATCAACTTTATGATTTGTTCTGAATAAGGTTGCCAGTTAAAAGACAGTATACTCAGTTTAATTTGAATTTAAACTAACAAACAAATTATAGTAAACCTGTGCCCAGAATATTGTATTAGGTATACTTATACTAAGAAACTATTTGCTGTTTAACTGAAATTCAAATTTACTTAGGCATCTTGTATTTTTCTTTGCTAAATCTATTAACTCTAATTCTGAAGGAAATCTCAAAAACAAAAAATGAGCAAACAAAAACATAAAGAATGGTCAAATATGCCATTTCCTCTGATGGTGAGGTAATGGAGTTAGAAATAAATATAAAAGATCTACGAACCACTTATGTTTAAATGTTAGGAAAATTCTACATAGCTCATTTGTTAAACAACTTACAGTAGAAGTCACTCATCTATCTGTCTGTATATCTACCTACTTACCCATCCATCCATCTAATCTTTTTATCCCATCTATTTATCTGCCTGCCTATCTATCTATCTATCTATCTATCATCTATCTATCTATCCATCTTAAAATTGGAGATCTTCCCCAGCATAAAATTTAGTAATTATTCTTACGATACAAGTACATGCACAGAAAGTATCAATATGCATTAGAAAACCAACATCTCTGCTTAGGTCTCCGTTTAGCTGCTGGGAACCCACTTTGTCCAGAGTTTAACTATATAATGCCTAGAAACGTTTAAAAAAAGTTGACTGTTTTGGTCCTGCAACAAGCATCTTTATTTTATGTTGTCTGAATTACATGGCTTAAATGATATTTTCCAGGGAACATTGTCCCATAAATCCATATATTTGAAGTTAATTTACCCGAGTAATTCAGGTAAAAATATTCTGCTGATATATCCTGCTGAAAACATTGTGAAAATAAGGATTTTCCCACTGGCAAATATAAACACTTTATCAGCAGGCCTGACATTTGTTTTTAATGTTATTATATGTAGTTCAACTTCTATTCTTTCTTTTTTTTCATCTTTCCTTCTTTCTTTCCTTTATTATTTCTTCCTTTCACTTTTCTTTTCTCTTTTTTCATTCTTGGTAAAGGAAAAGAGTGTATTGCATGTTAACTGCTAATTTTATCATGTTCTAGTAATAAGAGTTGAGAGAAGAGTAAGGAGAATTTTTTTTCTAATTCTCATTTTTTAAATGTTATTTTTTTTTTTTTTTTTTTTTTTTTTTTTTTGAGGCGGAGTCTCGCTCTGCCGCCCAGGCTGGAGTGCAGTGGCCGGATCTCAGCTCACTGCAAGCTCCGCCTCCCGGGTTCACGCCATTCTCCTGCCTCAGCCTCCCAAGTAGCTGGACTACAGGCGCCCGCCATCTCGCCCGGCTAGTTTTTTGTATTTTTTAGTAGAGACGGGGTTTCACCATGTTAGCCAGGATGGTCTCGATCTGCTGACCTCGTGATCCACCCGTCTCGGCCTCCCAAAGTGCTGGGATTACAGGCTTGAGCCACCGCGCCCGGCCATGTTATTTTTTAACCGAAACATTTTTGTCAAAATAGGTTTTTGGTTTGTTAAAGTGATCATTTTGAAAACCAATTTTAAACTTGTTATTTATTTTATGCTTCGTTTAAAATATGGTCTTCTTAAAACAGTATCCATTTTTTGATACCTTTATGATAAATTCCTTGTTTTCTTCTTCTTTTTCTCAGCATAAAGATTCTTAATAAATATAACATAATTGGTATACAATATTAAAATTATATTAAATAATACTATATAAAATAGGCAAAACAATATGTTATAAATTCTTCAGTGACTTTTAAGGACAAACTTTTTTTTTTTTGTTTTATTGTGACAGGGTCTTGCTGTATTTCCTGCAACCGATCTCCAACTCCTGGCCTCAAACGATCCTCCTGTCTCAACCTCCTAAAGTGCTGGAGATTACAGGTGTGAGCCATTGCAGTCATTGTTTTTTTTTTTCCCCCAGAATAAAGACAGAAAACACAAATAAGTGTTTCTGAGAATATGTTACAAGGCTCTTACCTCAAATTGATATAACATAAAAATGTAAAGAACATTAGGATAGGGACAATCAATTTAAAAATGTTTATAAAACAAGCAGTCTTGTAGAAAACATAATTTACCACAGGCTAGTTCCTGGTTCAGTTAGATTTTGGGGGATTTTAAAGTCCCAGAACATCCAGTGGTGGACCACAGTAGTGTGAGTTGTTCTTATTGTAGGTGGCCCTCCACGCTGCCTGGGTTCTGTCACCCATCTGGAAATCAGCTTTCAATCATTCAGCAACCATAGTCTTGGCTGGGAGGCTTGGGGCAACTCATTTGTTTCTCTTATCTTTTATTTTCAATCAGTCTTGCCCAGGATTTCCAAATGGCTTAGCCAAAGTTAGACCAACAAATTTGCCCCAAATGAGCAGAGCCGTTTCACATCTTTGTTGTATCACATCTGCTAATCTCACCATGGCCAAGTCCAGGGACATGCGGGAGCCTTGCATCCGTAAAGCCCACATCCTATCAAATTCCAAAACGCGAGTGCCAGTGAGGGAAAATACGCAGACTGATTCTCCTTATTGGCACGGAAACAAACATACTGCAAAGTTGAGCAAATTAAGTCGGGTAATAATGGCAATAACCCCAATGCAACAAACTTGCAAACATGATGCAACATTGCAAAAATCAGCAGAATTCATGCATCCTTTTAATAGACTAAAATAGAGAGGCCTGACTTTTTTCCAGAGATATAGGAAATTAGTTGATACATTGTGACATCATGCTACACAATGAGCCTATAAAATTTGAAAGATAAAGGAACTCTCTTGATAAAACAGATGCAATACGATATTAAAGAAAATATTGGCATTAATGGTGAAATATTAGAAACATTTCCTTTAAATCCTTAACAAGACAAGTGTCTCCACTCTGACAATTTTATTTAATACTAGATTGGAAGTTCTATCAGTACAGAATAGAAAAGGAAAGAAACAGTTATTATTGGCAGATGGTACAAACGATGTAACTTTTACATAGATAAATTCATGAATAAAATAACATGATCATTTTTATAAAGTATGCTCAGTGAAAGATCAGGGCACACATATTAGTGGTGTTAATTTACACCAGCAGCTATCAAATACAAATGTAACTATTCTTTTTTCGGATATCATAACTGCAATTGCACTAAATCTGTAAGTTATTCGTGAAAAATGAGATTAAAAATGAATAAGAACTTTATATGCAAAAGAACAAAAGTTTAACGAACAACATAAAAGAAAATCAAAATAAACTGAGGTATGTCCGTATTTGATACAGGTTAGGATCAAAAGGGTAAACATGTCAATTTCCCCCCAAATGAGTTCAGAAGATGAAACATTTCCACTGAATGGATTTTAAAATTCTAACATATTTTAACTATATTTTCTTGAACTGACAAACTTCTCCACAAAGTGTATATGAAAATATACCAAGTCAAGAATGTCCAAGAGCATTTTGAAGTACAATGCAGAATAATTGTTATGGCTTTTCTCCTTGGATACCAAGACTTACACAGTGATCACTGTGGAATCTAGGCAGGGTGAATAAAAGAAATCTCTCTAAACTACAGAGCTTAGATGCAGATAGATGGAACATGGCCATTTTCATATTACAACATTTGCATTATAAGCAGCTGTCACAAGAACATGTCACATACAAAATAATTATAAAATGACAAGTTTTGTAACAATTGCTCTTGGCTACTCTAGTTTGACGGCTATCCATATACATTGCTTAATCAAATGGCACTTTATTTTTGTTATATAATAATAAGTGTTAAGGCATGGAAAATGAAGTGCTCAAGAAAGTCATTCTGTAGCAAAAATTTTGCAGTTTTCGTCTTCATTTTTGTGAAATCCAGGATTGCAGGGTTATAGTTCCAAGAAGCTCTGTATAAATAATATTCTCACCACAGCTAGGACGAAAGAGGGCAGCAGGTCACACATCTGAAAGATCCTTCTTGTAGGAGTGAAGTAATTTTATTCCAGCTGACTTGAGCCCTCATTGCGTTTTTTGGAAATACATCTCAAAGTTACAGCTAGATGTTAAGAGAGTTTGCAGAGGAGTGCATATCATATTATAAGTGTCGATCATCCTGAACAAATCAAAGACCTGTTTATATGCAAACATATATGGATGGAAAAGAATAGATATTGTGATATCAAATAGCAGTGTTGTCACAGTTGTCAATACAGGAGAGAAAGACAAATAGAAATCTCCATGATGAACAAATTAATTAAACTCCAGGTGAACTTAAAACCTGGATGTAAAAAGCAAATGCTTCAAAAATTCAGAATGAAACTTTGGATAATGTCCTTATGATATTGATGTAGAAAAAAATGCTCTACACCAAATACTAGAGCATTTTCTATGAAAGAATACATGGGAAATATGGCTATAGAAGAGACAAAGCACTGTGATTACTTGGAAAAACATACAAACTCTGGAATTAAGCCATTGAGCTTTTCTCAGTCTTGGTTGTTGAAAATTTTGTAGAAATTTTCACTTGTCCTGGAAAAAATAGATGATCTCATAGGCTGAGTTGTCATGAAACATGCTGTGTGAAGACTGCTTTTAATGCATTGATTTATATGCTTCCCTCTTTTGTCTTTTTATAACTGTTTACAAACCCATACCTGATTAAATTACATGTATTTGATTGATTTTTAAGAATATAGCAAGCGGTGAGTCATGATTGCAAAGACATGACCCATTGTGCTCAAATAAACCTGACTGAGGAAACATAGCATAATCTTTGTCAAGAATCGTTTTATTTTTCCCTTTCAAGGATTCTGTGTAGATACCTCAGGTGGGAATCAATATTTATAATTTTCAGAGCATTGCCCATAAAAGAATGAAAAGCAATTTGTCGACGTGATTGTATATTAGGTGGTAACATTTAGACCCAGCCGTCTCAAAATTGAATAATTTGAATGATTGCTACAAAGGGAAATAAAGCACTTTAGAAAGAGATTGGCTTTCAGCTCTATATCACGAATGGGTCCATTTTGTAGAATTAGGTATTTATAGTAACATCTACTCAGAGCATGGAGGAAAGGAAGTATTCTAGATCATGCTGTCACACATTTTTATGTCTATTGCACTTACGTATTAGCAGGAGAAAATGGACATTTTTCTCATTCATCTTTGCTTCCTTAATATGTAGCCATTCCCAGTAACTCACTGTTGAATGAAATCATGCAAAATTATGTTATATACTACTCTGGCTTAGTGAATAGAATCTAAAGCTTTAATATTTATTGCAGGTTCTGAATTGATCGAATATTCTACGGGATGGAGTGAAATATGTACGGGGGCAGGAGCACTTTGGATATTGACTGTCTCCACGAAACCGCTTTCTATTAAATGATTGGTTTTGGAATGCTTAATTTATCACAGCATACCCATTTCAAAAGTGTTTCTAAAAAGCCATTCATGTGTAATATTTTTACCTGGAAGAAAATTTTCTCTAGCACTTCTTTACTACTGATGTTTCAACATGAGGGTCAACCTAGCAAGATAGTGTTCTACTCAGATCCAAGCGTTATTTAAGATGAATGATGACATTTATTCATGGTCCAGGGAATTAGCAATTTTGTGGGCTGTTATGAACTACTATGAGTTTAATTTTTAAAAATCACTATTACTATAGCAGTTATTGTAACAGCTGTGCATAATACATACCTTTTTTTTTTTTTTAAGATAAGGTTTCACTCTGTCACCCAGGCTGGAGTGCAGTGGTGCAAACTTGGCTCGCTGCAGCCTCTGCCTCCTCAGCACAAGCAATCCTTTCACTTCAGCCTCCCGAGTAGCTGGGACTACAATTATGCACAACCACACTTGGCTAATTTTTGTATTTTTTGTAGGACAGGCTTTTGCCATGTTGTCCAGCCTGGTCTCGAACTCCTCGACTCAAGCAATCCTTCAGCCTCGGCCTCCCAAGGTGTTGGGATTACAGGTGTGAGCCACTGCATCGGACAGCATAAATACATTTTTTACCACACCTTGGCTACTAGTAGAACAGAATAAAACTTTCACATTGCATATTGAATAAGACTTGGTGAAAAGAAGAATGTATTTTTTTAAGTGATTTCAAGGTCGTTTCCTGAGGGACATTTTACACATTTTCAAGATAACAAATCCGTTTGAAGAGAGCATTGGCTGGGACGACACAGGTTAGGAGAATGACAAGTCCTCTTCAGAAATGTCCAACCTGCCAACATGTTAGTATGGCTTCAGGGAAAGTATTTTCCACGAGAATCTTCTTAAGTTTCAAAAAAACTTGTTGCAAACATTGGATAAAAGAACAGTGAAAACATAATCTGTCAAACAAGAATTCTTTGAGGCATCACAAATTATTTCTGAGCTAGAGATACAGCCAATGCTTCAAAAAATGAAGAGATATTGAAGTGTTTTGCAGGGAAAAAAAATCTCTCTTCTACTTCTGAAACCATATCCTGTATCCTGTGCCCTGAACCAGTACCAGGCTGCACTGTCTGCTGGTTTCTGGAGATTAACTTTTTTTGAGAGAGTCTTGCTCTATCACCCAGGCTGGAATGCAGCAGTGTGATCTCTGCTCACTGCAAAATGCACCTGCTGGGTTCAAGAGAGTCTCCTGCCTCAGCCTCCCAAGTAGTTGGGACTACAGGCACACAGCACCACTCCCAGCTAATTTTTGTATTTTTAGTAGAGACGGAGTTTTGGTCTCGAATTCCTGACCTCAAGTGATCCTCCTGCCTCCGCCTCCCAAAGTGCTGGGATTACAGGTGTGAACCATCATACCCAGCCTGGTTCCTGGACATTGACTCTTCATTGTTCTCTATCTGGAGCCTGGCCCAACTTCAAGAAGCTTCCCCAACTCTCTGATTTCTGCTTAAGTTTGGCCAATGGATATCGGAAGATTGGGCAGAGCATACATTTGAGTTACCCATGCCCTGCAGCTGTTTTCTGGGCCTTTATGCAATGCTAAAATTCCTCTTTTCAGGTTTTTTTGACAGCCACCGCCTATGTGCAGAATTTGATAACTGTTCCCTTTATTGGTCCCATCGGAGTACCAGGTCTTCCTGCTATCACTAGTCCTGTTCACCCCTCCTCATTTCCTGTAACCTTCCTCACATATCTGCACAATGTCCCTTTATCTAGCAATCCTCAACTGCCCCACATGAGAGTGCCATCTGTTCCACTTAAACCTTGACTCAGACATATATTAATGTCTTATGAATCCATCCAAAAAATTATCTGTGCAATTGCAAGCAACTACAAACACCAGTGTTCATTTTCTACATTCCTTTACACAAGAGATGTCATATAGCTTTATTCTGTTCTCTGCTTACTAATCTTTTGTTGTTTTACTTAGCAGTGTATTCTGACCATCTTGTCATAATGCTACATAGTAATTCCTAAATACCGTATTTTTTGCAGCTATGTAATTTCCTTCATACATATGGAAAATGATTCATCTGTGTATCCATTCTCTGTTTAAAAAATGCAGCTATAAATAACCTTGTGCTTGTTTTTCATAAAAGTGTGTATGTATCAGTAGGATAATTTCATAGCAATAAGATTTCTGGGTCAAGTACAGGTACACTTGTAATATTCTTAGATACTTACAAATTGACATTGGTAATAATTGAATTGTAGCTAATTTTGTAGCTCATTATAATCCAACACACTTCAGAGCTCATAACAGAGACTTAAGTCAAAATTTAAGAGGATTGCAAAACTGATAGTTAAAAAAAAGATCTTAATGTACTTTTAGATAATTTCTCTTCTAATTAATGGGTTGTACATATTTTATATGACTAATAATAATTCATATTTTATATTCTGTGTACTCTATGTTAATTCTATTATCTCTATTTTATATTATATAGCTGAGTTTTCATATGTATTATACAATTCTAGGAGATTATATATATATATATATATATATATAATCATTGCAAGAAATTTTATTTTATTTTCAGACATTAAAGTTACCCGCAAGCACCTTCTTGACATTGGCTTGTTTCTTGACCTCCATGATAATACCTTCTCATGGTAGCTTGTCTTCTTATTTTTCCATATTTCCCCCCTACAGCCATTTCAAGGCTTCTCTGTCCCTTTTTGTTACTTTACTAATTAATATTCTAAGCTGCTATTTCTGAAAGATTGGTCTTGGGATAGATCCATGAAAGCCTCTTGGGGAACTCAGTAAAAACAAATTTCTGGGCGCCATTTTGGATGTTCTGCCTTGACATAATTGGCAAAATCACCTTGGAATAAGAAGTGTTAACAAGCTCTGGGGTGGTGGGATGTGAGATAGAATGTGAAATCTATAGCTTTGCTCTACAGAAACATGTTAAGCTGTGTATTTTAAATGTGTAGGCTCAGTTGATATCTTCTGTTCTTCATGGCGGCAGATATCAATGATTAAGATAAGCTCTTCTGCAGAATTTAAAGCAAATTTATTTTAACGAGAATTCTCTTCAATAGAAGGAACAAATAGTTCTACCCGGGGCAAACTTGAAATCGACTTTCAGATACAAAATGCAGAATCTAATTTTGGAATGTTATGCTATCACAATATAATTTCATCCTCCAATCTATATGGTTGTGGTATAGATAGATAGATATTGATTAGATATAGGTGTATAGATAGATAGACATATATCAGTACGCATATTTGTAATATTTATTTTGTTTAGACAGTTATTGAAAAATACATAGAATATTTATTTAAATATTCTATAATATAATCCAGAATATTTATATAAATTATTTGCTTTCAAAATATTTACAGTACATGGGTTTGTTTTAGATAATCATTGAGAATATATGTTTGTAGTATATAGATTGAGAATTGTCTATTTAAGGAGATAGATATTTTATATATATATATTTATATATGAGAAGGCATATATGTATTCTCAATGCTTATCTGTATAAAACAAACCCATGTACTCTAAATATTTTAAACACAATTATATATATAAGTAGTATATAGTATGTAATATCAATTATACATGCTTTCTATATTATTATAACATAATATTATAATCAATATTTAAAGAACATCATTTGTCTGCCTGTAAACAAATCCTTTAATTTAAACTGGCCTATGTGGTTTTGAAGGGCAAGCATGCTTATTTAGGAATGGTTAAGAACTAAGAAAAAATAGGATCCATTGCATTCTTTTAAATGCAGTGATATTTTCATGACTACTAAATTTACTTATTTCTAAACATGGCATAATTTACTTTATAGACATGTAATTGAACATTTCATTCTGCTTAGATGCATTCTTCTTTGAATGTGATTGCACATTGGTTTTGTAGTTGAGGTCCTGAGAAAGCTCCCAGGTCCAGGTAGCCTTCCTACAGCAGCTAATGGAAGAGTTGTTCTTGATTGTGGTCGTCATACTGTGGTGGATGCTGATGGACAAACCAAACTGACATGGTTTATGTGAACTGTTTGAGCTGGGGGCAGTAAAGTTGCTCAGTTTACAGCCCCTTAGTAGCTTTTAGGAATAGTCCTTTACTCACTGCTTCATATCTGTATTTGGGTGCCCCAATCAAACATCCGATAAACCATTGATGAGAAGCCATAAACATTGCTTTAAAACCAGACTGAGGTGTACGCATAATGCAGCCTTTTATAGAGGAACAGCTGAACTATTGCCAAGTTTCCCACCCCATCATCCCATTTTCTTGATCTCACAACGACGTGTCATCCCAGGGCATTCATGAACACTGATTCTGAGCACCACAGCACACAGATACATACTCTGGGTATTTGTTGTGGATATGCACTTTGTTCTTTGTTGCTTTCTGCTTAAACCAGCAACAAATTTATCAATAAAATTAAGCCCTGAGAATCAGTTATTTTGGAAATGAATTTCACAACATTTGGGGCATAGCATGATTCATTAGCAAAACCTTAAGTTTTGTTAGCTAACAAAAGAAACGCAATGACTAACAGCGTGTAGACTGGCCCACTTGCCTCACCGTATGCATCTTGCAGGATATTTTAAATACTTTTGTTCGTTTAAAGTGTTTTGTAAGAATGTAATCACTCAGACAGCGACCCCTAAACACTGCCATTTGTGACACATCTGAATGGCGCTTGTCTTCGTAATACCTGTGGTATATAAACAGAAACTATGATTCCAATTAGGAAATAAAAACAAAGCACTATGTAATGGAACTCACACATAGAAGAGGCAGTGTCTTAATTTAAAACCACCAAGGAGCCTTTTTCTTGTCAAGATGTCTGTAGCGGAGCTTCTCAACTAGTTATAATTCAACCCCATCATCCCTCAGCTCACTACAGACCTAAAATGGATGGGAAATGTCTGGGGCAGTACTCAGGGAACTGATCTTTACAAACCTCTACCATCAGCTGCCCACAGTGGCTCACACCTGTAATCCCAGCACTTTAGGAGGCCAAGCAGGGAAGCTTGCTTGAGGCCAGGAGTTTGAGACCAGCCTGGGCAACATAGCAAGACCCCCATCTGTATTTTAAAAATAATAATAATTAGTTAAAACTTTTTAAACCCTATGACATATCTGATACTCAGCATTGTAATCTGGTGGACTTCGTATTCAGTTACATTTATAAAAGTAACTTCGAAAGCACTCAATTTGCTTAGTCTGTATAAAGGCTGGGGAATACACAGATCTCTCTGAGTGTGTGCATGCGGATTTCACTTGAGTATTTTCCTTAGCCCAGCAAGTTAGAAATAAAAGGATGCAATTTGTTCAACTTGTAACACCGCCTATCTTAATTGTCTCCTTTTGTTTTCTGTTGGTGGTCAGCTTTGTGCTTGATTGGTGGGGCAAAAACTCATCAGAGAATCTTTCTGGCATCAGCTCTCCTCTGAATTACAGGTTTGTTTTAGTTCTGTAACTTTGTTGAAACAATGTTTCCATGGCATTATTAAAAGGTAAATGTGTTATCTGTTCCATGAGGAAGCTAAGGTTCATGTGAGGTTTAAAACTCTAAAGATATGAAATTATGCTTAAAAGATTTAAAAGTGTTCTGCATGTCTAATGGTTTTAGAGCAAATAATGAAAATAATAAGGATAAAAATACAGTAGCTGTAAACTCATAACGTATTGACTGTATATAAATATCATAAATATTTAACCTTTCAGGTATATTGAATTTGCAGGAAATACTTAGTCTGCACTGTAGTATATTTTGAAAACAATAATCATTCTAAAACATTTTATTTTATTTTATTTTATTTTCAGACATTAAAGTTACCCCCCAAAAAACTTAATGATAAGGTTAATATTCTGAGCCAGGGGTTGAGAAACTACAGCCAAATTCAGCTTGTCCCTGGTTTTGGTAAATAAAATTTCATGAAAACTCAGCCATGCCCATTTATTTACTTATTGTCTGTCCTTACATTTTCAATACAGCAGCAGAATTACATACTGCAGCTTCAAGAGAGATCATATAGCATACAAATCTGAAAAAGATTTACTACAAGGATCTCAACAATAAAAAAAAATGTGCTGACTACTTGCTGTAAACTGACAAGTAAAGATATCTAGAAAACATTTTTCTAACCCATGATATTATATCACACCAAGCATGGTGAATTTCCTGTTAATGTATCTATATTCTAATTAATTAGAATTTTAAAAGCATATGATTAATTTAACATGTTATACTTTCTACTCCATTGCTATGTGCTCATTAATAAACTTACCTTTATTTTCATTGAAGACTTAAAGCACACATCAGAGGCATCTTTGATAAAAATGCGCATTGGTCAATTGTTGGATGCAGTTCTTTTAAACTAATGCCAATTTTTACTATAAAAGTAGCCATGTTCATCAGTAATTTATTCCTTTGTTTAATATTTGTTAAGGACTATATATTACATAAGGAAGTAGGAGCAAAGCTAGGAGAATCTACCAGATGAAGTCTTGATCTCATGTTCTTCTATAATAACGGAGGGCATATACACAGAAAAAGTAAATAGTAGAAAAAAATAAGTTGTGAAACTTTAGACAGTAATGACTGCCAGAGAGAAAATAAAATAGAGCCAGCTGTGGGAGGAGTGACAGGGGAAGTGTTGTCTTGTGTGGTGTAGTCAGGTAAGGAAGCTATAATCTGTCACCTGAAGATTGAGAAGGTTCCATCCATGTGAATTTTTTGGCTGTGGGGTGAAAGAGGTTTCTTCCACAAGAAGGAAGAGCAAGTAGAATGTCTTCAAGGATAGGACAAGCTTTTTATGTTCCAGGAAAAGCTAAGACCTCCTGGATGGAGCTCACTGAACAAAGACAGGAGGAGTTGGAAGAGGATCCGAGAGCCAGGCATGGGTCCAGGTGTGGACAGCTACCCATGCCAGCGCAAAAAGTCTTCGTTCCATTCTGAGTGCAATGAATTGTGTTGAGCTCAAGCCAGGCAGTGGTCTGACTGGGATTACAGGCTTAACAATCATTCTGTGTGTTCTCTGGAGAAGGCACTACAGGAGACAAAAACAGAAATGGAGACACCCACCGGAAGGAAACAGGCAGGATTCAGGATATGTGTGGAGCAGGAGCTTAAAGAAGTGAGAGAATTTGAGAAACATTTTAAGAACTACTCATGCAAGCATCGTTCAACAAATTTCTTTCTTTCTTTCCTTTCTTTCTTTCTTTCTTTTTTTCTTTCTTTTGAACTACTCATGCAAGCATCGTTCAACAAATTTCCTTCCTTCCTCCCTTCCTTCCTTCCTCCCTTCCTTCCTTCCTCCCTCCCTCCCTCCCTCTCTCTCTCTCTCTCTCTCTCTCTCTTTCTTCTTTCTTTTGAGATGGAGTCTTGCTGTGTTGCCCAGGCTGGAGTGCAGTGGCGGGACCTGGGCTCACTGCAAGCTCCGCCTCCTGGGTTCACGCCATTCTACTGCCTCAGCCTCCCCAGTAGCTGGGACTACAGGTGCCCGCCACCATGCCCGGCTAATTTTTTGTACTTTTAGTAGAGACGGGGTTTCACTGTGTTAGCCAGGATGGTCTCGATCTCCTGACCTCGTGACCACCAGCCTTGGCCTCCCAAAGTGAGCCACCATGCCTGGCAGCAAAAAATGTCATTACTAACATGTTTCTAAATGTATCTGGTATTGTTTTTACATAGTTTTTATTTTTATGTATGTATGTATGTAGTTTTTTGAGACAGACTCTCACTCTGTTGCTCAGGCTGGAGTGCAGTGGTGCGATCTTGGTTCACTGCCACCTTCACCTGCCAGATTCAAGCAATTTTCCTGCCTCAGCCTCTGGAGCAGCTGGGATTACAGGTGCACCACTACATCCAGCTAATTTTTGTATTTTTAGTAGAGAAGGGGTTTTACCATATCGCCTAGGCTGGTCTCTAACTCCTGGCCTCATATGATCTGCCCACCTCAGCCTCCCATAGTGCTATGATTACCAGCATGAGCCACTCTGCCTGACCCATAGTTTTCTTTTTAAATATATGAGTCATGTTGATATATATATATACACACACATATATATGCACATGTGTGTATGCCTTTTATCCATATAAGTCCATACCCTACCTTTAGTCACTTTATATTAACAACATTTTTCTATGCTATTATGCATCAGCGTAATGGTTAAGTATTCTTCCATGAGGTAGTCCTTCCAAAATTACATACAAAATACCTTAAAATTCGACATCAGATTTTTTTTTCGATCACTAACATCTACAACACCCACTTAAAGCATTATGAATCTGTTTTTATTATTTTTTTCAAAATCTATACCACTTCATTGAGATATATCGAAAGAATTGGAATCATTTGGTGAGACAAATGAACATTTAACAAGTTTTTGGTGCATATTGCAATATTGCTGTTCACAGTATTATTTGAGAATTCCCATTTCACCTTCAGCAAAATGAGGAAAACACATATGTTCAGAAAAATGCTGTAGAAAAGTTAATAGTTTCATTGACCTGGAAAAGAAGGATTAACATATGTAGAGGAAAATTCTGTTGGTGTGTGAAATGCTTTTTCTAATATGCTGAAGTTTCCTTTGTTTACCTGGGTTCAGATAGGAAGAAATTTAAGTAAAAATATATGTATATATAAGTCTTTAAAGAAACATCTATCTTTCTTTAAGCAATAGAAGTTTTAAAATCTGTGAGTTAATCAGTTTTATAGAGTTATGGTTCTTGTTTTCCAATTGTTTTGTGTAAATTTGTAAATGATCCATTTCAACCAGTAGGCCCTCTTAAATTTAATTTTGTACATAGTCTATCCTCAGTTCGAACATGTTCTGTAAATAATTAGTGGGCCACGAAAGCTCACATTTAAGAAAACTTAGGGTGATTTTTGCAAAGTTGAAAATCTTCTTACTTGTCCTTTCTTACTTCACCATTTGTGTTTCTTTTAAACTGTGTGTGTGTGTGTGTGTGTGGTGTGTGTGTGTGTCTGGGTGTTTGTATATTTTTTTAATAGGGTCTTTGTCTCCCAGGCTGGGGTAAAGTGGCATGATCACAGTTCACTGCAGCCTTGACCTCCCAGGCTTAAGCAATCCTCCCACCACAGCCTGCTAAGTATCTGAGACCACAGCTGTGCACCAACACACCGGCATTTTTTTTTTTTTTTTAAATTTTGGAGAGACGGGGGGTCTCACGATGCTACCCAGGCTGGTCTCGAACACCTGGACCCCAGTGATCCTCCCCTCTCAGCCTTCCAAAGTGCTGGGATTACAGGCCTCAGTGACTGCGTCTTGCCCATACTATACTATAAAATGGTTAACTTTATATTTCAAAATGGCAAGAAAAAAATAAAAATTTAAGCAGTGCAGGTGATTTTGTGGGCTTTTAGTGACTTATCAGGCACCTGACCTAGAATTAATTTGATTGATCCTATAATAAATTGATATAATTTATTCTATTACAAGCGATAAGGTGGTGAATCACTTGTCCTAACAGTCATAAATATGTGAACAAACTGCCTGCCCTCAATGGGTACTATGACAGAAAGAAAGCAACAATGGGTGAAGTGTTTCTTACACTTCAATTCCTTGCACCCCAAGAAAAATTCTGTAGATTTGCTCAGAGGCAAGACAATGAATTAAAACTATGAATAAACACATTCTTGGTCAAAATTCCAGTCAAATTTGTTTCGTGCATATTGACAAGTTAGTTATTAAATATATATGGGAAAAGAAAGGAACCAAGCCAAAATAATTTGGCAAGCAATAACAAAGTTGGAGGACTCCTTTCATCAGTTTTGAAAATTTACATAAAGCCGCAATAATAAGACAGTGTAGTGTTTGTGGAAGGGTAGACACAGATGTTGGCATAAGAAAAGATAGATTGCAGAAATAGGGACAGGATAAGTTGTCAGCATCTGGGTTTGGGGAGAAGGATGAATTTATTAGAAAGAAACATGATAGAGTGCATTGGGTTGAGGTAATTGTTCTATATTTTGTCTGTAAGAGTGATTACATAAATGCATATATTATATTTGTCAAAATTAATAGAACTATATAACAAGTAAATTCCACTGTGTATAGATTAGATTATACTATATAAATTACTTTTTAAAAGATGGCAAAGCATGATCTTATTAACAAATTAGGAACCACTGAAGAGGGAATTAAGAAACTGAAGGATACGTCATTGAAAATATGCAGAATAAAATATAAAGGGATAATAAGATTGAACATACAGAAAACCACATAAAAGACATGAGAACAAAGTAAAAATGCCCAACACATGTATATCTGTATTTCTATACACACACAGAAAGAAGAAAATGGGGAATCGGCAATGTTCAATTAGGCCAGCCTCTATTCAATTTTGACAATACACATCAAAAGAGGTACAAGAAATAATTAAAAAGAAAAATGATAAATTGTAGAACTCCACATACATAGCATATAATAATAAAATACTGAGAATTAACCTACAAAAATATGGCAATAAATAATAGAACTTTTTTGTGAATTACCTTCCATGTAGGGATTATATTTAGAAGAGCAGCTATGAAACTTAAACATCACCTCTCAGCAGAACACGTGGAACCAAGAAGAAATTGGAAAGCAAGAAAGAAGAAGGTAACTTCCAACCTAGAATTCTGTACCCTGTTTAAACACTTTCAGAAAAAAATAATGAGAAAAGATATTTCAGAAGACAAAACTCAAGGAACTTTATCAACAGTAGATTTTCACTCAAGGTAACAATTCAGGCAGAAAGAAAACTCTCTAAGATAAAAGTTTTGAGATGTGGGAGAAATTTACAGGATCCAAATGGTGGTGGTGATAGTGGTGGGTGTGTGTGCATGTGTGTGTGTGTGCAAAATTGATACATAATTGTTATGCATCATAATATGTCATTGATATATAGCAAGCTAATATGTATTATGGTATAATATTGGTATATGTATAAAACACATACACTTATATGTATGTATTCATAAATATTTATGTAATAATAATATTGGCTTTTGGGTTTTAAAATGTAGATATAATTGACAAATAGAGTAAATAAATTTTGTTGATGTAGTGTCAGATCTTTGCACTTTGTGGGAAGAAGTAGTAACCTATGATACAAGTTCTTCTCTATGCAGAACACAGAATAATAATTTAATTTTTTTACAGCATAACTTTCAAGAAGATAACTGGAAAAAATAATAAAATGCAATTTTTCAAAAGCATCAAGAAATGAAGGAATGATGAGGTTGGAATTGATGGGGGACAAGGGAACATAAATAATAAGGTAGTAGATTTTAAAATGAATATATCAATAATTAGTTTTAATATACATGGATTTAATGCTCTAAATATGAGAAAGCAAATATTAAGCTATGTGGATAATTGTATTTTCCATAGAGGTCCGTAACAATATCTTCCATTCCATAGTGTCTCCTACAATATGAATTTCTCACACCTTGATCATGAGACAGAATCAGATTCCTCCCCCATGAATCTCAGCGAGTTTTTCAGGGAGGAAGTGAGACTGTGTTACTTTTGAGGGTGAGTCACGTAGGAAGAAGCCTTCCATGTGGTCTACTGGAATTTTGCACTTGAGACCCTGAATTTACTTGTAGAAAGAATAACTATTAATGCTGTGGGGAAAATATGCCACATAGAAAGGGCACAAAGAGAAATTCTGGTTGGACGTTCTCATTTTTAACTCATCTGGTGACCAAGCCTTCAGCCCAACTATCCAGTGACCTCTGACACCACGCTTCCCCCACTGAGGCTGCTATATCACAGTGCATACTGCTGTGTCTGAAGTCCTTGTCCACAAAGCCCATGAACCTTTGGAGTTATCTGTCATACAGCCATAATATCTCTAACTGACTGTTGATTAAGGACAACAAAAACTAACAGATGCTGCTTACCAGAGGCATTCCTGAAATACAAACAAATTCAGAGTAAAAGAATGAAAAGTAGAACGTATTTTCAGCACTAAATAATGTAGCTGGTCATATGAATGACAAGTAGAATGTATTTTCAGCACTAAATAATGTAGACCCAGTCATATGAATAGCTGTCAAAGCAGGCTTTAAGAAAAATATGGGCTGGGCACAGAGGCTCACGCCTGCAATCCCAGCACTTTGGGAGGCCGAGGCAGGCAGATCACCTGAGGTCAGGAGTTCGAGACCAGCCTGGCCAACATGGCGAAACCCCATCTTTACTGAAAGTACAAAAATTAGCCCAGCATGGAGGTGTGCACCTGTAATCCAAGCTACTTGGGAGGCTGAGGCAGGAGAATCGCTTGAACCCCAGAGGCAGAGGTTGCAGTGAACCAAGATTGCACCACTGCACTCCAGCCTGGGCAACAGAGCAAGACTCCATCTCAAGAAAAAAAAGGCGGGGGGGGGGGGTGGTAGTTTTACAATGAAAGGGAATTTTACAATGAAAAAATGTTCAAATATCAAAAAGTAGTAGCTGTTCTCAAATATTAGGCACATAAACAGGAGATAGCTATTGACCATACAGGACAATATTGAAAATGGCTATGTGCATGGGTGGACAGGTATTTCTTTATGTCCTTGTTTTTAATTCTTTTGAGTATATTCGTAGAAATGGAATTGATGGATCATATGGTAATTCTATTTTTTATTTATTGAACAAGCATCATACTGTTTTTTTCCATGGTGACTGCTCAGCTCACTGCAACCTCTGCCTCCTGGGTTCAAGTGATTCTCATGCCTCAGTCTCCCGAGTTGCTAGGATTATAGGCACTTGTCACTATGCCTGGCTAATTTTTGTATTTTTAGTAGAGGTGAGGTTTCACCACGTTGACCAGGCTGGTCTTGAACTCCTGACTTCAAATGATCCACCTGCCTTGGCCTCCAAAAGTGCTGGGATTACAGGCATGAGCCACTGCACCCGCCCTATTTTATCTTAATTTGAAAAATAATTTTACAAAATAGCAGTGACCAATTAAAAGTGATTATAGCTACAGAGTGGGAGAACAAATCTGTGGCATGTGTACCACAGGACTGCTATGCAGTATATATAAAGAACATGTACAAACAAATAAGAGGAAGGGAGACAATCAATTACAAATATAATTTCTTTTTTTAAATAAAAGGGTGAGGACTGAAACAAAACTCTTCCAAAGAGAACATAGAAAAGAACATTAAATTCAACAGAAGGCCCTCAACTTGTTATGTAAACATATATAATGTATTAATAAATTAATTAACAATAGAAAGTAATTAATTAAATACTACACAATTATATTCTACTATATTATAATTATTATAACACATTATATATTGTTACAATGAATATAATTATTATTTTATCAACTTAGTAAAGGAAGTAATTAATTTATCGAATAATGTCCCTGTGAAATATCATTATAAATTCAACAAAGCCACCTTGAAAAATAAAAAGTAGACAATTGTGAATGTAGATTTGAATGTGATATAAGTATAATTCTTATACATTCCTGTGGAAAATGTAAATTTCTATAAGTCAGGAAAACTGGCTTGGCAGTACCTCTAAAATTGAACTTGCCCATTCCTTATGAACCATCATTCCATGCCAAGTTCTATACATTACAGACCATCGAGAACATGTGTTCCAGGTGGCACTACATGTATGTATAACATCATTTCTTAATAGCCAAACATAAACAGCCCAAATGTCAATGAGGATTCGATTCTGTCAATGCACTGGGTTACTCCACAGCACTGAAGGAATGAATTGTGTCTGCATGACCCAAAATAGATGCATCTCATGAACACATTGGTGAGTGCCCTAAGCCAAACACTAAATAATGTGTCCTCCAGATGTGCTAATATAAATATGAAATACAGCAAAACAGATTCATAATAGGAGAATGAAGGCAGTCTACAGAGGAAGAAGCAGCAATTGTAAGGGCACAATTTCTAACATGCCCTAAATACTCTTTTTTTAATTGGTGGTATGTGGTATGTTCACTTTGTAATAATTTCTCAACCCACACAATTCGTATTTGTATATTTGGCTGCCGAACTTCACTTTAATAAAAAATTTTCAGGCTGGGCGCAGTGGCCCAGGCCTGTAATCCTAGCAGTTTGGGAGGTTGAGGCAGGAGGATCACCTGAGCCCAGCAGTTCGAGACCAGCTTTGGCAACATTGATGTAGCCCATCCCTACAAGAAAAAAAAGAAGAAAAAATTAGCTAGGTGTGGTGGCACATGCCTGTAGTCCCAGCTGCTCAAGAGGCTGAGAAAAAAGGATCACTTGAGCCCAGGAGTTTAAGGCTACATGGAGTTATGATCATGTCACTGCACTCCAGCCTAATGACAGAACAAGACCATGTGTCTAAAACAAAAATTCAGAAAGTAGTGTAAGTAATATTACCCTGCACTTAACCCTGTATCACACACATGCATGTGAATATCTACGTAGTTGTATATATATATATGTGTGTGTGTGTATACACACGTATATATATACAAATACACACCCCTACATAAATTAAACATATTAGCAACTGTGGCAAGTATGTGCACATAAATATTTCTAATCAATCCAGAAGTGCATAGTATGTATTTAATTGCTGCAACCATGGTAATATGATTACTATTACTATTAATATGATTAAATACATAGTATGTATTTAAATTACTACAACCCATATGTATATGTATTTATGAAACATAACATAAAATACTAATTGAATTGGTTTTAATTTCTTAATGCAGATATAACAAATTACTACACCTTTAGTGCCTTATTACAAATTCATATTCTTACAGCCTTGGAATCAGAAAGTATAAAATCAAGGTTTCAACAGGCCTGTGTTTCTTCTCGAGGCTCTAGGGAGACATCTGTTCTCATCTCTTTCAGCTGATAGAGTCTGTCCTCATTTCTTGGCTCATAATTGCTTTTTTGCTTTCTTCCAACCAGTTGTATTTCTTCAGTATTCAAATCTTCCACTACAAACTCTGATTCTCCTACCTCCTTTTTGTATATTAGTGCCTTCACGATTATATTGGGCCCACCAGGACAATCCAAGATCATCTCCCCATGTCACAATCCTTTACTTAATTACATCCGCAAATTCCTTCTTACCATGCAAGCTCACGCATTCGCAGCTTCTGGGACTTTTGTCCAGGATACAGCTTTGGAAAACTATTATTTGGCCTACTATGGGGCTCATCATTTAGGAGTGGCATTATTATGGGAAATTTTCTTTTTAATCTCATGTTTATGACATGGTTTCTACTATAATCATGAAAGACTTCTACAACAATCTCTTTGGCTGTAGGAATATAACTGATCTTAGAATAAGAGTTTCTTTCTCAACATATAACCATGTCAACACCCCTTCCCACTTCTTCAGTTGGGGCTCACAGTTTTTGGGGGGTCTCCTGGGTCCTGCAGGAGCAGTCCGCTTCCTTCAGAGCATCTGTGGGTCCTCTTGGGACGGCTGCTTTGTTATTGCCAAAATGTCAGGTTTTTAATTTCAGAAATCTAGACTACCTTCACAACCATTTAATCTCAGTATAGTCTAAGAATTATTAAATTAAAACCATATATTACCCATTTTTCTCTATTCATCTGTTATTCCTTTGTTCCTATACTTTTTACATTTATCACATGATTAAAAATAATTGGATTGAAATATAAGTTGCTTCTGTCTTTATTACTGAATAAAGTTTTTGGGGAAGAGAATACCCACATGTTCTTTCTAATTGGAATTCATTCGAGATGCACATAGACATATGTGTAGTTTGGACTACACTTGTAATATTTAATCATTTTTCTAATGTTCAATTTCTTTACCGTCACATCTTGTTAACTCTCGGATGTTCCTGGCAGATGCTAAGTCCATATGCCATGGATTAAAAATGTGCTCTTGTAGCCATTGCTTTTTAAATATGGGACATTTTCTGGTGTATTTTTAACTTTTGGGGGGTCATGATCAAAGACACAACAAGCAATAGAGTTAACACTAAAAGATATATCTTGCCCAGGCATACTAAGATCTCATCTGAACTTCTTAAGACCCATCTAGAAGTCTTCAGGCACTAATTTTGCACTTGAGAGGATTTTATTTTAACCCTCCTATGCACTTGTCGTGAAGCACAGACATTAGAATCTGGAGACACGGCTCGGGATGAATGAATTCCAGGCGGAGAGAACATCCCTCATTGACTGACACATACGGCTGAGAGGACTCTGAGTATTGCTAGCCCTATTCCATTGTTCCTCTGCAGAAGGAGAAACTTGAATGTATACATGATTCTGCCATGGAGTACCTTCAATAGCAGGCATTAGGAAGAAAATCTATCTTTAAGCTTACATGTTCAGTTAACTACTAATTTTACATACCTACTCTCTTCCAGGCATTGTGTATATAAGGACATAACACTTGCCTTTAAGGAAAATCTTTGTTTATTTGCTTTATTGCGTTTCTCTGATACCTATTCATTCTACCACTGCAGATTATGGACAAGTCCCCTTTGACTTCTACGTTGTAAAACTAATAGAAATTTCTTTGTCCTTCTTGACCCTTTGGTCAGTAGTTCCACACTATTGTCCATTCCCAGTGATTGCAAAGAATTGCTTCCCTTGTCTTCAAAGATACAACTCTTTCCAGATTTTCCTTTGTCTCTTGATCTTAGCTTCCCTAACTATGTTGAAGTCCACCTGCTCTACCTGTCTTTCAGATGCTGTCTTCCATACTGCAGAATCCTACAGTTACCTTTTTTGGCATTGACTTAGTCTTCTTTTTTTAATCTTGGGTCTTCGCTTGCCATCCTTGAGTTCCTATGAAAGCACTATGGTGCTTCCACTACTGATGGATGTCAGTCCCTCCCTGGAATTCTTTATCACGTTGCTACCGAGTTTACTGCTTTCATCTTTCAGGTCATAGATGACATGTATGAATAATATTTTCAGCAGAACATCTCCTGACTGTCTTTATGTGAGCAATCCTTTTATCTCACCATTCACACTCACAATATGTTGTCTTCCCTTCAGATTGTTTGTAAAAGTTGCAGTGTTACTCATTTATGGACTACTGTTTGCCACACTACTAGATTATAAGCTTCATCAAGGCAAAAGAATGTCTATAGTACTCACCTTTTATCTCCTATGTCATTGTCCACCAATCCCATAGACTGATGTGCTGATATAGACTCTATTTCTCAGAGCCTTGCATGATTAGAATCATGCAAGTTTTGCTTTTATTTGTAATTATGGGAAATATGGGAGTTCGAATAAGTCCTTTTATTGGGAATCATGATGGAGGAAAACCTGCAAACAAACCCAGTGAATAAAGCATCATGATGTTGTGTGCAATACATGCAGAGTTCATAAGTGGCTCACAAATTATGATGTAGCCAGTTCTACTGGTGACAAGAAAGATCAGGAAAGACCCAATTAATGAGACTTAAATAATAAGACTTGATTTAACTCAGCTGAGTTATAGTCCAAAAAATACAGTGTTATGGCAACACAGATGGACACAGAAATCAATCCAGAAGAGAGGAAGATAATTAACAAAGGGATTCTTATGAGCAAGTCACCATGGTTTCTGCCTAGGGGGTCTCAGATGTATGGGTACTAAGGAGAAGATTGAATCATTAGGGCTGAATGAAACATGTTCAGAAGATTGAGTGCTCTAGCATTGCTGACATTTCAAAAAGAAAGGAAAGTACTGAAATGTATCATTTAGGGAGACCATTCCATTTACACTGCCAATGATTGTTGGCAGAATTCTGGAGTTAAATGCATGGTATTCACTGTAGTTCAAGAGAACTAACATACAACAAAAGTAGGGCTTGCGTTAGTTGTCTACAGTTTCTGTAACAAATTACTACAAACTCGGCATCTAAAACAATGCAGGTGTTTGTCCTACAGTTCTGCAAAAGGGCTGGAGATCAAAACTGCAGCCTCGGGGTAGAAACTGTTTCTTTGCCTGTTCCCAAATTCTAGAGGTGATCCGCATTCTTTTGTACATGGTCCTATTCACGATTTTCATTGCTAGTAGTGCTACATCTCTTTTTGAGAATTTTTCCATAGTTATATCTCCCTCGGGTCACAGCTAGAAAATGATCTCTGATTTTAAGGACTCATGAGATGAAATTGGGTCCACTTGAATAATTCAGCATCATCTCCCCATTACAAAATCTACACATTTGATCACACCTTCCAAGCTTCTTTTTCCATGTAAGGTGGCACATTCAGAATTTGCAGAGGATGCAGGCATTTTGGGAGGGCCATTATGTTGCCTACCACAGGGTATGTATCTGATTATTGGGTCATAACATGTAAGATAAGGAAGAGGCATGTAGAGTGTATTGATGGTTTGTGTGTGTGTGTGCTTTGCTTAACTTCATTTCAGTTCATGTCTTGCATAGTCTTACTAAGTATCTTGAGGAATACATTATACCTTAATTCTGCAGCATAATGTGTATACATTTGGCTTGCAATGGGCATTCTGAGAACTGGCATATAAAATAAGAGAATTAAGAAAAAACACTTTGTGATTTGAGAGAACATGACTATTAATTGCAGGATACACATTTGTAAGGTTATTGGAATGATAGTCTCTGACTTTACAAGAATATTTTAAGTATAATTGCTAAATCAGAACTGATGGAAGAAAGAGAAAAATTCTAGCATTCAAATTTTAAATGCAATCAAGAATCTCAGTCATTTTTTTTTTTAAAGAATTGGGTTTATGAGAGAAAGAGAGACAGAGCCAGGGAAGGAAAAATCAATAGCTTGAAGTTAGTACTGACACACACTTGTAAAAATTCTTACATAAGATTGATAATACTTAAATATAGTTTAGTTTGATAGAAAACACATTCTGTTAATAATTCAAAAATATATTACTTAAAACCAAATTATTTTTTCTTAAAATACATCTCCTTACATGAACTTGAAAGATAAAAAAAAGTTAAAATACATCTTCTAAGTGTCGGTCTCACTAGTGTGAGCTTCCCATGCTAAACTTTAGTTGCAGAAAGATACTCCAACTGTCTTCAGTTATTTAAGAAATGTAATGAACGTGTTTGATTTTTGCAGGAAGACCGTAGACCCAGGAGCCCATTTCATTTTATTCTGTTTCTCTTGTTAAATAGAACAAGCAAAACCCGTCGTCATTCAATAATATTTTATAGGAAATGAATTTCAATAAAATGAGATTGTTTTTCCTTGTGAGGAACTTTTAATTGAACTCAAATTGGGAAGTATGTTAATGCAGAAATTACACCTGCTACAGATGCAATAGTCTCTATGGAGAGAACGAGATAGGACCAGCTTCAGGTCAGTGGTATCAGTTCCTCTGGGAACAAAATGACTCAGCTCACGGTTTTCCAAGATTGTCATCAAGAAATGTCCCATGATTAAAAACATTGATGATAGCCCATATTTATCTGATTCTTGTGAAGGAAATTTCATTTTTGTGGGGTTTTTTGCATTAAATTAAGCAAAGATGAAAGTCTCATTATGATCTATATAATTAATTGTCTTCTCCATAATTAATGCATCAATATGCTCAGAAATATCTTGAGTTTGAGAGTCTGTTAAAGACTGAGATAAACCTGACATGGAAGAGCTGTTTCTGGCGTTTTACAACTTAAATCATGTTTGTACTAAAGACGTTAAAAGGAATAGATGATCCCTTCCTAGGGGTGTACTAGTAGTACAATCACACCCTAAAAAGGTTGCACTTTTGTACCAAAATAGATATTTTTCCTTTAATAGCAATAATAAATGACTCCTAATTGAAACTCATGGGATATAAAGCAGTATGCATTCTAAGAAACCAACAGCAAATGCTATACAGTTTTTGCTTTCTTACTTTGTTATAAAATGTGTGTACGTGTGTGTGAGTGTATGTGTCTACGTGAGTATGTATGTGGATGTGGGTCTGTGTGAGTGTGTGTCTGTGTGAGTGCGTGTACGTGTATCTGTGTGTCTGTGTGAGTGTGTGTGCTTGTGTGTGTGTGTCTATGTGTGTGTCTGTGTGTGCATGTGTGTGTCTGTGTGTGCATGTGTGTGTCTGTGTGAGTGTGTGTGAATGAGGGACTCCTTTACTAACTGTAGCTTGTGCATTTTAGTCCAACATAAACTGTTGCTCAAACATAGAAAGTTTTCATAGGAACAGTATTAAAATACAATTACTACAGAGGCAATACCAAGAGACAATAGAACACATCGTTCTCTTCATATGGAGTGAAAGAAGACCTATGCTAAAGCAGGGGTGATTTTTTACTATGGGTTAGGAATAAGTTGCATTCACCTACAGTCACCCTGAAAGGGGTGGGAAAAAGGTGAAGAGAACACAAGTAGATTTAAAGGAAACTGTGGGAGAAGAGATTCTATCAGGGGTCAGTAAACCTTTTCTTTGTAGGGGAAGAATGTAGAATGTATTTATTTTAGGCTTTCCAGGTCTCTGTACAGCTACCTAACTCTATAGTTTTAGCACAAAAGCAGCCAGAAACAATATGTAAACCAATGGGTGTGATTGTGTGTTTATGAAATTCCATCTGCAAAAACAAGCGTTGAGACAGACATAGCCCACCAGCTATGGTTAGAAGGACCCCTGGTCTATAGTTAAGGTGCAAATATGTTTCTTTTGTTTTCTTAGATATTCAAATCCTCAACCTTATGGCTGACTATATTTTCGTTTGTTTGCTTTGTCTTGTTTTTGAGACAGCATCTCACTCCATTGGCCAGCTTGGAGTGCAGTGGCGCTATCACAGCTCACTGCAGCTTCAACCTCCCAGGCTCAAGAGATTCTCCTGCCTCAGTCTCCTGAGTACCTGGGAACAGAGGCATGCCACTAACACACCCAGCTAATGTGCTTTTGTATTTTTTTGTAGAACCGGGATGTTGCTATTTTGGCCAAGTTGGTCTCAAACTCCTGGGCTCAAGCGATCCACCCACCTCAGCTTCCTAAGTGCTGGTATTATGGGCATGAGCCACTGTGCCTGGCCTGATTGTCCATTTATTGCAGACTTTAGTTTTCCACTACTTAAGACCATGCCTATCCCTAGGTAAAGAAAAGTTTAGTAGTCATGTGTTTGGAGGCTTGCCCCTAGACCATGAGTCTTGAAGCTGGTTACACTAAAAGGTTTGTTGTCTCCATAGATTTCCCATGACTTTGCTCCTTCTACAATTTTCTGAGATGCTCCACCTGAGAAACTCAGTCATCATGTCCCATCCAGGGCAGATAATCAACCTTTACCTTTGATGCCCAATGTCCAGTCTCCCAAGACCAAGATACTGCTTCTCTGTCCCTTAGTTTATTATTATTTCATTTAGATGCTAAATAACACCTTCCATGGGCAGGCTTGGCCAGGTGCCTTTCATAGTGATGTCAGTTTGATTTTAGCCAACAGTACTTGAATATAATCTCACCATTCGCTCTTCACTTCATTGCAAAGCTATCAGTAGGCTCAGTTTCTGTAACGCTAGGAACCTTCAAAGCCATCTGCCCTTGCTCATTCTTATACCTTGGCTTGATTCTTACTTGTCCTTAGACCCAAGCCCCCAAGCCACAGCCACTTCTCCAGCGAGATAATTTTTTTTTTTTTTTTGACGGAGTCCTGCTCTGTCGCTAGGCTGGAGTGCAGTGGTGCAGTCTCGGCTCATTGTAACCTCCACCTCCAGGGTTCAAGTGATTCTCCTGCCTCAGCCTCCCAAGTAGCTGTGACTACAGGTGCGTGCCACCACACCCAACTAATTTTTGTATTTTTAGTACAGACGGGGTTTCACCATGTTGGCCAGAATGGAAATTGGTCTTTTCAACACCCACCTCATGTATTTAAACTCTACTTTTCCATTAGAGAGCCACCGCCTTGACCCACATCATCCTACTAGACCCTGCCAACTCTATTGGAACATCTAAAAATATATATTTAAAATTTCACTGTGTTCATGACTGTCAACTGTTCAGAAACAGTTCCTTCCGAAGATTCTTCTTTCTTCTCTTTATTAATATGTCCTTGTTTCACATCCAGTGATTCTGTTCACAGCCTTCTTCTCTTGCCTCCCATCTTGTGGCATTACCTGGCTTTTACTAGCCTTTGATGTCCAGCCCAAATTTTTTAATTTTTAAAAAATTTTTGTTTTATTTTAGATGCAGTGGGTACATACGTGTGCAGGTTTGTTACTTGATTATATTGTGTAATGATGGGATTTGTACTTCTAGTAAGCCCATCACCCAAATAGTGAACATTGTACCCAATATGTACTTAAAAAATTTTTTTTTGAGACAGTCTTGCTCTGTTGCCCAGGCTGGAGTGCAGCAGTGCAATTCCAGCTCACTGCAACCTTTGCCTCTCAGGCTCAAGCAATTCTTATGGCTCAGCCTCCCGAGTACCAGGGACTACAGGCATGTGCCAAAGCATCCAGCTAATTTTTGTATTTTCTTTTTAGTAGAGATGGGGTTTTGCCATGTTAGCCAGGCTGGTCTCGAAATCCTGACCTCAAGTGATCAGCCCACCTTAGACTCCCAAAGTGCTGGGAATATAGGACTAAGCCACCACATGCACCCAGCAAGAGGTACTTTTTCAACCCTCACTAACCTCCCATCATCCCCTCTTTTGGAGTCTCCAGTATTTATTATTCCTCACTGTCGGTCCATGTGTACCCATTTTTTAGCTCCCACTTATCAGTAAGAACATGCAGTATTTCACCTTCTGTTTCTGAAATGTCACTTAGGATAATGGCCTCCAGTTCTAGCCATGATGCAGCAAAATATGTTATTTAATTCTTTGTTATAGTTGGGTAGTATTCCATGGTGTCTATATGCCACATTTTCTTTACCCAATCATCTGTTGATATAAACTTAGGTTGAATCCGTATCTTTGCTATTGTGAATAATGTTGTGACAAACATGAGTTCAGGTATCATTTTGACAAAACAATGTTTTTGAGATAGAGTCTTGATCTTTTCCCCAGGCTGGAGTGCAGTGGTATAATCTTGGTGCACTGGCTCACTTCAACCTCCACCTCCCAGGTTCAAGCTATTCTTGTGCCTCAGTCTCCTTAGTAGCAGGGATTACAACAGGCATGTGCCACCACACCTGGCTATTTTTTAAATATTTTGTAGAGATGGCATTTCACCATGTTGGCCAGGCTGTTCTTGAACTCCTGACCTCAAGTGATCGACCTGCCTTGGCCTCTCCAAGTGCTGGGATTACAGGTGTGAGCCACCACACCTCGTCTCAATTTATTTTTCTTTGGTTAGATAGCCAGTCGTGGCATTGCTGGGTTGACTGACAGTTCTGTTTTTAGCTCTTTGAGAAATCTCTGTACTGTTTTCCATAGAGGTTGAACTAATTCACATTTCCACCAACAGTGTGTGTTTCCTTTTCTCTACAACCCGCATCCTGCTAATCCAACCCAAATTTGTATGTGAAATTTTGATGAGCATCCTTATCTACTCACGAACCCAGCCGAGCCAATGATTTCATCAGCACATGAAACAATATATTTTAAAAATATCAAGAAGAGTTACTTTTCTACTTCTTCTTTCCCAAGTCCAGTTGAATCTCCCATTTCAATCATTTTCACTTCAATGTTGTCCTCTTTTTTCTCATGACTAGCAGATAATCGCAGACTTCTTTTTTTGTTGTTTCTTAAGAGATGGGATCTTGCTCTGTGACCTAGACTGGAGTGCAGAGGTACAATTCTAGCTCACTGCAGCCTCAACCTCCTGGGGCTCAAACCATCCTTCCAGCTCAGCCTCCCAAATAGCTGGGTCTACAGGCATGCACCACCACACCTGGCTAATTTTTGTATTTTTTGTAGAGATGGGGTTTTGTTATTTTGCCCAGGTTGGTATCAAACTCCTGGCCTCAAGCTATGCTCCTGCCTAAGACTCCCCAAATGCTGGAATTACAATTTTCAGACTTCTTGAGTATGTTCTTAAAATGAGCTTTAATAATATTTTGAATAATAAAAATAATTACCTGTAATAGAAAATTAATTGTGTGAATCTCTTCTTTTGAATTCAAAATAAACACATCTTCTTACCTGGAACTTGAAAGCCACTTTCCAACTGGTCTTTCTACTTCTCGACACTTCAGTCCTAACATAGCACCCAGAAGATTCCTAATAAAATATGTGACTTCATGTGACTCCTCTGCTGAAATTATCCAGTGTTTCTATCTTCTACTCAGAATAAAGGTCAAAATGCTGAAAATGACATAGCCCACCATGATCTAGTATCCCCTTTGCTTATCCAGTAGCTGACCCTACCAATTTCCCACTTATTTAATTCAGCTGCTGTTATACTGATCTTCTTGCTCTTCCAAAAAATTACCAAGCATGGTGTCTCTTTTGCAATTTCATTTTTGTGGTACTCTGTCTTCCCAGGGGGTTTGGTTATTCTAATTTTTGTGCAATTATCACCTCGACAGTAATCTGCCACCCACAATTTTTAAAAAGTGAATCACACACACACACTGTGTGCAGCTCCATCTCCTACCACACACTTCCCCATTGCACTTTCCCACACCTAAAGAACTACACACATTACTCATTTATTTAATGTGCCGTCAGTTTACACAATAGAATAAAATCTCTGTCAAGGCAGGAATGCTGGCTTCTTTTAGTCACTACTGTATCTCAAGTACTCTAAAAATGATCTAGCTCATTGTTAATAATAAAAGAAAATTGCTGAATAAATAAAACAGTATTTTAAAATTATATTTTACAGTTTTTTTCCCTGTGTTCACCTCCCCAAAACAAACAATGTGTTTTTTTAATTTTGGCCAGTGTGTTATATGTATATTCTTGTTTAGCATAAAATATATTTTGGGGGATGTGGTAGGTAGAATAATACCACTCTACAAAAAAAAAAAAAAAAGAAAGAAAGAAAAAAAACATGTGCACATCCCAACCCCTGAAACCTATGGATATGTGAATGTACATGGCAGAAGGGATTTTGCAAATGGAATTCGATTATGGATTTGAGGTGGACTGGTTTTCATGGAATTATTGGGGTGAGCCCACTTTATTTTTTATTTTATTTATTTATTTATTAGACAAAGTCTTGCTCTGTCCCTCAGGCTGGAGTGCAGTGGCATGATCTCAGCTTACTGCAACTTCTGTCTCCCAGGCTCAAGCAATTCTCCTGCCTCAGCCTCCCAAATTGCTGAGATTACAGGTGCCCACCACCACGCCTGGCTAATTTTTGTATTTTTAGTAGAAACGGGGTTTCGCCATGTTGGCCAGGCTTGTCACGAACTCCTGACCTCAAGTGATCCACCAGCCTTGGCCTCCCAAAGTGTTGGGATTACAGGTGTGAGCCACCGCACCCAGAGGAGTCTAGCTTAACCACATGAGTTCTTAAAAGTAGAAAAGGGAGGCAGAAAAGAGTGTGTGATATGGCATTTGAAGAAGAACTCCATGTCCCTGTATTAGTCTGTTCTCATGCTGCTTTTAAAGACATACCTGGGACTGAGTAATTTACAAAGGAAAGAGGTTTAATTGACTCACAGTTCCACATGGCTGGGGAGGCCTCAAGAAACTTACGGTCCTGATGGAAGGGGAAGCAAATAAGTCCTTTTTCACATGGAGGCAGCAAGGAGAAGTGTTGAGCAAAAGGGGGAAGAGCTCCTTATAAAGCCATCAGATCTCATGAGAACTTACTCACTTGCACAAGAACAGCAGCATGAGGGTCATCGCCGCTACGATTCAATGACCTCCCACCAGTTTCCTCCCACGACATGTGGGGATTATGGGACCGCAATTCAAGATGAGATTTGGGTGGGACACAGTGAAGCCTTATCAGTCCCTGCACTGGTTCTGAGAATAGGAGGCTACGTCCAAGGACCAGAGAGAAACTGGCCTCTGTGAAAAAGGTCAGAGAATTGTTGACTTCTACAGACTCCAGAAGAAAATACAGCCCTGTTGCATCTAGATTTTAGCCTAGAGACACCCATGTTGGACTTGGAACCTCCAGAACTGGAAGATAATAGATTATGTCATTTTAGGTTACCCTATTTGTGGTAATTTGTTACAGCAGTCACAGGAAACTAATAGAGATGTTTTTTTTTTCTTTGAGACAGGGTCTTGTTCTGTTGCCCAGACTGGAGTGTAATGGTGCAATCTCAGCTCACTGCAGCCTCAAACTCCTGAGCTCAAGTGATCCTCTCACCTCAGCCTTCCAAGTAGCTGAGACTACAGACACATGCCACCATGCCTGGCTAATTTATTTTTATTTTTGTAGAGATGGAGTCTCACTATGTTGCCCAGGCTAGTATCAGACTCCTGGGCCCAAGCAATCCTCCCACCTCAGCCTCTTGAAGTGCTGGGAATACAGGAGTGTGCCACTGTGCATAGCTTTATAAATAGTAATTGTGTGTTGCTCATGGTAGGTTTTTTTAGTTTTATATTTTACAAAGAGATGTGTAAACACACTCAAATAAAAATATCACAAACATGCCTTTTTCGACATATGAAAACTGGCTAAAACCTTGAATCTCTCACTGCGGACAAAATGTCAGAAATTGTTTTCCAATTAACTTCTGAAGGACATAAAAAAATAAAAACCACTGGTTGTCAATGAACACATCCTCTTGAAAACCCTGTGCAGCCTCTTACACGAGTGAGTTGGTCCCAAGAAGAATGAGAAAATGTTGGACACTTCAAGGAAAGCCTAGACCAACAGTTCTAGATTTGATTTGGATTGTTCTTTGATTTCAAGATTTTTAACAAAATTCATCAGTTCAGATAGAGGTGAATTAAGAGAGTCCAGTCAGTTTTCCCTGGGGAATGGAACAAAGTTGGAAATACGGATAAACTGCAGAGGGAGGCCCCTCTCATTACAAACCATATTAAAGCACATCCCCTCCACATAGTTTTACAACATGGGAAAAATAACAAGACCCAGAGTGAAGATGAGTAGAATTTTTTTATTTTTATTTTTTTTGATATGGAGTCTCACTCTGTCACCCAGGCCGGAGTGCGGAGGGGCAATCTTGGCTCACTGCAACCTCTGCATCCTGAGTTCAAGCGATTCTCCTGCCTCAGCATCCCGAGTAGCTGGGACTACAGGTGTGTGCCACCACACCCAGCTAATTTTTGTATTTTTAGTAGTGACAGGGTTTCACCATGTTGGCCAGAGAGGTCTCGAACTCCTGACCTCAAATGATCTGCCCGCCTTAGCTTCCCAAAGTGTTGAGATTACATGCGTGAGCCACCACGCCTGGCCAAGACAAACAAAACTTAAACTAATTTTGCTCATCCAGCTTTCTCAGTTAGACAATCTCATTATGTCCCTGTGTTATATTCCATGATGTCTCCAGAGAAACAGAAGTAACAGGATATGTAGAGACGTATAAGAGGAGATTTACTATGGAAATTGGCTCACACTATTGTGATGGCCAAGACGTCCCACAATCTCCCATCTGCGAGCTGAAAGGAAGCTGTCGATGTCATTTAGCCCGAGTCTGGAGGCCTGCAAACCAAGAGCTCACATGTCCATGGTCAGGAGAGGATGATTGTCCTAACTCAAGAAGAGAGAGCAAATTCACTGCTTCTCTACCTTTTTCTTCTATTCTGGACCTCAACGAATTAAATCATACCCACCCACAGTGGTGACATTGGATCTTCTCTACTCAGTCTACAGATTTCAATGCTAATCTCTTCCTGAAACTCACTTACAGAAACACTCAGAAATAATGTCTCACCATCTACCTGGGTCTCCTCTTGCCTAATCATGCTGACACATAAAGTTAATGATCACAACTTCCCTTAGCCACCTTCACACTTTCCTTCGAAGTGTCAATGTCTTCTTTGTAGAAGGAGAGGCCCTAGAAAATGAACATTTAATGAAATAAAATGAGCATGCTTAAAAGCCTATAAATGTCAAGTAATCGATGGATAATGAAAGTATTATGAAGTTAAAATGTTCACATTAAGTGATACAGATTGGTATAACTTGTTCTAATCCTTTATTTGGATGAAGGTTTGCCAATCTTAGCACTGTTGACATTTGGGATTTGAGACATCATTGTGGTGGGGGCTGTCTCGTGTATTGTAGGATATTTTGTGGCATCCCTGGACTGGACCTACCAGATGTCAGTAGCACCTAATTTCCCCAACTGTGACACCCAAAAATGCCTGAAGACATTGCCAAGTACCCGCTGTGGGACAGATTTTACACCAGTCGAGATGTGCTGCTACATTAAAACCAGGACAACATTTGTGGTCATTTGTTCAAATAACTGGAGACCTTGAGTGTGATTTTAACACTATTTTATAATATATTAACTCCAGCATTTACAATACCAAGTTTCAGCCATGTTTATGTATCAAATGAAGTGCGAAGTGTCCTTACCTATTTTAGGAAGATTGTAACTTATCCTTGTATGTGCCACTATCTTGCAGCTATTTCAACATGGGAGCGCCACTTCAGGGTTTTCAATCAGAGAAGATTTTGAAGGGGGAAGTGTTCACAAATACATTTGACCAAAAATTAGAGAAGGGAAGGAATAGCTAAAGAGAGAAGCAGAAACACAGGGGAAGAAAGAGAAAGAAGAAGGAGAGAGAAGCAGAACAAAAAGAGAAGCAGAGAGAAAGCCTTGCTAAATAAATTGAGCTTTTACTTTCTGTTCAGTTGGAAGTAATTTCTTGTTATTGTTCTGGCTCTGGTGGTGGTGGTTAGAATCAATTCAAATATAACCTTGATTAAGCACAGGGGAGACAACTGCTGGGAAAACAAACAAATAAACAAATAAGCAAACAACAAAAAAACACACAAAAAAAACAGAAGAAAGTCTTAGGTTTTTTTGGCTAACTTTTCCTTTAACTTCTACAAACATTTCTGAATACTTAGATCGATATGTTTTATTGTTGTGTTATTTATAATATTTTTAGTGGTATAAATGCTAAACTTAAATCAAGGAATAATGCAGTAGAGATGAGTAGAAAAATATTTATAGGTAGGAGAAACTGGTCTTAAAATATCAGCTAGGTAAAATTGGAAAAAACATGTAATATTCATAGAAATATGTATTGCTAACTTAAAGTAGGCTGAGAATCAATGAATTAATTTTTTTATAATTTGAAATAATAGTTTTACTTTTTAAAGAAATAAAATGCACAAATTTCAATCAAAATATTTTTGGAATTGTGCTGATTTGGTTAGTTATTCTGGACTGTAAAAATGTCACATTAGTTTTCTCATCTAATTGTTAAATAAATAATTCATAGCTTTGTTTTTAAATTGCTGGATAACCACATGTAGATGACTACAAGCAGTTTTAGAATTGTATTTACTGATGCTGAAATGATTGAAATAACATGACTAATGTTTAGTAGGGTTTGTGAGGTAACAGTATTGATTGGGCATTGTGTATTTCATAATTTTATATAGACATTTTGTACTTTCACATAACTACTTTTCTTTTCTTTTCTTTTCTTTTTGAAACAGAGTCTGGCTCTGTCACCCAGGCTGGAGTGCAGTGGTGCCATCTCGGCTTACTGCAACCTCCGCCTCCCAGGTTCAAGCTATTCTTCTGCCTCAGCCTCCAGAGTAACTGGGATTATATGCACGCACCACCATGCCCAGCTAATTTTTTTTTTGTTTTTAGTAGAAACGGGTTTTTGCCAGGTTGGTCAGGCTGGACATGAACTCCTGACCTCAAGCGATCCACCAGCCTCGGCCTCCAAAAGTGCTGGGATTACAGACATGAGCCACCACACCCAGCCACATAAATGAACTTTTGTTTGGCAATGTTTTCCTTTACTGTCTCCAGTATCTGAGTGATGTTCTAACTTAGACAAAGGTACTTGCACACATTTCATGAAATATAAGTGAAGCATTTATTTTTTCCATTTATTTGGACTTGTAATAGTACAAAAATTTAATGGATAGTATTTTCATCCCACAGCAATTTCTCAGCAAGGTATAAATTATTTTTTGAGTGCAATAGAATGTTCTTCCAAATCCACTAAAAAGGGTCCCTCCCCTACAATTTTCAAGCTGGGTCTTATGAAAAAATGATTCCGTTTGATGGAAAGAAATGAGGACTTACTTTTTTTAAAAAGAAAAAGGCGAAAAAGATTTACTGTTTTCTAGAACAAATAAAAACACATAGGATGTATCTTTTAGTGTTGTAGAATGTCTATACCTGCAAGAATTTTGTAGAATGTCATTATTTTTTTCTCTTTAAGAAATTAAAGATCAAAATAAATGTTTTGCTATTAATAATGATTGTGTTTTATCAGTAAACATCGACTAGCAGCTGGACAATCTGCTAAAGATGTTTTTTCTTTTTTGTGTGATGCTTTTGCTTATCTTAGTTATTCAGAATTAATATAGTGAAAGATTTGGCAAAATGAAGTTTTTTTTTAAATGAGTAATTTCTTTTTATACTAAGTGATTGTTATGTGAACAAAGTAAAATATCATACAACCATACCTGGCTCTAACAACGTAATTTCTGTTTGAAAAAGTGTATCTATAATGCTGGTTGTATAAAATAGAAAAAATAGAAGCATGTTTGAAAATGAAAACAAGTATGTAGAACTTAAAACATTTCTCCACCATGGGCACCAAAAAAGTCATACTAAACTGGAAGTCCCCATGATTTCAAGTTGCTCATGTTATTGTCTAAATGTAATAAAGGGAGAAAGGTTACTGCATTGGGTCACTGGATGGTGAATTTTATGCATCCACTTGCCTAGGCTTTATACACACAGTATCCCATCAAACACTGATAGAAGTTCTGCACTGAAGTTATTTGGTGTGTGTGGTCTGCATCTACAATCAGCTGACTTTAAGTCAAGGTCAAGCAAATTATTCCACGTAATGTGAGTGGGCTTCATCTAGTCAGTTAAAACAACTTAAAAGGACACACTAATGTTTCCCTGAGAATGGAGAAATTCTGGCTCAAGACTGTAATAGCAACTCCAGCCCAAGAGCTGGCAGCTTGCCCTGCATATTTGAGACTTGCCAGCCACAGAAGTTATATCATGTACTCCATGAAATTTTATAGAGATAGATAAATAACAGAAAGATCAATGGCTCGATGGACGGATGAATACATGGACAGATACATAGGATAAGTAGATGATAGATAGATAGATAGATAGATAGATAGATAGATAGATAGATACATAGATACATAGATTCATCGATACCTAGATAAATGTATATAGAGATAGATAAATGGATAGACAGATACATAGAAGGATGAATAGATAGATAGATAGATAGATAGATAGATAGATAGATAGATAGATGATAGATAGATAGAGATGGAGAGATAGATACAGATAGATGACATATCCATAGATATATCGTACAGATTCTTTTTCTCTGGAGAACCCTGACTGGTAGAGTGATACAGGCAGGAACACCCTGCACTAATGACTCCAAAGAGGCACAGCGGCTGCTACAGACACCCCTGATGCTGCCACACCTAGTGAAAAAGCAAATGAAAGTTTAGAATGACATAATGCAAGCAGATCCTCCAGGGCTTGTGGTTGCTCTGGCATTCCACCTCAGGTCAGACCACCAGTGGAAGACCCTGAGGGCAAGGAGCCATGGCAGCGGTGGTGGCATGGGGTAGGGAAGCGATTGCAAATGTTAGCGCTAGAGTCATCGCGCGTGTGTTCTTTCTCATTTGGTGTTTTATGTGTGTGCCTGCGTGTGTCCCTTACCTTATTTATTTTACAGAGAGCATGTTGTACTAAGTTCTCACCTTATTACTGGAGTTACAATCCATCATAATGGGGTTCCGAAGAGAGATGGAAGATTCAGCCTATGATGGGTGCAAAGCATTGTTGATGATGGCTCGCTTTATAAGGAAAAGATGAACACCCTTTGTGTCCCTCTTACAGTTCATGGACTGGTTCTTCTCTCCATTTGGGCTGCTATTCTGTACTGCAAAGGCTGAAGAGCTAGTCATTACCTCCACCTGCATTCTTTCCAGATATGGTGCTGAGTGAAAAACAGTTTCTTTCACTCCAGTTTCTTTCCACCCAGTTTCTTTCACTGCTACAAGACTTGGAGTGTGAAATATGAATGAGACCCTCTCCAAACATTTTCTGTGGTTTATGGCCTGTCTACAACTTCCAAGCAGTTTTGTCTGCAGACTAAGGGTGTCGGAGTCCAGCCCCCAGCTCGGTGGTGGTGGCTGAGGGTCAGCAGCTAAGGAAAGGCAACCGCATTGGCAGGTCACCTATCCCCAATCCAAAATCCCAGAGGTTTTACTGGTGACTTCCTGACACCTCCTTCCTCTAGTCCCTCCAGCTAAGCACTAAGTTTCTTGCATGACATTTTGTGGTACTTAAGACCTCTGAAAGTGGTTTCCATTTCCTCCCCTACATTTTACATGATGCAACTTGTGTTTTGCTTGGTAATATTAATCTCCAAAGTTTTCTTTAAACATAGTTATATAAAACATTTAATTTACATTGTCAAACTCTTATGACTTAAATTTTAGCTGATATGTTAGCCATTCTATCAAATCATAAACATACATATTGTAAGTATAGACATATTATTATGTATATATAATATATACATATATACTTATGTACGTACATAATAAATATACTCACATATTTATTGTGTATATATTATTATGTACTACATTTAATAAATGTTTATACATAATATATATACATGCATAAAATTGTGTATACATAATTCTATAAATGAACACAATTATACACACATACACACAATTATAATTAGATATTTAATGGTGGGAAATAGTAAACAACAAAAATTTATTTTAAAAAATTACAACGTATCTTTGTTTCCAGATTTTCTTTGAGTAATACATGACAGTTGAGACTTACAAAACAATCGGTCATTTTCTCAGAAGTAAGAGATGGGTTTATAAACTCTGTTATAGGAGGAATTGAGTGGAAGAAATAATATATTTTTGAGAGATCCTAAGTCATATCTTAATATTAAAATAGAAAAGAAAATTTGGTGGGCCAGAGTTGGGCAATAGTGATAAATAATTTTCATAACTTAGAGAAATGTCATTTTCTGCTTGGCTACACGATGCAGACTCAGGGACAATGGAGCAAAGTTTGGCCTTTGCAAAATTATTTTAACAGGGTCCTACTGCAAGAGTGGGCTCTGTATTCTCAGGTAGAAAAGAACCAGGTTTCAGGACTCTGACGAAAACAGTATCTGCCTCCCTTAGGAAAGTGCTATTCTAATATTAAGAGTGTATTTTATGGTATTTATATGTTATTTTAAACTATTTTTGATGCTGGGTGCAGTGGTTCACACCTGTAATCTCAGCACTTCTGGAAGCTGAGGAAGGAGGACCACTTGAGGTCAAGAGTTTGAGACCACCCTGGCCAACATGGTGAAACCCCGCCTCTACTAAAAATACAAAAATTAGCTGCCCGTGGATGGTGCATGCATGTAGTCCCAGCTACTTGGGAGACTGAGGAAGGAGAATCACTTGAACCTGGGAGGCGGAGGCTGCAGTGAGCTGAGATCGCACCACTGCACTCCAGTCTGGGTGACACAGCGAGTGAGACTCGGCCAAAAAAAAAAAAAAAAAAACAATGATTTTTGAGAAAAATAAAATTAGATTTTCATAAAATGTTATAACTTCCCATGGTCTATTTCTGGCTGAATTTCATGACCTTTCAGTGGTTCCTACCAATCGCTACATTTGGGAGGTAAGATGTCACTTTCTTTGAACACTGTTGTTTTTTTGATGAATATCATTCTCAATATTTGGACTTCTCTAGCAACTGATCTGGGGGTCTCTGAATTTCAAAACAATGTGGTTTGCAGGCATCTTTTCAATTACAGCACCCAATTCTCCAGCTGCTGGGAGTGTTGGTTCTCATGGCTCACAACAACATTCTTCTCCAGGAGGTGCCTTGAACAAGTTTATGCCTCCTTGCACTCCCAAAGAGTGCTCAGTTGTTCAGTGTTGTGGTTCAAAGATCTGGCCCTTCGCCTCATCTTGTTACACCTTGAAGTGAAAACCTTTCTTGTGAGCACACTTCAGTGCATACCCGTTGAATTCTCTGATGCAACTACATCACATTTATTGCCCTGCCCAATCCTGCCTCTTGCATTTTGTTGTAAGTGTCCTTTCTGCAAGCCCTCCTTCATGAAGCTCATGGATGCCCACTGCTATTCCAGCATCTGTTTCCAAGGAACCTGTTCTAGGACGCCGGTGAGATTTGCCCTTCTAATATCAAAATAAGGAGGAAAGGTGGTGAGCTGCACTGAATAGTGCCTCCCAAAATTATTTTATCTTATTTTATTTATGTTTTGAGACAGAGTCTTGCTCTGTTATTTAGGCTGGAGTGCAGTGGTGTGATCACAGCTCACTGCAGACTCCAACTACCGGGCTCCAGTTGATACAGGGGCTAAAAAGAAATTATTTAGATAGCTAGTGAGGGTAAGAGAGTCCTCAGCAAGGCTTCCCTTTTAACAAAAAGCAACCCCCAAATCATTTCTTTTCTAACAAAGAGCAGCCTGTAAAACAGAGCTGCAGACACAGATAAGCAAGCTGGAAGTTTGCATAGGCGAATGCGGAAGCTGTGCCAATAGGAAAAAGCTACCTGAGGGCCAGGCATGTTCAACATGGAGGCTCCAGCTTTCCTTTTCTTTGTCAACGACATGTCCGGTAAAGGAATAGCCAGCATGGCACCAGCCGGGTAGAGAACTCATCTGCATAATAAAAGGTTAGGGTGGGGCGGCAAGCTTCTTTGTGTGCTACGGAAATGGCACATCTTGTCCAACCAATGTTTTGAGCTTTATGTAAATGAGACACTGCCTCCCCAAGCTCATCTATAAAACCCCATGAATTTCAGCACAGATCTGAGTCCCTGGTGAGTTCTCCATGAGCAATTCAAAACTGTAAGTATAAGACATTATTCACACTTAGGACAATGTCTTCCAAATTGTCTCTATGAATTTGACTACTCTAAGTACCTCATATAAGTGCAATGATACAGTATTAGTTCTTTTGTGATTGGCTTATTTCACTTAGCACTTAGCACAATGTCTTCAAGTTTCATCCATGTTGCAGCACGTGTCAGAATTTCCTTCCTTTTTTAGGCCGAATAATATTACATTGTGTGTATGTGTCACATTTTATTTATCCATTCATCTGTAAATGGATATTTGCATAGTTTCCATATCTTAGCCATTGTGAATTCGACCCCTACCTTACAGCATGCATAAAAAAGTAACTGAAAACAGACTAAGACTTAAACGTTAAAACCTGAAACTATAAAACTCCTATAAGAAAGCATAGGGAAAAAGCTCCTTGGTCTTGGTAATGATTTCTTTGATATGACACCAAAATCACAGGCAACACAAGCAAAAATAGACAAGTGGGATTTCATTATGTATGCATTTTTTTGAGGATTCAGGATGTTTCAAAGCAAAAAGATAACTAAAATTAATATACGTATATTTTGTTCTAAGCAAATCCCTCTCTGCTAATCAGTGATTTATGCTGATATTGACCAAAGCACATCCCCAAATATGGGAACCATATGGGGTCATTCACCTTTTGTTTCAGGGACCTAGGGAAGGAGATGTGGAAAAGGGTTTATTTAGGGCCATAATGGTGTTAGCTGGGAGAGCGAACGTTTAGTTGCATGGGTTTTCTTTAGTAAATGTGTGTGAGTGTGTGTGTGCGCACCTTATGTGGGACTTTCTCAAATCAAACAGCTTTCCTGGCTGCTTTTGGGGCAAAGCTGCTCAGTTTTTAAGTGACTGTCAGGGTTGTTCACTGCAACATCTGCCTCCCAAGTTCAAGTGATTCTCCTGCCTCAGCCTCTCGAGTAGCTGGGATTACAGGCACGCGCCACCACGCCCAGCTGATTTTTTTTTTTTTTTTGAGATGGCGTCTTGCACTGTCGCCCAGGCTGGAGTGCAGTGGCATGATCTCGGCTTACTGCAAGTTCTGCCTTGCGGGTTCACGCTATTCTCCTGCTTCAGCCTCCTGAGTACCCAGCTAATTTTTTTGTATGTTTTGTAGAGACAGGGTTTTGCCATGTTGGCCAGGCTGGTCTCGAACTCCTCACCTCAGATGATCTGTCTGCCTCAGCCTCCCAAAGTGCTGGGATTATAAGCATGAGCCACCATGCCTGGCCCAAAGTGCCATATTTGGGATATCATTTTCTGCACATCAACAGACCACAGTTTAAAATTATAGAAAGTCAGCTGGGGTTTATTCATGTATGCTTCTATGACATAAATTCCACACCACATTTTAACACGTGGAAGGGCTGACTCATAGAATCACATGGCAACTAGCATTTTTACATTTTAGTGTTTTGACATTTCTTAAGGTGGATATGAGATTCACTCAGCCTTATGTGAATTCAATTAAGATTCAAATGGAAGATTGAGGCAGGGCTTTTGGGATATGAAGGCTGGAATCGACAATCAGGAAGAGACGCATCTAACAGAAAAAAGATGAGAAATTTGGGATGTGAGAAGAGTGAAAAAGAAAGAGAAAACATGAACATTTAATTTACAAGGAGTTGCTATAGATAACGCAAGATTTTCAAAACATATTAATGAGATTTTTTTCCCTTAAGAATTCTAAGCATAAAACTCAAGGGAGAACTATATCAGTGAAATTAATGCATTCTTATAGCCATAGGGTATAGATTTTCCTTTTCATATTTTTCCTACTTATTTCTCTTAAATGAAAAAAGAATATTCTTTATAGCACATAGTGGGGACTCTATAAATTAATTCATATTTTAAAAAATATTTAACTTATCTTTAATGCATCAAAATTAATTCCCTCTTTTTCCCCATGCCTATACAATCATCTACTGTCCTTAAAATACATCCATCAATAGCTGATTTCATTCTGCAGCATCCTAGACTTTCCTTTATTCTACCCCTAAATAAACCTTCCTTTCTTTTCTAGTGAGGTATATCTATCAACTCTCTATACCCTGTCAGATGACATCTTCTTCCTCTGTGGTCTAACATTAGCATTATTAACATATTTGGCACAAAACATATAACACCTTCTCATCTTTTGTTGCATATTTGCCTTGTCGTGCCATAAAAACATCACTTCATTAGTAAGATCTCACCATAATGTTTACATACTTTCTAAGTGCAGAAAGACACTTTGTATTTTCTGCTGCCGGGACATATTTGTAGGAAATATTCTTCTGTTTTCTGGGTGATGTTGCTAATACGTATTAAATATCAAAATAAATATACTTTAAACTCCATAGAAAGTACATTCATCCACAGAGTTCTACTAAAGATTTATATGAAGGAAATGCATCTAGATACTATTAATATATGAACAATTAATATCTTCATTGAAGTACATACGTTGATGTTTCTTTCCAAATGAACCAATGCAAAGTAATACTACTACACCACATGATTTGCTGTTTCTAAGTAATTACGTTATTCCATCATTCATTGATGTGGCTTGGTTTTGTGCCCCCATCCAAATCTCACCTCGAATTGTAATCCCCACATGTTGAGGGAGGGAGATGATTGGATCATGGGGCCAGTTTCCTCCATGCTGTAGTGTGTTAGTGAGTGAATTTTCATGAGATCTGATAGTTTTATGAGGCAGTTTTCCCTGCTGTTGCTCCTCTCTCTCCTGCCACCATGGAAGATGTGCTTGCTTCCCCTTGCACCATGATTGTAAGTTTCCTGCAGCCTCCCCATCCATGCAGAGCTGTGATTCAATTAAGCCTCTTTCCTGTATAAATTACTCAATCCCAGATGTATCTTTATAGTGGTTTGAAAACTGACTAATACAGTCATCAATTTAAACAAAAGATGGGGGTATAAGTTAAGATCTTAATAAGCCTTTGAAAATAATCTAACAATAAAATATTACAGAATATTAGGAAAATGGTATCCTGAATTAAAAATTCAATAATAAAGGATACACACTTGAGGGGATGGATACTCCATTTTCCATGATGTGTTTATAATGCATTGCATTTCTGTATCAACATATCTCATGCAACCCATAGATATATAAACCTACTGTGTACCCACAGAAAGAAAAATTCAATAATCTATCTTTGTCCCTTCTAAACCTCAGCTAATACACCAGTATTGATGTCTGCAATGTGAAATAATACTTTGGGAAAAAGAATTCTGAATCACATGGAATATTTCCTGAGCTCATCTGTAAAAATGTGCCATTTCCCCAAAGTTAATGTATTCTAGGCATGAAAGGAACAGAGAAGCACTCTAATTTCTCCCCCACATTTGCTTCAATGTATTTGTAATCAAGATCCATTATTCAGCTCTCAATTTAAATGATTATGCACACACCCTGAATGTTCCTAGTTAAGAATAATCATGGCTGATTTATATGTAAGGAGAAATAGATTGTTATCCTGGAATTGTCAGTGCCTGAATTTTAACTGGAAAGAATAAAGAGCAGGATGTGGATAACTGCCACCCCCAGGCCTTTGATGAACACTCTCCATTTCCCAGTGCTGATATCTTGGCCTCACTGAATTTCACCATCTTCAAATGTGCGTTGACACATTTCCATGAGACAATTTTCAGAGCTTCCAAGATCATTAACATTTTACATTAACAATACCAACTATTAATAATCTTTTCCTCATTATTTGGATTACTTAGTTACTACTCTTTAAACACTATAACTGGAAGAAAATTGACAAACAAGAAACATTGGATTATTATTTTGGTTTTCTCAAGCATAGCCCTAGGTCTTAAAATGGAGGGCAGAGTATCTGATCTCTGTAGGATACTAACAAGTGAACCAGTCAAGACTGCAAGCTCCAGGATCACTCACATGTAAAATTTCCATGCAAAAAAGCAAAGGGCAGAACATGCCAATCAAGCATTGTGATGATGCCCTCTAGGGCTACTCTGCTGGAAAGGGATTCTTTGGGGTAAGCAGATTTGTAGGAGAGACCCTTCTAACTTAATGGTAGTGAGAATAAGTCTCATTCAGAAACTTATGGGGCACACCCTGAGAAAGAAGGCTGAGGCAGTAGAAGGATACAGTAGGAAAGGGAGAACTATGGTAGCTTCTTCCAACCAGAGAAGCCATATGGCCAATAGAAAGCATGTGACACTGGAACCCATGCCCAAATTTGAACCCTGGTTCCACCATTTAATGGTCCCATGAACATGAGATAATTGCATCACCACTCAATAATAATTAATGCACATTTCTGACCTTATATGCACCAGTCACTGTTTATTAATCCTTTGTAGAGCAAAAATAAAATTCTGAGCCCCTTGGTCATCTGAACAGACCCCTCCTCTCAGCAAGGGCATTCCAAAGTTAACCTGAAAAACTGGTTTAGGTCATGATGGGAAGTGGGGTCAGACATGCCTCATTATATCCTCCTCCCTTTTGGGATTCTGGAAAAGCTGACCAGCATTCACTTAAACACAGATCTTAAGTCTGATAAGAAATATTTACAGTCTATTCTCTCTGAAGCCTGCTACCTGGAGGCTTCATCTGCATGGTAAAACCTTGCCCCACAACCCCTTATCATAACCCAGATATTCCTTTCTATTGATTTCAGGTCTTTAGATAATAACTGTTTCAACCAATTGCCAATCAGAAAATCTTTAAATCTACCTATGACCTGAAAGTTCCTGCTTCAAGCAGTCCCATCTTTCCAGATCCTGTTATCCCCAGACCGTTTGTTCCCCGAAGAAGACCACCAGAGTCCAGAGTCAAAGCCAAGCGGCAAGGATCTTTAATGCAAGTTCGAACTTGGTCCCTCCGTTCTACAACATACAAGAGGGCCTGGAACAATGAGTGCGCTTGCTTTTTATAGCTCGAGGTAAACAGGACTTGTCAGGTTACAGAGGAACAAGGCATTTCTCTAGGCTACAGCATTACAATTGGTTTACATGTTAATGTTAAGCTATGCTTTTAGCAGCCTTCTGATCGGTTCCTGCGCTTTTACAAATGGTTGTAACCTTATTGGAGCTTCCCCAGGTGTTGTTTTTCTTCATGTGTTTGTGTCGGGCAGGCATATGGGGCTCAGGAAGTTGGGACAAAATAGAGGATTGTTTGTACTGGGCCCAGGGCTAAGATATGTGGCAGACACTGGTAATTAGAGCAGGACAGAGACTTTCACAACGTTTGTCCTTACAATGTCTGGAGTCTATAGATAACCTTAATCGGTTAGGTCCGGGGTCGATCTTTAACTAGGCTCAGGGCGCCGCCCGGGCTGTTTGCCTGTGGACTTCATTTCTGCCTCTTAGTCTCTTCATTTGATCTCTTTCAATCCAGCCAACATACACCTTACATGTATTGATAGATATATTATGTCTCCCAAAAATACATTAATGGAAGGTGTACTCTGATCACCTTGGGCACATGTCATCCAGACCTCCTGAAGTTGTGTCACAGGCATGTGCTTAACCTTGGCAAAATAAACTTTCTAAATTGATTGAGACCTGTCTCAGATACTTTTGGGTTCAAACTTTTAACTCTCAGAATAATCACCAGTGAAATGTGCAGAAAGGAGCAGAGTAGATTTTTCATAAACAGAAGTGGCTTTGATTCATTTCTGGTTTACACTGAAAAATGTATCATGGGGAAAGGAAAAAAGTTTCTTCCCCCAGTGTAGGGAAAGAAGTAGTTCAGTTACTGTCATGTAAATTAATATATGTTTCCTGTTGCTGCAGTAACAAATAATCATAAATTTGGTAGCTCAAAATAACATTGTTTTATCTTACAGTGCTTGAGGCTAGAAGTCTAAAGCCAGTCTTTTTGGGCTATACTCAAAGATTTGGTACGACTTGTTCCTGCTGGAGGCTCTAGGAAGTAATCAATTTTCAACTTCTAAAGGCTGCTTGCATTTAAAGCCAGCAGCATAGCCAATTCAGATTTCTCTCTGACTCCTGTAAGGGCTTTCATGATTACATTGAGTTTACCTGGATAATTCAAGATAGTCTCTCCACCTCAACATATTCAACTTAAATACATCTGCAAAGTCCCCTTTTGACATGTATATAAATCATTTTATTATAAGGATATATGCGGCCAGGCACGGTGGCTCATGTCTGTAATCCCGGCACTTTGGGAGGTTGAGATGGGCGGATCATGAGGTCAGCAGATTGAGAGCATCCTGGCCAACATGGTGAAACCCCGTCTCTACTAAAAATACAAAAAATTAGCCAGGTGTGGTGGTGGGTGCCTGTAGTCCCAGCTACTCGGGAGGCTGAGGCAGGAGAATGGTATGAACCCGGGAGGCAGAGCTTGCAGTGAGCCAAGATCACACCACTGTGCTCCAGCCTGGGCAACAGAGCGAGACTCTATCTCAAAAAAAAAAAAGAAAAAAAAGACACATGCACACATATGTTCACTGACACACAGTTCACAATAGCAAAGACATGGAATCAACATAAATGCCCATCAATGATAGACTGGATAAAGAAAATGTGGTACATATACACCATGGAATACTATGCAGCCACAAAAAGGAATGAGATCATGTCCTTTGCAGAAACATGGATGGAGTTGGAAGCTGTTATCCTTAGCAAACTAATGCAGAAACAGAAACCAAAGGGCATTAGAACATTGTGGGTGGGTCTTCCTGAGGGTGGCTCTTCCTCTTCAGTCTTAATCCCCACTACAATGTATAAATTTGGGGGAGACACAATTCAGCTCATAACTATACCTGGTGTATTAGTCAGTGTTCTCTAGAGGGAAGAAACTAATGGGATATATGTACATATGAAAGGGAGTTTCTTAGGGAGAATTGACTTGCATGATTGCAAGGCCAAGTCCCAAAACAGGCCGTCTGCAAGCTGAGGAGCAAGGAAGCCAGTAGTGGCTCAGTCGGTCACAAAACCTCCAAAGTAGGGAAGCTGACAGTGCAGCCTTCAGTCTGTGGCCAAAGGCCCGAGAGCCCCTGGCAAACCACTGGTGTAAGTCCAAGAGTCCAAAAGCTGAAGAACTTGGAGTCTGATATTCAAGGGCAGGAAGCATCCAGGATTGAAAGATGAAGGCCGGAAGATTCAGCAAGTCAGCTTCTTCCACCTTCTGCCTGTTTTTTTTCTAGCCGTGCTGGCATCCAATTGGATTGTGCCCACCCACATTGTGGGTGGGTCTTCCTGAGGGTGGGTTTTCCTCTCCAGGTCAACTGACTCAGACGTGAATCTCTTCTGGCAACACCCAGAAACACCCAGACACACCCAGAAACAACACTTTGCATCCTTTAATACAATCTAGTTGACACTTAATATTAACCATCACACCTGGCAATGTCTCAGCCTGAGATGAGTCTGCACAAAATGGCAGCCCCATAGGAGACAGCTTGAGCCCAAGATATTTGGGCCATGGGAGCAACTGAATATCGAAGCCAGCTGCATTTGGAAGTTGTGTTTTTCCTTTATTATGCCCCAAATTTCAGTTAAGCCATCTTAGAGGCTGAAGCTTGTTCTCAAGGCCAGTGATGTCCGTTAGCCAGTGAGCGTAGGTCAGTGCTCTGAAGTAAAGCCATTGTTGGTGCCCAGAATTTTTCAAAAATTGCCTCTTTAAATAAAATTACACAGTTTAAAATATCCAGTGGGAGGCAGGTTCCCAGGTGTTTACACAGCAGGATTGGTATTCTATACTTATGAATGATGTGCCACAGAAGTCAACTCATTAACCAATAAACGTGGAAACAAACTCAAAAGCAAACTAATCAATGAAAGGAAGCAAAAGTAGCAACTAACTGGGTGGCTGTGAATTTCTTCAGATTTACGGTCTTGCAGAATTTATGCAGTAAGATCCGGGATGCTATTGCTGCTGATAAATGTAATAGGGCTTCATCAGCTTGAAGAGGAAGAAAACAAAATCCTTCTTAGGCTGTGTTTGTAGCCCTACTTATTGGTGATGAAAAGGACAACCCATGTTATTTCTTAACTTCCTGCTTTTCATTCCTTGAGATTCCACTTGCTATGAAATGCATCTTGTGGGTTTTGAAGTTAAGGACAAAGTTGTCATTTCTAATCCTACCATTTATTTGTTGAGTTACCTCTAGCAAATAGTCAAACTCTCTGCACCTTATCTTTCTCATCAGAAGAAAAGGTCATAATAGTCCTAATTCAAATAAATAGATGGTTATCAAATTGATTACTATATTTGAGACTATCTGTAAAGTGTAAAAATAAAGCATACAATATTATGTCTGCTATCATTATGATTATTTCTAAGTGTTTTTTTGGCCTTCGTTAATACTAAAATCTGTAGGAGTTGCATGTTTACACTGTCCCTGGAGAGGTATATTGCAAGAGATTGTATTTGCCTCGATTCTTTTTTAGTATTTCCAGCTGATCTACACACAAACATACAGAGCCTACTTTAGGGCCTATTCAACAAGATGATTGGAAATACATAGTGTCTATATGCCATTGGCAACGTGAAAGAGATAGTCAAACTTCCTCAGGTTTTGCTGCATAATGCATTCCAATGATATAAAATCAAGGAAAGTGGGAGTTTAAACAAAGCAGATATTGCTATTATGAATATAAAGCCATGCCAGAAAATTAACAAAAGAGAAAATGATATAGAAGACAAAGTGATGGAGCTTACATTAGTAAGGGAAAATAGTGAAGGAGTTTTACAAAATTTTTGTGGTTATTGAAACCATGCATGAATGATTAATTCGTTTATTTTTAATATATTTTCTGATGATGCCCCGGAGTCCCAACATACCTTTATATTTGTCCACGTAGCTTTGTGATGAGGCAGTAAGAAGAGCTGGATATCGTTTGTGAAATAATGACAAAAAGAATACTAATTATGACTGGGCCCGGTGGCTCGCACCTGTAATCCCAGCACTTTGGGAGGTTGGGGCGGACAGATCGCTTGAGGTCAGGAGTTCGAGATCAGCCCGGCCAGCATGGCAAAACCCCATCTCTACTAAAAACACATAAATTTGCCAGGCGTGGTGGCGCGTGCCTGTAATCCCAGCTACTTGGGAGGCTTAGGCAGGAGAATCACTTGACCTGGGAGGTGGAGGTTGCAATGAGCCAAGATCGTGCCACTGCAGCCCAGCCTGGGCTACAGAGTGAGACTTTGTCTCAAAAAAATTATTAAAGAAAAATAAAATAAAATAACTAGTTATTAGTGATCAGTGCTACCTTGTACCAGGAACTTAGCACTCATTATCTTGTAGAATATTTACAGCATCCATAGGAGGTGGATACTAATATTATCCCCATTTTGCACATGAGGATTTTGAGGCTTTACAGAATTAAGTCATTTGTCCAAAGTCACATAGTTAGTAAGTGGCTGAGCCTGGTTTCAAGCCCAAATCTGTCCTTCTCCAAAGCCCGCACAGGGGATTACTGAGAATGAAGGCATGCATTTGAACCAGAGACAGAAATCACAAATTATAACATCTCTTCTACTATGTAAAATCCAGCTAAGACGATCCTGTGAAAGGATAATTTTCATAGGGATATTTGTACTTTTTTGGAGTCTCTAAAATCTGTTCCAGGAACCCACTATCAGTCATCTCTTTCAGCTGAAAGGTTAACAGGTGAGAATCTGTTTCGAATTTCTTAAAGCATGGTGCAGGTGTGTGACCCAAAGACATGACCCAGAATTAAGTTAACACATCTGCTTCACGTTTCTTCTCAAGCAACCAAAATCACAGCGTTGCACTCCAGCTAAGGAACTACTGCCAACATTTCATTCTAAGTGAGAGTACATATTAATTACTGAAAATGTAAATTAATAATACTAATTTTTATAATTTGAAATATAAAAACATTGGTAAATGTATTCTCATTGAAAAAAGAATGCATTCCATTTCTCAATTTTATCTGTGATGTTTTCTTTATTTTTTATTTTTATTTTTGCTTTTGTATTGGTATACAATGGTTGTACATATTGTGGGGGTACATATGATGCCGTTTTAATACCTATATGCAAGGTGTAATTACCAAATCAGGGAAATTGGGATATCCATTACCTTAAGCATTTCTTTTTTCTTTGTATTGGAAGCATTATAATTTTCCCGCATAGTTATTTTGAAACTTACAATAAATTACTGTAAACTATAATTTCCCTACTGTACTGTTGATTGTAAGAAGTTATTTCTTCGAACTCTGTTTTCGTATCCCTTAGGCAACTTCTCTTCACAGCTTCTGGTAACCACCATACTACTACCTACCTTCATCATCTTCATGAGATTCACGTTTTTAGCTCTCATATGTCAATGAAAACATATGGTGTTTGTCGTTCTGTGCCTGGCTGATTTCTAAGAGATCACGTTATTAGATTAAAATTACATCAATAGCAAGTTTATTTTAAGAAAGAAGTCAAAAAGAAAAACAAGACTCAGTTATATTAAGGTCAAATTTTTAAAATGAGTATATTTTTATACAAATTTAAGTTAATGATCTGTGAGATATTTAAATATTTAAAATACACAATTTTATACAAATTCTCTAGTATAATACTTTAAATAAATTTGATTTAAATGAATGTATTGTACTAGTCTGTAATACATACTTCATAATTATTGTACTCTTATGGTTGATGTCAGAAAGAAAATCTTCACATTTTATGTCGAATATAATATTTATGTTTTCCATAAAATATTTTTATATTAAAAGAAATTTATCTGAGGTTTAATGCTAAACAAATTTATATGTGATGTTTAGCTTTGTAATTAATGTGGAAGCACCTAGTAACTAATAAGGGAAATGTGGTAATTACTCAATGGGAATACTCTCTAGACTGAGCTATGTTTCCTAATACAGTAGAAATTTGCTATATAGGGCTGTTTAACAATGGGCATAAATTAATTAAAATTAAATTGAGTATCAAACTCAACAATCACAAAAGCTACATGTCAAGTACTTAATAGCCACCTTTTGCAAATGGCTGCCATATTGAATAATGCCGATAAAGAACATTTTTTATCCTCACAGAATGTTCAAATGAATAGAAAAGATCTAGTTAATAGAGATTGCTTGTGGCTACTTATCAACCCTTCACCAACAACATACAGACAGAAACACACACACACACACACACACACACATCCCTGGCTTGACCAATGTTGTTATGGGAATGTAGAGTTCTGAGCAAGAGAGGATCTTCAATCACACATGCTCCTCAACTTAAAATGGGATTATGTCCCAATAAACCCATTGTAGTTTGAAAATATCATAATTCAAAAATGCATTTAATACAACCAATCCCTCATAGCTTAGCTTAGCCTACCTTAAATGTGCTCAGAACACTTATTTTGGGCTACAGTTGTGTGAAATCATCTGATGCAAAGAGTTTCATGCAATAAGATGTTGACTATCTTATATAATTTATTGGATATGGAACACTGCAGAGACAGTGTTGGTTGTTCACCCTCTGATCGTGTGTCTGACTGAGAGCTGCAGATCACTACTGCTGCACAGTATCACAAGAGAGCATTGCATTGCATATCATTAGCCCAGAAAAAACAGCAAAAATTCAAAATTGGAAGTAGATTTTCTACTAAATGCATATCACTTTTGCACCGTCGTAGAGTCATCATAAGTCAAACCATCATTAAGTCAGGGACCATTTATAATATAAAGGAATTCTGCAAACAAAATATGAATGAATCGTTTTTATTACAGAAGCAAAGATACTTTGAACAGAGTGAATTCCATTTGTGATTAGTCTAAGGTAATATTTATTCAAAGTTTTGATTATGCAGAACAGTATAATTATTAAAAATTGGAAATAAGACAAAGAAATAGACTTCTGTTTTCCTCATTCAGTACATAAAAAATGACCATATGGTCTGCTTTGTTAGAATTTCATAACGCAAATATTTTTACTAAAATTCAAGAGAGAATAGCAATATTAGAATAACACAATATTAGAATAAAGGCGACTACTGTTTTCTTGAATGCATTTAGGTCACGGTGAGCTAAGAGCTCTTAATGGAAAACTCATTTTTATCATTTCCATATAGACGTGTAAGTTTCTCATTTAGTCTCCTTTGAGAACATTGATTTTTATGTTCTCATTATGTTTTTCAGACATTACAGACCTGGTCTGGCCATTCTTGAGAATTTGCTTGAAAGAAATGATGATCACTTGTTTCTTCTGCCACCACCTTTTAAAGGTGGTGGATAACTTGAGATGAATTTTAGAATAATAATTATTAATAACCTAGCAGTCATATCGTTATCAAAATTTGACTGACTTACATGAAATCTGCTAGTCTGTAATACAGGAACCTTAAGACAAAAAAATGCCCAGTGTTTTGCATCTTTGGGTCACACATCTCATAAAGTCTCTTTGAAATTAGTATTAGAAAGCCATGGTTTCTTATTAAGTTACAAAAGTCTGACAGAAATCATATTTTACATGGAAAAAAATTTGCAGACCAAATTAAATGGAAAATTTCTTTAGGCTATGAATTACATCGTTTCACCGTTATAACAGTCATGATTTCATGCCGAACAGAAACTGATGAGCAATTTTCTTTTATAGATGTAAAATAGGAAAATGTTGTCTCAATGTAAAATATTTGTAAAATTTTTTTAAAACATTAAGTTTATAGAGGGAAGTATTAATTATGAGGCTCTGTTCCATTTTATTGTGGAAACATGATCTAATCCATGTGTCTTTATTTTTTAAAAACTTACAAATTATTCATTTTATCGTTATGTAATGTCCACTTTGATCCACAGCAATTCTATTCTGAAACTATTTTGTCTAATATTAATTCAGCCACCACGTAGATGTAAAAGATCCTGTGGAAGGGGGACAGGAGAGATCAATAGGCTATTCCCTGCAGGGTATCCATTTTCTGGAATTCCAACTCAATAAAGAGGTTTATAGAGAGGTTTTTTCTTGGTCCTTTGTCTGCCCATGTCTGCAGCACAGTTTTGAAGGTCAAGTTTGCCACAGGTCTGAGCCAGGAGAGATGGGAGGGAAAAAAAGAGAGGAACTATCACGAGCAATGCAAGGTCAGAGATAACCCGGTCCATACATGGTTTGTGTCTTTCTACAAGGTCACACTTTTATTGAGGTTATTTCAATTGCAAAAGCCACAAGCCACATGGAGTTCCCAAGGAGGGAATTCTCCTTAGTATTTCTTGTTCACTCAGTGGTCAGAGCTGCGGGCACACAGGCTCAAGTCACTCCACGAGTCAGTCAATATTGCAAAACCATACATAGTATCATATGGAATCAATACATAAAATATTATAGATTAAGCATTCCACAACAAACAGTGTAACATTCAACATCAAGAGAAAAGAGATAGGAAAAATAGTTAAGCAAACCAGTCCAGGGAGAATAACATACACAAAAAGGAGATCCTGGTATGGCCTGCTTAGTCCATCTGTCTTGCAAGGAAGAAATTTTAATACGGGCAGCACCTTTGCTAGCAGATGTCAGGTGCTTATTACAAGTGACAACAAGATGGTGCCTGTTAAGACAACCATTTCAAGCTGCTGAAGTACTGCTGTTTTTATGGCCACAGAGTCCTCTGGTGAGGACTGATAGTGGAAGAATGTGCTTGGTTATGTCCTTATCTGGTTGGGTGCAGTCTTTATTGATTAGGCAAGACATCTGGTCCCTGTTGGCAAGGCACCTTTTTAAATGTAAGATTGAGCCTTTCTCTAAGATGGAGTCACTTATGTTAAGGGCACTCTATACAGAGTCTACTGCTCTTTGGTCATTCTTTGAGTTCTGATTTTCTTCTCTAATCTGCTGGCTACTCTACTTCTTGGAATCTACATGTAATTGTCTTGTATGTTCTGTCCAAACTTTCAGTTGTAATCAGAGGCAGACTTAGTGTGGCACATGCTTTCTTCATCCGAACCAGGCCTGCTTTGCCAATTTATTCTGCTCTACATGCACTTTTTTCCTGACTCAAAGGCTTTGAAGGAATTTATTCATCAAATATTTATCTCCTGAAATAGAAAATAGGTTTGGATCCCTGCATTAACCTGGAATTCGATTTTGAGGAGGTTGTCTGAACTCTCAATGACCCACAGCTGAACTTCAAATGGGAGTTCCCCAAACAACATCAAAGTCATCTCATATTTGTATTGTTCGCATTTAAGGCTGGGTGTAAAAACATCATTCATGAATAAACCATCTCCAACCAAAGCTGAAAGCCAATTTATTTATTTATTTTTAATTATTTAAGGTCACCAACAATCTCTTTCTTGGACTCCATCTCTTTTGCCATTGAGTATCTATTTTGAGCTTCAGATGCCAGTAAGTCTGTAAAACATCCTAGATTAAAGAAAGACCACATTATCTAAGCTCTGTTCAAAGGTGCCTCTTGCCTTTTAATATATCTAAATAATAATGAGAAATTTGGGATATGAAATGTGCCCTTCATCTCTGAAAGCAAGAAGGCAGGCTGGGTTTCATCACCAGATCTGTGAAGGAATTGGGTGTCATCAGCGTGAGAGCAGGTCAGCCTCAAACAGAGAGGGTGAAGACCATCATGTGAGGCAGTGCTAATGGTGTTAATCAAGGAAAAGTCAAGAGCTTCCTCCAACTCTTGTCTCCACTTTGAAGATGAGTGTCAAAGAGGCAACACATCACAAGTCTGCCTTTCAGCATATTCCATATGCATTTATATTTAAACATCTTAATCTGACCCTTTTTCTTTAAACACACATGGGTTTCTAACAAAGATGATTTTTGGAAGATTTCTTTATAGCTATTATTAGAAAGATGCAATGAAGACAGGGGAGTGTGATTGACAAGCCCTCCTAGACCTTTTGGAGGTGAGACATCTGTGCCACTTGCCCGAAAATGTCGGCTAATTTTTCATCACAACATGTGCAGCTACCGTAGGTATTGAAAACCCTGCCAGGCAACACCTGCAGACCACAACAGACTCACCCTCATGAAATTTAATAAGATGTCTTTTGTTATGAAACCAGAATTCCATTTTGCAAGCCTGGCCTCTTCCGAAGTAGAAAATTGGTCTTAGAAGTGCCTCTCTCTTTTCTCCCACCTGGAGTTGTTTTCAGGGGTTGTTAATATTTAAGAGCCTATTACTAATTTCAGTGATTCCTGCACAAACCTGTTCTGGACTCAGTGTTGCCAAATTACCCCTCCAAAGTATGTGCTGCAAATGCGTCCACAGTTCTCTTCAGAGATATTAGTCAAGGACATTATGTGTTCTCCCAGAAGTCCTCCATCCTGACTCAGGTTATGGCGGACAACTAAAACACCCTGAGAAGAGTCAAGATCAAACTGTGCTGCTCTTATCCAAAATCTTGGATGCTCCCAGAACTCTGAAAGATGTCAGTGGTTCAGCAGCTCCTGGTTTCTTCATATGTCATTTCTCTTTCAATTTGTTCAGCACACAGACCAGCAGCAACAGTGTGAATGCTGGGGGAGACACAGTTGGCTCAGACAGCAGTTGGGTCAGACAGCAGGAGAGAAGGGAGCCTGGAGAATGCCAGCTGGACTCAATCCTTTACCAACCCAAATATTTATCTTTGCAGAAGTAGCAGATTCCTTCTTGGTGTCCAGTTCCTAGGCATCCATACATCTTTGTGCACAGTTCTGCTCTTTTCTTAGGTAACACCGTGGGTTATTTAAAGCAGTTGACAACCTGGCTCTGCAACATTTGAATCAGTCTGGTTTATAAATGCTTAAACTCTACCACTCACTAAATTGTTAGTGAGGGCCGAACGTGGTGGTACACGCCTGTGATCCCAGCACTTTAGGGAGTCAAGGCGGGAGGATCACTTAAGGTCAGGAGTTTGAGACCAGCCTAGGCAACATGGTGAAACCTGGGCTCTACTAAAAAAAAATACAAAAATTAGCCGGGCATGGTGGCGTGGGCCTGTAGTCCCAATTACTCAGAGGCTGAGGTGGGAGGATGGCTTGAGCCTGGAAGGCAGAGGTTGCAGTGAGCAGAGATCGCGCCACTGCACTCCAGCCCAGGCAACAGAGTGAGACACTATCTCGAAAATAAATAAATAAATTAAATTGTGGTGAGTTTTTAAAGACATACATACAATGCAACTAAGAAATAAGTTAATTAGGACTGAGTTTCACAAAGTGTTGACAGTTGACCATATACGCATTACAACATCAAAAATACTTTTCTGGAATATTTGGAGTTTTCTTCTAGAGGTATGTTTATTGAGCTAATTGTAGCTGCTACTAAATTTAAAAAGAGGAGTATAGTTAGATTTTTTAAACCAGCCATTTAAAAAAAAGTCCGCTATGCATTAGAGATAAAGTAAACATTCGACATTATCCTGCTACATAAAACCTTAAATAACATCTAAAGCAGAAGCTATTACTCAAATCCCCCATTTTATTAACAATGCGTACATACTTAGGAAGTCTAGCTATGCTCATTTTTCTTTCCAGATCCTGAACAGTGGATGTGAAATTTAAACTGAAGACTTACTGATGCTAGACTCACTGTGTTCATTATACTTCTAGAGTATTTTCTTAATTAGCAGTGCAAAAAGTGAGGGCTGTTAAGGCTTCCCTTTGTTTAGTTAAAATAAAACCAAATAGAAATGAAAACTGAAAAAGCGAAGTCAGAGTGGCTCCCAGATTCCCCCAACTTTTGGTAGAGTTCTTTTCTACTTGTTATTTTATGGGGAGTACTTTTTTTTTAAATCAAGTTTGGAATAAGGACAGAATCTACTTTTTTCTATACTTGTTTTCCAACACTACAATAATGCTTGACTTGTTATATTATTAGCCCATTACCTTCAATACTTTTGGAATAAAACAGGACACAGATAAATAAATAAACAAAACTGTATGCCAGGTATTGGTTGTTAAACTCTGAACCCTTAGGTAGTCAGGAACAAGAATGGGGTTTACACTATTGATTCCCTTGCGTATATGTATTTGCTATCAATTCTATGCAGAATATCAATTTCTTAAAGCATTTATTTCTTTCTAGATCTAAGATTTGAGAGAAAAATGATAAAACCTACAAAATCTAATTGGATTAAACGAAATTACTTCCTTTCCATGGCTGAGGAAGAAAATGTCCCTCAATCACCCTTCCTAAGCATATAAACTCATGTTGGATGTGACCAGCATTATAATCTTGATTAAAAAATGAATTGACTTAATTCTGCATTTTCTTCATGAACTGAAAATACTAAAAGTAACTTCAACAGACTTTGGTCAATTTTAGATGATACATGTCAAGTATTTTCACAAAAAACATGCTAATTTAATGGAAATCTGATTTGGAAATGCATGCTCTAAAGCCCTAAGATATTATATTGGAGCTCACTTTGTGAGTTATTAAAATAGAGCTCACTTTGTGAGATATATCAAAATTATTTTTAGGTGATTTTCCCCTTAAGTCTTCTGTTTTTTAGATTAATCATAAGATGTATGTTGGAATTTAATTATGGCTGCTAAGAACTTAACCATTAATAGTGTCAAAGGAACTTCTAGACACTTTTTCCTCTTAATAAACACTGACAGCCCTATGGAACGTAATGATGTTAGAAAAGTATTTCCTGCTGCATTCATAACTCCACCAACCACTGTGCCATCTGGACTCTTCTCTAGAAACCTTCTCTCACAATTTTGTTTTAATGGCCTAAACCTGGAAAATGTCACAAATTTTTCCCTTCTAGGGCTGAACATATGTCATATTTCTTTCCTCCTGAGTCTCTTGACAGTTCACTAATTCTAAAGTTTCAGAATTCACAACAGCATCTGATGGGTGAATTTTATTTTCTAGTGTTGAGGGCATTTTTTTTCTTGTTTTCTTCATCACCAATTTAGTGTTTGATCTGAGTCAGAAAATCTGACTTGTACATAATAGGGGTTCAAATACTTTTTCTATACAGCAGATGTGTGCCAGCGAGCTCCGGAGTTAAGTTTGGTTTTAATTTTCATCTATCCAAACCTCTAATTAGTGAATCTCAACCCTGCCTGTACATAAAAATCCCTTGAGGGAATTTTACAAAATACAGATATCTCAGGTCCACTCTTAGAGATTCTGAGTTAATCAGTCTGGGCTGGGGATTTCTTGAGAGGGGCTTTACAGGCAAGTATTTTAAACTCCTCCTATAAGCAAAGTTGTCAAAGAGCCAATGTTCTACTTTACCTGCTGAATCAGCAAAAATTATTCAAACATTCCCCACTTAACACATCCAATTGGAGCAGGTGGGAGGAGATGAAATGTGGTACTTTAAAATACAGTCATTGAAATACATCTCTAAAGGTTCAGGACATTTTTCCTTCTGTAATGCAAATATCATCCTGAATCTTCATCCTTCTTATAGAAATATCTGGCTTTGCATATGTTATCACTTTTAGGTTTACAATAACTTGATGTTGTTGACAAAGTTATGATTTCTATTCTGCATGTTGGGAAACTGAGGCTGCAATTCATAAAGTAACTTCTCAAAGGTTACAATATAAATGTTTGTATTTGTCAGTGTTCTCTAGAGAAACAGAACCAATAAGATACAGATATATACCTATACATATAGATATAAATTTAAAAACTCTATATTTATCTATCTATTAAGATATATATTATAAGGGGCCAGGAGCAGTGGCTTGCACCTGTAATCCCAGCACTTTGGGAGGCTGAGGCAGGCAGATGACCTGAGGTCAAGAGTTCGAGACCAGCCTGGTCAACATGGTGAAACTCTGTCTCTGCTAAAAATACAAAACTTAGCCAGGTGTGGTGGTGTTTGCCTGTGGTCCCAGCTACTTGGGGGGCTAAGGTGGAGGATCACCTGAGCCCAGGAGGCAGAGGTTACAGTGAGCTAAGATCATACCACTGCACTTCAGCCTGGGTGAAAGAGCAAGACTCTCTCTCAAAAAAAAAGATTTATGATAAATAATTGGCTCATTTGATTATGGAGGCTGAGAAATGCCATAACCACCTGTCTCCAAGAGGAAGACCCAGGAAAGCCAGTGGTGTAGTCCAAAGATCCAAGAAACAGAGGACGGTGGTGTAGATTCCATCTCCTCTGAAGATCTGAGAAGCAGGACCATAGAGGACAGAAGATCAATGTCCCAGCTCAAATAGACAGAGTTAATTCAAACTTCTTCCACTTTTTGTTCTATTCAGTCCTTTAAGGAATTAAATGAGGCACACCAACATTGGGGAGGGAAAAACATTTCTTGAGAAAACTAATTTAAATGTGGATTTCTTGTGGAAACACCCTCATCCTCACAGCACACCCAGAGATAATATTTCACCAGCTATCTGGGCACCCATAGTCCAGTCACGTTGATACATACAGTTAACCATTGCAATGCTGAACTCTCTGTAGAATATCATTAAAACTAACATCTCAAAATGAAATGCTTAAGTACCAGGAGACATCAACTACAAAGAGTCAAATAAGTTTGCTTAGGAGGATATTCAGGTGGCACCAATTACTTTATGCATAACCTATGTTTCTGATTGAAATTTTTTTAAGCCAGAAGTATCTGTACCACATATACTGTAACACATATACTGTATCCTTATTATAAGTTGAGATTGACTGGTAATTCTTCTGAAAGTGCCAGAAAGTCAGAAACAGGTAATACAAGAGAAAAACAATGTCAGAAAGCAAAATTGAAAAAACTGAAGAGTTTCCTCTTCACAGATTATGTGTGAATGGTATTCTAATAGTGTTTATGATAACATCAATGACTAGTCTTACCACTATTAAAATAGCAGTGATGTTATTAATTGAGGATCTAGAATATGCCAGATCAACCTCAGATGTATAAATTACTAGAGATCACCCACCTTATCTAGCCTGGAATACTATTGCCTTTGAGATGCAAAATGACACTAATTACATTTGTCTCAAATATCCACTATGTCCTGTAATGTCTCAGGGATTCTCTGGTCAGAAAAGTGACATGTATTTGGGGATTTTGGTTTGTTTTCTAACTCTTTTACTACTTCATTTATTAATATTATCTAATTCTTTATGTCTCTTCTTGATTAAACCATTTTACCACTTGCCAAAATTGTTTCTTTTCAACAACTCATGTGTCTTTCCTTGCCATAAATATGGCTGACCCAAGACTTTTTGGTGGCTATTGGGAAGAGCTTGGCTTTATATAACATCTCCACAGAACAAGGGTATTAATATTGATTACTTAACATCTATGAGTGGAAAATTATACTCTGCATTTTAGCCACTTTCCTTTTCCATTGCATTCCAGACCAAGTCCATGGTAAGATCTAAAAATATCATCAAATTATTATTTTTTTATTTGAAAGAAGCTGTCCTCTCTTCTCTGTTGTAGCATCAGTTGAAGCATTAGGCAGTATTTGTCTTCTCCTTTCTGCTCATGTAAGTAATCTAATTTATTTTCCATAAATCCATTTGAAAATCTTATTCGTCCCTTTTTACAGAGAGGGAATGGGAATCTGTTAAATAATAGAATGACATGCCCAAGGTCATGCAAGCAATTGTACCACTGGGAAACAAATCCACAACCCCCTGACTCCACCCTCTTCCTCTTTCCACTGAACTTGTTCAATGATTGAGAAAAGGAAGAGGACACTTTGTACTGTTCCTGGTTGTTTAACATCCTGTGTAGTCTTGGGTTTTGATCAGAGATTGTGATCCAAATGTGTTGTCTCCAAAGGTTCTGTTGTTCCTACTAAGTTACACCCTCCTTCTGTTAAAAAAACAAATAGAGTGTGTCAATATGGCTTACACACACACATATATATACACACATATATATATTTGTGTATGTACATATAAATATATATAATATATATGAGACAGAAACAAGAGGAGAAAGAGGAGAGAGAGGGAGAGAGGAGAGAGTCAGAGAGAGGAGAGAGAGGAGGGGGAGAGAGAGGAGCGGGAGAGAGAGGGGGGAGAGAGAGGAGGGGGAAAGAGAGGAGGGGGAGAGAGAGGAGGGGGAGAGAGAGGAGGGGGAGAGAGAGGAGGGGGAGAGAGGAGGAGGGGGAGAGAGAGGAGAGAGAGGACACAGGTGGGACAGAAAGGGAGGGAGAGAAGGGATTGATCAAGAGAAGAGAGGGAACAGGGGAGAGATAGAAAAGAGAGTGATGACAGTGTTGGCATAAGATGAGTGTGTTAGTCAGGGTTCTCCAGAGGGCCAGGACTAATCAGATAGATGTATATATGAAGGGGAGTTTATTAAGAAGTATTGATTCACATGATCACAAGAAGTCTCATAATAGGCCGTCTGCAGGCTGAGGAGCAAGGAAGCCAGTCTGAGTCCCAAAACCTCAAAAGTAGGGAAGTTGACAGTGCAGCCTTCAGTCTGTGGCCGAAGGCCCGAGAACCCCTGGCAAACCACTGATGTAAGTCCGAAAATCTGAAAGCTGAAGAACTTGAAGTCTGATGTTTGCGGGCAGGAAACATCCAGCATGGGAGAAAGATGGAGGCTGGAAGACTCAGCCAGTCTAATCATTCCATATTCCTCTGCCTGTTTTTATCCTGGCCAGGCTAGCAGCTGATTAGATGGTGCCCACCCAGCTTGAGTGTGGGTCAGCCTTTCCCAGTCCACTGACTCAAATGTTAATCTCCTTTGGCAACACCCTCACAGACACACCCAGGAACAATATTTTGCCTCCTTCAATCCAATCAAGTTGATAGTCAATATTAACCATCACAATGAGCATGCCAGAAGGAGGGAATTCACATCCACGTTTCTATTTTGATCAGGAAGTTCGGAGTGTGTCTTGTCTTAGTCTTCTTGCCAATGAGTTTTTTTCCACTACCGTGATGTCATTTCTCATCTTCATGTTGGTGGTGGCTCCTCAGTCGATAACACTGGCAGATCTGTCTCCCCAGCCCATGATTATAAAATTCAATTCCTGTCCTGACCCATCAGGATAATCTTGTGGTATATCACAAGAGACGCTAACCTCATATGTCTAAAGCTGAGTTTATCATCCCCATGGCCCATCATTCGTTCTACAACCAGACAGTGTTCCCTATTTTAATTAAATAATACCCTCACCTCTTAAGATCTACTCTCTTAGTAAATTCAAGTATATAATGCAGTATGATTCATTGTAGTCACCATGCTGTACATTAGATCTGAATGTCATCACCTTGTATAACTAAAAGTTTGTACCCTTGACAAACATCACCCATTTCCTCTTTCCCCAGCCCACGGTAATGACCATTCTATTCTTCTAAAGCAATAGCTTTCACTTATTATAATTCCACATACAAGTGAAATCATGTGGTATTTCTCTTTCTGGATGTTGCTTATTTTGCTTAGCGTAATGCCCTCCACCTCCATTCATACAGTCACACATGGCAGAATTTCCTTCTTTTTAAAAATAATATTCTGTTGCACACACACATGTACAGCTGTCCATTGGTAACCACAGGTGATTGGCTGCGGGACTTCCTCTCACCACAGCCCACCATGCATACCAAAATCTGCAGAAGCTCAGGTCCCTGATATAAAATGCTGTAGTATTTGTATGTAAACTACGCACATCCTCGTGTATATTTTAAATCATCTCTGGATTATTTATACTACTTAATACAATGTAAATTCCATGGAAATACTTGTTCTACTATATTTTTTAATTTGTATTATTTTAATTGTTGTATTTTTATTTTTAAGTTTTTAAAAATATTTTCCATCTGCAGTTGGTTAGGATGCAAATCCCAGAGATGTGTGATGCCAATGTGTTTTTATAGAGCACGTTTTCTTTATCCAATCATCCATTTAGAGGCATTTAGGTTGTTTCCATATTTTGACTAGTGTGAATAATGCTATAATACATATGAGAGTGCAGGTATTTCTTTGACATACCAATTTCATATTCTTTGGATATATAGCCAGAAGTAAGATTGCTGGATCATATGGTAGTGTAGATCTTAAGTGTTCACACACACACACACACACACACACACACAGAGAGACACATATAGTGGTAACTATTTTGGAAGATGGATATGTTAATTGGTGTGATTGTGGAAACCATTATACAAGGTATCCTTATATCAAAACATCATGTTGTCCATCTTAAATACATGCACGTTCAATTTGTCAATTATCTCTCAAGAAAGCTGAATAAATAAGTAAGCAAATAAACAATTTTATCACCAACCACCACTTCAACCACAAAATTGGTTGTAATCAGAGACTATCTTCTTCTCTCCCTAATCTCTTCTCAGTGCCTCTTAGTGATACCTCCACCAGCACATCATAGTCTATCCATATTTTTCCTTCATCATTTTCATAACTCTTTTTCCTTCAGAATTTTCCTAAGTAGACGTCTGACTGATTTCTTTGTCTCTTTGCTCATATTCAAATTATCTGACACTCTGCACACAGAGTGAATGCTCTAAGGCCAAAACCCCCTCATGTCATTCTTTGATTGAAACTCTTCCAAGTTACCTCAAATTCAAAGATTTTAGCTCACTTTTTATCAAGTGAATAAAGACAAAACAAAACTAGATACTTCAGTAAATATTAAGTACCACTTTTTACTTAATTCCATCAGAATAACTTGCAACTATATTTAGGGAAGCAGATGGCTAATCATTCATAGCTTCAGCTGCTTGGAACATTGATAGACTTTTCATATACACATTTTACACAATATTTTTTGGATGGGACATTTTGGTTGTTTGACATTAACTATGCATTACAACAACTGTGGATTTGCAGAGGAATTTAATTCACAAAATCTAAACGTCTTTATGCATCCATTTCTCTCTGTTATGGTCTGATTGTGCCTCTCCCTCACCCCACCCTCCAATTTCACTGTATTTGAGGATAGCGCCTTTAAGGATGTAATTAAGGGTAAATTAGGTCATCAAGATAGAGCTCTAATCCAACAGGACTGGTGTCTTTATAAGAAGAAAAAAGAGATGCAGAGGAGCACACACAGAATATTAATTTCACATGTATGTACTTATGCTTTTACAAATATTTCAAGCACATCGTCGATAATGATACTTTTTAAATTTTTTGATATTAGATTCTGAATTTAGAGATCAAATTCTGAGCTTTTCTAAAATCTAGCTGTATTATCTCAAAGAATTACTTAACCTTTTGTATCTAAAGTAGGGATAACAATATTATTCTACCTGCAGAGTGATGAGATAGAGTAAATAGGACCATGGCTGTGAACCTGATAGGTCACTTTTTGCAAGTACAAAACACTTGACTCCATTACTGTTATTACTGTAAAGAGATGGAACCAGCCTGAGTTGACCAAAGTGCTGATGAGCAATAAAGCAATTATCAAGAACTTTTTCCTTATCATTTGGTTTTGCTCCTAGAGGCACTCTGCATGATGTAGCTCATTCAAAAGAAGATACAGTATTACCAAATTAGTTAGAAGGTGTAAAAAAAAAAAAAGACAATTGATAACACTTCATTTTCTTAAATCTACATTTGTATTTGGAGAAGTACCTTTTTTTCAAAATGCATACTGTGAACTAAACATATATAGACACTTCCAGCCAAAAAACGTCCACAGGTCACCCTCTCATCTCTATTAAATTTCACTCATCTCTGCATAGTCCTCATAGATGTCACCCAGTCAGCCAACCCAAAATTTATAATCCTTTCTCCTCCTTCAGATACATTCAATCCATCCCCAAATCTCAGTACTGCCCCCTCACCCTATTCTCTCTATCTTCCCCTCTGCACAGCCACTGTCCTTCTTCTTTCCTTGTTCCTGTTACACTCTCCACATCTTATCTCAACACATTTTGGTCCACCTCCCAGAGTTTTGCATAAATCCTTGTAATGTTCAAGGCTTCACTGTATGAAGCCTTTCCAAGTACAGCACATTCAAAGCCACTCCGAGAAGTCAGCAGATGGATGCTGAGGTCTTCTCCTCTTCCTCCACTCTTGTTCCTTACCCAGGGTCCCCACGTGACATGCAGGGTCTCCATGTCTAAAAAGGCCTGTGCTGCGTGCCACTGCTTCATGTTCTTCCAGGCTGTGACCCCACCACTTTCTCTCTGTCCTTTAATCTCAGCTCAGACACCATTCTCCAGGTGAAGAATTTCCTGAATCTCCCAGGGAGGAGTCGCTGACTTATTCCCGTATAGTCCTGAATTTCATGGAGTTTCACAATTCCATGAACTAAAGCGTGTGGTTCTATGATATTTGGGGCTCACATGCTAGTACAAATGCCTGAAGATGGGGACCAGATGTCTTTCATCTCTGAACACCCTGCTGTCAACACACCACCCACATAAACGGCTGCACAGCAACAATTTGTTTTAAAGGGTTGGATTATTCATAGATTTTCTAATTAAATCAATTGTGGAGGATTTTGACAGTACTGGATTTTCAGCATATTTTGCATATGTATACATATAATATACATATGTAAAAAAGAAGATAAATGTATATAAAAATATGCATATGGGTTAGAAATAGTACCCACCTCAATGTCTGCTTGTGAGTTCATTTCCTGAAGGGCTTAAAACAACACCCAGATTCTAGCGCGGCTTCCATGCGAGTCATTATCGTGCTTTGCTGGAACTCAGCAAAGAAATACTGACCGAGGGAGGGAGTTTCTGTTGCATTTCCACCAGGAGGTTTTGGCCTGTTTCTGTGGCTCTTTTTTCTCTTCCTTTCTGCGTGTGTGTGTGTGTGTGTGTGTGTGTGTGTGTGGTGTGTGTGTGTGTGTGTGTGTGTGTGTGTGTTTCCTTCCTTTCCTTTTCTTTTCTATGAGAACATTTTCTTTTGAATGTAGCATCACTTGAAAAAGAGAAAAAAAAAGGCATATGAGGTAAACAAGTGTAAAAAAAGAGGAAAAAAGTTATAAGACGGAAAAAAGTATAGCATCACTGGCAAAACAACAACAACAAAAAATTATTGCACTTTAAAATGGGTCAAAGAGCAGCCTCTCTAAATAGGATGAATTGCCAGACTCTAATTCTTCAAATACAGTAACAATAAGGCAGTAACAAAGATTCTATTCGTTATTAATCTCATCCGAAATGTTGTGCTTTTTCCTCAAGGAAGAACAGACATCGGATTTTCTAAATAAAAATAGTTTGAAAATACAAGAGGATCAATGAATTGGAACAAAGAGACATACTTACCACCATAAAAATATGACAAAAATTAAAATTTAAATATAGAGCAAAACCCTTGTCCTGATTGTTTTAATGGAGATAAATATTTTATGCAGGGCTAATAACACACATATGAAAAACGATGTTTATCTTGCCATCTAGTCATAAATGCACTATTAATAATGAGATAGAAGTCTTTATCATAACATTATTGTTTTTTAAAGACAACACAATGGGCTGAGCTCGGTGGCTCACGTCTGTAATTCCGGCACTTTAGCAAGCTGAAGCAGGTGGATCACTTGAGATCAGGAGTTCAAGACCAGCCTGGCCAACATGGTGAAATTCGTCTCTACTAAAAATGCAAAAATTAGCCAGGAAGTGGTGGCACACACCTGTAATCCCAGCTACTTGGGAGGATGAGGTGGGAGGATCACTTGAACCTGGGAGCTGGAGGTTGCAGTGAGCCAATATCACATCACTCCAGCCTGGGCGACAAAACGAGACTCCTTCTAAAAAAAAAAAAAGGCGGCCATATGCGGTGGCTCACACCTGTAATCCCAGCAGAGCAGTTTGGGAGGCCAAGGCAGGTGGATCACCTGAGGTCAGGAGTTTAAGACCAGCCTAGCCAACGTGGCAAAACCCTGTCTCTACTAAAAATGCAAATATTAGCCAGGCGTGGTGGCGGGCACCTGTAATCCCAGCTACTTGGGAGACTGATGCAGGAGAATCCCTTGAAGCAGGGAGGCGGAGGTTGCAGTGAACGAAGATCGCGCCACTGCACTCCAGCCTGGGCAACAGAGCAAGACTCCTTCTCAAAAAAAAAAAAAAAAAGACAACACAATGATTAAAATAAAAGGCAGGTCAACAAGACATTCTTATTCTTATTCAATACTGTTGGCAATGTTATTAGCATTTTTTTCTTTTTGGAAAAACATTAACAGACTGAACCAGTGATCTTACAATCCTACATTTTCTCACAGTAATTTCATTTACTGGAATCTATTGTAAAGAACTATCAAAATTACCTAGAGAGGGGTGTATGCAAAGATTATCACAGGAAAAGGTCAAATAGGAAAAAGCAGAAATATGGCTTTCTAGTATGAGGTATATCATTAAAGATACAATATTCTCAGTAAGGAATCGATTCAGGCATACAAGAACCCTTTAAAAATGATTAATATTCTACTCTGTTATATTGGCCTATTAATTCTAAAAAATAAAATAAAACAATAAAACTTATCAATGAAATAAAAATAATTTCAATATTACCTTGAATGAAATAAATAAACCATACAAATGCATATGTTTGTGCATCTTATTCCTAATTTTACAAAACACACAAATATCAAAAAATGCTAAAAGAAATAAAAGAAAATACACATGATTTTAATTTTGCTGTTCCTTCTATATTTCCAAATTTCATATTCTGTATTATATACCAGAAAATAAAAATTAGAAATAAATATTTTTCTTATATAAACATAAATAATACTATGATAGAAACATTTATATTTGTGATAGACCTCCAAGATGAAGTGATCAAATATCTCCTATACTATGTACAATTCCTGCAGTCTGATTTTTGGAGAGAAGAAAGTAAATATTTGTTGAACACAGCTGACTTTTCTTTCCCAGTTTTGAAGACATATTATAATGATATTTCTCAAATGTGTGAAATGGTTCTAAGGGAAGACAAGTTTGCTAACCTCAAAACACTTCACATAGCCACTCGAACAGGTGACAATCTCCTTCTCTACCAAAGACAAAGATATTGCCTGAAAATGTGGATGGAATTCTGAAATGTAAGTGATAGGTGGTATTAAAAAGATAATAGTTAAATAGACATCGTTTTCCACATGGAAAAGAAATGATTGGAAAACTGAGTTGTTTTGTAAAATTATAAACCATAAAAATTGAGGAACTGTGATAATATTCAACATGAAATATTATATTACAAATAATATTATATTATATTGTTTTACTGTGTTATGTAGTAACCAGGAAAGGATATTTAAATTTGGGGTTATTGTACAATTTCATTTTCTTGGCCACATTTCCCAAAATGTTCATGCATCATTGAACATTTTTTACCTAAGTTAATACACTGAATTTGAAGCAGATAATATTAGAAAATGAATGACTCCTTATAATTATATCTAAATTATACAATTATTGTAAGCACGAAAAACATATAATTGCTTGTTTAAACAGTGTAGGCTGGGCCCAGTGGTACAAACCTGTAATCCCAGTACTGTGGGAGGCCGAGGCAGGCAGATCATGAGGTCAGGAGATCGAGACCATCCTGGCTAACACAGTGAAACCCTGTCTCTACTAAAAATACAAAAAATTAGTCAGGTGTGGTGGCATGCCCCTGTAATCCCAGCTACTCAGGAGGCTGAGGCAGGAGAATCCCTTGAACCTGGGAGGCGGAGACTGCAGTGAGCCGAGATCGCACTGCTGCACTCCAGCCTGGGCGACAGAGCGAGACTCCATCTCAAAACAAACAAACAAACAAACAAACAAACAAAATAAAAAAGTGTAACATTTTCTACAATATTTTCAAAACATTGCTATGATTTTTATTTAAGCAAGAACTATCTTGCTGAACATATACTGTATTTTCCAACCAGGAAATCCACTTTAAAAAACAAAGAAACTTACTAAAAGTAAAGATCTCAGGGTCTGAATATCACTTCTTTCACACTTGAATTGTGTGAAACCCAAACTGTGGATAAAATTTTCCTTTTATCAAATGCATTTTTGCTGGTTGCTCTTGTTTGCTTTATGCAGAAGGCAAAATGAACCCCAGTGATACTGCTTGAGAAGGCAGTTGAGAAGGCAAAGGAGAGATTAGTTGGCTGTGCAAAAATTATTAAAATCCACTAAGACTCAGATATCTAGACAAATGGGTCATTTCTCATTTCAGACTTCTCTCTTTCTGCGTAATATGAATTGTACTCGTGAATAATAGGTATAATCCTATGGTAAAATAGTGCAGATACAAAATATCTAACAAGACCATAGTGTTGGTTACAGGAAGGTAGTTCTCCTGTGAATCACTTACTGTATCAAATGTTGAAACACCTTCTACTCAATGTATATACTTATGTGAAAGTGATATATTTTCACCATAGCATCATTACCATCTGTTGTGAAACTGATCTATTACCACAGCAGTTAACACTTGCACCAAAAAGGAAGGAGAAAAATAAATGTATTACTGGGTCCTTTAGACATACATGTTCTAGATTCATCATTCAGCTCTTTCTTTCTTTGGGGCACACAATAGGATATTCTTGGCTCATCTCATAGTCTCTCAACCCCATGAAATCAGCTGTGTTCCCAAGGAGCCTTGATTCCTTTTTAATAACACCGATAATTAGAAATCAGGATCTGAGGACTGTTTCATTCCTGCACTGACACCGTAGGTTGTAGACCTTACTACTGGACCGAGTTATAGTACACCTTTTCTTTAAGAAATAGTGAGTTTATATTCACATTGTTACTTACATTTTAGCATTGTATTCAAAAAATTTTTCCTTTTAAAATATGAGATTGACAAATATTGGAAATATTCAAGGTGCAAAATATAATTTGATATATTTATACACTGTTTAAGGATTCTCACAAATTATTTTATTATTTTGCATTTCAATCTGTTTTTTCTTATGCCAAAAACCTTAGTTTCTAATAACATTATTATATCTATTTGTGTTCACTTTAGCAACTTATTTTCTTATTAACGTAATACTCAATATTGCTGTCAATTTGATGTAAAGTTAGACTCCTTCTTTTATTGTTGGTAGTGTTTTTAAGTGTGGTTCTGTAATCTGTTTGATTTAATTTTATTAACATATAAAATGTTTATATGGTGTGAAAACCAAAACTTAATAATATACCTTAGAAAACTTTTTGCTAAGCCCTCTATTTCATTGCAGTCCATCCCACTTCAAACAGTTCCTCCACGTCACTATTATAAGAATCATAACAGCTTCTGATCTTCGATTTCTTTAAGCCAGTTTAGAAGAAGTAAACAGGTAGAATAACACGCCTGTTATTAATAGAATCTTAATCCACAGTGTAATTAGATGCCTCATTTATTACCAAAAAAAACTGTTTTGCTGAAACATGATCATCAGAGATTGTAGGGAAGTTAGAAACGTTGGTATTTCTTAAGTAATTGCTATTTCAATAAAAGGTATTTAGGGAAAATAAGGATTAATTTGCAAGCAGAATTCTCTATTTTTTGGTTGTTGTTATTTCTTTAAGTTAGGTTTATCAATGTATGCGTTGTATATTTTTATATATCCATCTATTTTCTATGTAGTTACATTTATTTATTTTTCGAGTGCATGCTTCTGGGGTGTGTACTCTGTTGGTAACTGTTACCACAGTCATGACATGGAAACAGTTTTGTCATCCCCTGTGCCTCTTTGTACTTAAACTTTCTCCCAACCCACATCCTCCGGAAAACATGAAACGATTTTTTATCCCTACAGCATTGGCTGCTCCAGAAAGTCATATAGAGGGAATTAAAATGTATGTAGACATTTGAGTCTGACTTCCATCACCCTGAATAAAGCATTGGTGATTTATCCAGGTCTCTACGTGCACTAGTTATTGCACTGCTGGTAAACCACTAGTTAAGCGCCAGTGTTTTCTTTGTTTTTTAATTGCTGAGAAATATCCCAGTGTATGATTGTGCCACAACTTAATTATATGTTTGCCTCTTGAAAATTTACATTGCTTTCAGTTTTGCAGTTATGAATAAACCTGTATTCATGTAAACAATAATTTTTGTTTGAACATAAGTAATTCTTTCTTTAAGTTAAACATCTAAGACTGAGATGGGCAGCTCAAATGCTAAGAATATGCTCAACTTTACATATATTTAAAAAACCTGTCAGGTTGTTATTCCAATGACTGTACCACTTTGTATCTCACAGTTATGTATGAGAGCTTCAGTTCTCATCTGTGCCAGCACCTATGTAGTCAGATTGATGGGTGTTTTTATTGTTGTTGTTGCTTTGAAGCATTCGGATATCTGTGTACTGGTATCTCATTTTATTTTGCATGTTTCAGTTACTAATGATTTTGAATATATTCAAAATCAATCGTATATATATATTTGAGGCAGAGTCTTGCCGTGCCACCTAGGCTGGAGTGCAGTGGCATGATCTCGGCTCACTGCAACCTTCCTCTTCTGGGCTCAAATTGATCCTCCCAACTCAGCCTCTGAAGTAGCTGAGACCACAAGTGTGCACTACCACACCCAGCTAAATTTTTTTTTTTTTTTTTTTAAGACAGGGTTCTCACCATGTTGTCCAGGTTGATCTCAGACTCCTTATCTCCAGCAATCTGCCCACCTTGGCCTCCCAATGTGCCGGGATTGCAGGAGTGAGCCACCACACCTGGCCTTTGAGCATCTTTTCATGTGCTTATTTGCCATGCATTGGTAAATTCTCAATGGTTATATGTCTGTTCAAATCATGTATCCATTCGTTATTATTTATCAGGTGGTTTGTCTTCATTGTTTTGAGTTTTGAGTGTTCTTAGGAGTTCAGAATACAAGTCTCTTTTCTCATAAACGTGGTTTACGTATGTCTTCTCCCAATCTGTGGCTTCGCTATTCATTTTCTTAACAATTATAACAATTATTTCTTTTTCTTTCATGGATCATTTTTACTTGGTTATATTTAAAAAATATTTCTCTAATAAGTTGCTACTTCAAAGACTTAACTTTATCAGGCCGGGCACAGTGGCTTCTGCAGTAATCCCAGCACTTTGAGAGGCCAAGGTGGGTGGATCACTTGAGGCCAGGAGTTCCAGACCAGCCAGACCAAAGTGATGAAACCCTATCTCTGCTAAAAAATACAAAAATTGGCCAGGTGTGGTGGTGCATGCCTGTGATCCCCACTACTTGGGAGGCTGACACAGGAGAATTGCTGAAACCCGAGAGGCGGAAGTTGCAGTGAGCCGAGATCGTGCCATTGCTCTCCAGCCTGGGTGATGGAGTGAGACTCTGCCTCAAAACAAAACAAAAGAAAACCTTAATCTCATCAACTGGCCAGGGGAATAGGGCAAATATAAATAGGATAAATATAAAGCATCTCAAGAGAGTGGGTGAAAAGAGCCAGCTGCAGACCAACAATCCATTTTCCTTCTTTCCTGTAAACACACTAAAGACAGAGCTTCTGGAAAACATACTAATGCCATTTGCTAGTGCAAAATCCCTTATCTATGGAATAATATTGGCAAAGTATACCTGGGCTGGTGACGATGGCTTATAGTAAATACTTAGAAACAATGGATTTATGGCACATGGATTCCTGGAGAATATCCCATGACCTATGTAACTACCAGAGTGTAAAAACGAAGCTGCATGATGATAGAAATATTCAGTTCAGTGGAGAGAAATCTAAAACTAGATGAATCAAGATATAAGGAATTCATTTTCACATTTTTTAAGGATAAATTTTTGGAAATCATCAGTTGAGTTACTGTAAGCCTAATATAATTTCATGTATTAGAAACATACAAATGAAAGAAAATAAATTTGGAGAAGGCAGCTCCAAAAAGTACAAAAAGAAGACCACATCGTTAGATAGCAATATGCTAGTTCTAAGTATAGGAAGGGTGCCGTCTTTGTAGAACTGGCATCACTGCCTGCAGAACGTGGTATGTGGAAATATGTTGGCCATTTGGAAATTCTTTTGTCTTAGTTTTTCATTTTACACCTATGCTAACTGATTTACAAAGTTAGAACAAATAAAAAGGATGAGCAGTTTGTCTTCAATTGCATTTTGATTTTAAAACTGCCTCTGATGTTTAGGCATTAATCAAAATTACCTTGCATCTGTTTTCTACATGAAAAAATACTTTAGCTATGGCATTCTATGATTTCAAGTGACAAACTGGAGCCATTAGCCACACTCATGTTAATAAATGAGCTCAGTATAAATTATGGATCTGTAAAGTCATTTTCTCCAAGGATGAATAAGTATTACTTACACACCACTAAGAAGAGCTCCCTGTTGTCACTGCACATGACTATATTTATAGACAGATACATTAGACACACACTCAAAGGTGCATCATTTGATTATGCATAATTTATATATATACACTTATGATTATATATGCATGTAGATGAGTATATATGAATATGTACATATGTGGACATATACTAATATGTATGTATATGTATAGACAGGTTTATTACATATATTACTATATTGTATAAATGTCTATATAATCGAGATAACCATTCTGTTACATGTTTTCTAGGTTGCATAGATTTTCGTTTGCATTAAAGTTCTATATATACAAATATATGCGTAATCTATATATAAACATATAACCTATATTTATATAAATACATAACCTATATTTATATATAACCTATATTTATATATAAATATATATAACCTATATTTATACAAATATATATAACCTATATATAGGTTACATCTATAACCCGGCCTATATACACACATAGTCCCAGACTATATATGTACTATAGTATAGTATATCTGTAATAAACATATCTGTACATACATATACATATTAATGTATGTTCATATATGTACACGTTTAATTCTATATTATATTTATATATATAATACATTTATGTTTATTATGTTTGTATTAGTATATTTCTATATATTTATATACACATATTTATGTTTATATATTTATATATGCATATATTTATCTATTAGTATATATAAATTCATATATTCATATACATATATGCTTATATGTGTACATATATACATATTTATGCATAATATATGTAATATGTATGCTTTATCTATTGTATATATATTCATATACATATATGTGTATATATTAACATATATAAATTTACATATTCATATATTTATATATGAACATATATACATTTATATATTATATACACACATTTATATACATATATAAACATATGCATTATAGTGGTTATATATGTTTATTGCTTGTATATGTACAATACTACAGTGTCTGTGTGTATACACATATTTCTAGACTCTCTCTCTATATAGTCTACCACTTCGATACAAATGAGAATCAATACTTCCTAGAAAAGCATGTAACAAAGTGGCTACATTTACTTATAAAGTCTCAGTTATATTTTATAATACCAGTATTGCCCCTTGACTATTACTAAATTATTTACAGAATAACATGGTCTTACATGACTGGTATCATACAAGTAGAACTGAAACCAAAGGCCAGGGTCACAGAATAGCAATAACACGTGGGAATATTAAGAGTCAAATAAATAGAACAACCAATAAGCTAGCTTCGGTAGAAAAAATTAAGCACCTGATGTGTACACACACAGGAGACACTGGTTTTATACTAGCCACAGTACTGGTCCTAAGAAATGAAAATAGTAGAGCAACATTTACAAATAGGAGCCCTTTAAGAAACCCTCATCTCTCGTTATTTTGAGGAGCAAATCTAAATACTGACATCTCCAGTGTCGGTCTGCTGTCATTACTCTACATGTCTCCTGAGAATGTCATAAATCAAACCAGTGTCTTAATGAAATATGGACAAAACTATATCTTTGGGGACTTGGTTTAATAAAAACAAAACAAAAATCT